>NC_142084.1:68809261-69124617 GCF_054644295.1 Miniopterus natalensis | reverse complement strand
TAATCCTCGCAATACCCAGGAGGCTGGTACTATTAACATCCCCAATCCCACTTGAGAAAACCGAAGCTCAGAGAGGCAAAGTGACTTGCCCAAGGTCATGCAGCTTGTAAATGGCAAAGCCGGGACTCAAGCTGGGGTTTCTAACCCACCGGCCCTTCCTTCAGGTCGAGGAGCGTTTCTCCCGGGTGCCAGAGCCAGTCCAAAAGCGCATTGTGTTCTGGTCGTTTCCACGCAGTGAACGGGAAATATGTATGTACTCATCACTGGGCTACCAGCCTCCAGAGGGCGAGCACGACACCCGGGTGCCCTTCACCCGAGGGCTGCACCTGCTGCAGAGCGGGGCCGTAGACCGAGTGCTCCAAGTAGGTAAGTACCCCTTCCAGGGAGGCCTGGGCCAGGGGGAAGTTCCAGTTCTCTGGGGAAAGTTGGACAAGATATTGTGAACTAAAGAGCAGGAATCTGCCTAGGCCTCAGTCAGCCAGCGTAGATGAAGGGTCTGGGGGAAGGATGTTGCCAGCTCACACAGCTTATTTGGAGGGTGAGGAAGAGATGGTGAGATTGGGAGGTAAGCTGGAAATGAGAGAAGGTTCCATACCTCAGGCAGAGAGACCCAGTGATGCACTGGGCCTGAGATCCAAGAGACAGAGGCAAGAATGATACTAGGCCTCAGGCAGAGAGACTCAGGTAGAGGTTGGGACCAGACCTAAGGCTTAGGTGGGACTCTAGGGTAGAAGTTTAGGATCAGCTATGAGGGGTGGTCTTATACCTCAGGTAACGGAGTCCAGTGGAAGGGAGGGGAGGGGTCAGAGATTTAGAGCTAGAGGTGAAAGATGATTCTTGACCTCAGGCAGCAGAGCTCAGAAGGGAACCAGTAGAGGTTGAGCCAGAAAACAGGTGAGCCCTGGAACACCACACCTCCATGGGGGCAGGTCATGTCTCCCAGCTGGAGGCAGGGTCTTGGCCAAGATGACCCTCCCTAAATCCTGTCAGCCTGGGGTCCCCCTTGCCCGGACATGGCCCAGCTGGCCACAGACTTGGCCACCTCCAGCCGGTATGAGGAAGCTGCTGTCTCCCCGCATGACGCAGCCAGGGCTGGCTGGGGCCTGAGCTGCCCAACCAGTCTGATGAGCCTGGCATCTGGGCTCCCCAGGGGCCAGGGAGGGGCAGGGGGTGATGGGGTGACCTGGCCTGCCACATCTGCCCCTCACCCCCAAGTTTCACAGGCCTTTGGCATTTTCCTAGGAAGTTACAGGGCATCTGGACCCCAGGCTGTATCCACGGTAACCCAAGAACTGAGAAAACCATCTTTAATAGCATTTCTATAGTAATATTTATACTTGCATTTATTTAGGACTTACTGTATGCCAACAGTGTTCTAAGCCCTTGCCAACTATTAACTCATTTAATACTCATTGCAACTATATGGAGGAGGATGTTACTGTTTGTTCTCATTTGACAGATGAGGAGACTGAGGCACAGAGATTAAGTGACTTGTTCTAGGTTACTCAGCTGGCATTTGCACCTGGGTCTTGCTGTGCTCCATGGATGAGCACCCCCTGTCCCTGGGGTAACACAGTGGTGATGGTTTGGTATTTGTCTTAGGGTTCCACCTAAGCGGTAACATCCGGGAGCCTGCGGGCCCCGGAGAGCCTGAGCGCCTCTACCACGTTTCCATCAGCTTTGATCGCTGTAAGATTACGTCTGTGAGCTGTGGCTGTGACAATCGTGACCTCTTCTATTGTGCCCATGTGGTGGCCCTGTCACTGTACCGAATTCGGCATGCCTATCAGGTGGAGCTGCGGCTGCCCATCTCTGAGACTCTCTCCCAGATGAACCGGGACCAGCTTCAGAAGTTCGTGCAGTATCTCATCAGCGCCCACCACACTGAGGTGCTGCCCACTGCCCAGCGCTTGGCTGATGAGATCCTGCTCCTGGGCTCCGAGATCAACCTGGTGCACGGTAGGGGTGCCTTGGGGTCTGATTGGGGTGGTGAGGCCTCAGCTCGAAGCCATCTCACTTGCCATGTGGAAAGCATTTGTCACAGAGTCCTCAGGTCCCCTTGATCCGTGAGTAGGGGTAGAGGGAATACCATTGCCTGAGATCAAGGTCACACACCTACTAGGTGGCAGAGTCTGGATTTGATGTCGCCCTGGTCAGATGAATGGCTGAAATCAGCCAATGTGGAGAATTGAGGGAACAAATGGGAAGTCGGGCCCCAGGGTGGCGATGTCCCAAGATCACAGGAGCATGCCTTAGTGTGGGTGGGTGAAGGACATGAAAGGTATGTGGATGTCAGGTGTGGGTGTTGGTGGGAAATAGACCAGGAGGTGTTATGAGCTCTGGGAGAGTTTGGGGCTACAAGGGACTGTGTTGTCTAACTGTAATGATGGCAAGAATGGGACAGGATAAATGGCAGATAGATGGATAAGTAGTTGGATAATTGAGGGTGGGGGTAGGTGGATGCAGAAGGTGTTCGTGATAAGGAGTTGGGGTGAACTGATGGTGTGGAAAAGCAGATGGGATGGATGAATAGATAGATGATTAGCTAGGATGGTAGGTGAATGGGGAATTGGTAATAATTAGAGGTGAGGTTGGGTGGAATGGGCTTTGATTGAGGGGGTTGAGGTACATTGATGGTGGTGGACAGATAAGGTTGGTAGAAAATTGGAAGAAGCAATGGGTACATGGATTGGGGGTGAGTTGATGGATGTATGGAATGTTCATAGGTGTGGACTGACATGGTGGATGGATCAAGTGGGTGTAGGACAGATGGATGGACTAATGCAGTAGTGGGTGTTTTGGGAGATACATATGAATGGATGGTTTGATGGGAGAAGAATAGATAGAAAGTTTGGGTTCGTTGGATGGGTGGATAGTGCGGTTCTATGGGTCAATGGATGAATAAGTCAGTGGATTTTTTTTTTAACATGTTTTTATTGATTTTAGAGAGAGAAGAAGGGAGAGGAGTAGAGAGAGAGAAACATGGATGAGAGAAACATCGATTGGCTGCCTCCTGTACACCCCCTACTGGGGATCGAGCCCATAACCCTGGCATGTCCCCTGACCAGGAATCAAACTAGTGACCTCTTGGTTCATGGTTCAACACTCAACCACTGAGCCACACCGACTGGGCAAGTCTGGATATTTTGTGTGGTTGGTACAGATTAGTTGAAAAGACAAATAAGGGTAGGTAGCTGGATGGTTGGATATAGATAGGGGAGCAGGTGGAAGTTATAGGTAAGATGGATCCTTGACTAATGGGGTAGGTATGTATGCTAAGGGTTATGGATGGATAGGTGCATGGCATGACATGGGGGAGGTGAGTGGTTTGGATGTGGGTGTGTGGATGATGTTTTGGGTGGCATGGATGGATGAGTAGGAGGGCAAGTGATGATTCAGGTGGGATGGACCATCATCCCACCTGCATGGATGAATGGATGGGGGGAATGGGTGGGTGGTATTTTGGGTAAGATGGATGATCAGTAAATGGATGGATGAGCTAGTGATGTTTTAAGCAAGATCAATGGATGGATGAATAGGTAGGCAGCACTTTAGGTGAGATGGATGGATGGGTAGATTGGTAGGTTGGTGTTCAGTTAAGATGGATGAATAAGTAAATGAGTGAATGAGCCACTGATGTTTTGGGTGGGATGGATGGATGACATTTTAGATGGGATGATGGTCAGACAGATGGATGGGTGGTTTTTCGGGTGGGATGGATGGATGATGAGTGGAACTTTGGGATGGGTTGGGTGGTTTAGAGGACTGAAATAATGGCAGAGGCAGAGGCCTACCTTCCCTAACCCAAGCCTCATCTTTCCTTCCCACCCCACAGGTGCTCCAGACCCCACAGCAGGTGCAGGCATTGAGGATGCCAACTGCTGGCACCTGGATGAGGAGCAGATCCAGGAGCAGGTGAAGCAGCTGCTGTCCAACGGTGGCTACTATGGCGCCAGCCAGCAGCTGCGCTCCATGTTCTGCAAGGTGCTGTGTGGGCATGGCATGCGCAGCAGGGCTGCACTGGGGCTGGAAGACACTGGTGCTGGTGCCCCACCCCTTCCTGACCAGCCTGTCCCCATGCAGGTCCGGGAGATGCTGCGAATGCGGGACTCCAATGGGGCACGCATGCTGATCCTCATGACCGAGCAGTTTCTGCAGGACCCACGCCTGGCCCTGTGGCGGCAGCAGGGCGCCGGCATGACAGACAAGTGCCGGCAGCTGTGGGACGAGCTGGGTAAGGCCCAGACCTGGAGCAGAGCAGGCACCAGGGCTTTGGCGTTAGGTCTTGCCCCCCGACTCTGAGATTGAGGTCTGGCCCCTGAGTCCTTCCTCCTTTCATCAGCACCTCTGATGTACAAGGCACTCGCTGGTACTGATTGCTGGAGCTACAGCAAGGAACAGATTAAATGCCTGCCCTCATGAAGCTGACACCTGATAGGGGAGACAGATGAGAACATATACAAACCCATTAGACCAGGGGTTGACACACATTTTCCATAAGGACCAGATCGTCAATAGTTTCGGCTTTTTGTGCCATTTGGTCTCTGTAATGACTCCTCAGTTTTGCCTGTTGTAGGGGAAAAGCTACCACAAACTAACATAACTGAATGGGCATGGCAGAATTCCCGTAAAACTGTATTTACAGCCACTACTTATTTATCTGAATTTCATAAGTCACAAAATATTCTTCTTTTGATTCCCCCCCCCACCACCATTAAAAAATGTAAGAATAAATCTTATCTTGTAGGCTGTTGAAAAACAGGGAGTGGGTTGGATTTTCTCCAGGTGCAGTAGCTTGCTGACCCCTATGATAGATGGTGATAAGCACTATGGGGGGAAAAAACAGTGAGAGGAGTCTGGAGGCCTGGGTTTGAATCCTTCCAACTTCTCAGCTATGTAACCTTGAGCCGGTGACTTGACTTCTCTGTGCCTGTTTTCTTACCTTTAAAGAGACCATTAGCTACAACCTCAGAGGCCCAAGGTGAGAGTGAAGCAGAGAGTAGTGCACAGCACATGGTAGGCACTCCATAAATGTGTGCTGCTACTGTTGACATGAATATTGAACCTCCCCATTCACTGCCCTCCCTCCCAGGGGCCCTGTGGGTGTGTGTAGTCCTGAGCCCCCATTGTAAACCAGAGGAGCGGGCGAGCTGGCTCCAGCTGCTTGGCAAGTGGGACAAGCTGGATGTGTGCCCACTGGAAGAGGGCAACTACTCTCTCAACGGGCCAACCCTGCAGCCCACCGCAGCCCTCAGCCCAGGTAGGAGAGGGGTCCCTGCCATAACCCCAAAACCATTACCTCTGCTGGTATCCTACCTCCCCATCATGGTGCTCTGGGGAAAAGGGAAGGGGGCCTGAGTCTTTGCCTGCCCTGCCCTGCCCTGCCCTGCAGGAGGGAGGGACTGCCCATGGCAGGGCAGTGGGTAGCCCAAGAGAAACTGAAATGAAATGCTTAAGACACCTGTGGTTCTGGGCTGGTCTCCTAATTTAGCCTCCTCCTGGCAATGGAGGCAGGAGTGGGGGGAACAGAGAGAAAAGAAAAGGAAGATCTTGAAAAGAGAGACTCAGAGATATAAGGAAAGAGACAGAGAAGGAGAGAGTAAGGAGAATGGGGAGAGACATAAAGAGAAAAAAAGAGCAACAGAATGTAGGGGATAGAAAGATGAACAGAGACAAGTATTCAGCCTCTGTCCAACACACGCGTTCACACATGTCCCTTTGAAAGGCTGCTGTAAGGATTTGAGATGACACATGTCCATCAATGCACCTAGAGTCTAGCTCTAAGCTGGCACTCAGTGTGGGGAACTGGCCACAGCCCCGCTGCTAAGCCATGTTGGACACCTCCCCCCCAGGCCCAGAGGAGGAGGAGGTGGTGGCTGCAGGTTCCCGCCACACCGTGTTTGGCCGCGCCCTGCAGGCTGGATCACTGCATTGGAGTGACACCCACCTACAGAGGATCCTGGCAAGTGACTGCTATGGCCCCAGTCTCACAGGCCATGTGGGCAGTGACAAGGCAGCCTTCGATCCCCAGGGCCGCCCCCTCTGGCTGGGGGAGCCATTCCCCACTGCTTGTGCCCGTGTGGACACGCTGCGTGCCCATGGATACCCCCGCCAGGCCCTGCGGCTGGCAGGAGCCATAGTCAACACACTCCGGCTGCAGCGGCGGCATCAGCTTGAGAGCTACAAGCAGCAGAAAAAAGGTGGGTACCAATATTATCAGGCCCTGGGGCTGCAGGCACAGATGCCAACTACAGGAGGGTATGACAAGCAAGGGGGTCTGTGGGTACAACTTAAGGTCGCAGTGGGAAAGCCAAACCACTATAGGTGTCTTGAGCATACAGGAATTTAATATAGGGAACTGAGGGCTCACAAAGCCACTGGGAAGGCTGCAGGATTAAAAGTCAGGGAACCGCTGCTTGAATTCAAGAGCTTGAACTTCAGAAGCACAGTAAGCCCAGCAGCCTGCAGCCTCCACAGGCAGCAGTTCCCAAGAGAACACCCAGAAGCTGCTGGCTGGGCTTGAGAGAGGTGGGTGGGATTATGGGTTTTGAGAAGGGAATGACTGGTTGGAGGGAAAGTGGCCAGTTCCCTCCAGGTGTCCTGCCAGGCCTGGGAGTAGCTGTGGGATAGGAAGCCAGAGGGCTGTAGAGGTGAAAGCTGCTGCACATCTCAAGATGACCCCTGGGTGGGCAGATGGTGGGCAGACACTGGGAGGCTGGGCTGGAGTTCAGAGAGAGGGAGCTCCCCCAGGGGCTTGGAAGATGGTTGGGCATTGAGCCCCACTTCCGGCCTGCAGAGCTGCTGCAAAAAGGCTCCACCTGCATCACAAACACAGAAGGATGGGTGGGCCACCCCCTGGACCCCATTGGCTGCCTCTGCAGGGCGCTTCTGGAGGCCTGTCGCCTGGAGGAAGAGACCCTCACCCTTTACCCAGGTACACACAGTGGGGACCCCGGAAGGAGGTGGGGCAATCCCCACCTCCTTAGTTAACCCCCCGGCTCAGCACCGCTAGAAAGTAAAGCTACACCCTTACCCTTGCTGCAGACTCTTCCCTGTTCCCGTCTACAGTGCTAGGAGCAAATAGCTTAGCTTCTGAAAGTGAGGCTGCTATGGGCCTGTCTGCTGCTTGAAGATGACCCCCAGCCCCTGGTCAGTGCTGGGAGCAGCTAGACGACTCCTATACCACATACCCTCAGTTTCCATGTCTTGGGTTAAGGTCCATTGGGGGTCCCAGAAAAAGGGGTCCCCTTCCAGCATCGTTGGTGCCCGTCTCCCACAGATTCAGGCCTCGAGAAGCAGAAGGTGGCCTACCAGCACGTGCAGGTACCCGGGAACTCTGGGGAGTCCTACTTGGCATTGGCGCTGGAGGTGGCACTGCTGGGCCTGGGACAGCAGCGGGCCTTGCCTGAGGGGCTGTACGCCCAGGACAAGGTGGTGCGCAATGAGGAGCAACTGTTGGCTCTTCTGGAGGAGGTGGAGCTGGACGAGCGGCTGGTTCACTTGCTACGCAAGCAGGCGGGGCTGCTCCTGGATGGTGAGGCCCTGCCCCTAGGCCTGGCTGTTCCAAAAGTCACAGTCCTCCCCTTGGCCTGAGCTGGTCAGGTTGCTGCTGGATCAAGAGGCTCTGCCCCTAGACAAGTCTTTTAGTCCTTACCTTAGCATTCCCTAAAAGATGAGATCCAGGCCTTGGACCTGCCCCCTAGCACGTTCTGGCAGCCAACAACTGCTGCGAGTGGTGAGATCCTGCCCCCTACCCTCCTTGGGAGTCAAGGAGCCAAGTCGTTAATGCCCAGCTGGACTTTACTGGCTCTGCCCATGGTCCTGCCTTATGAGACCCCACCCCTGGTCAGGTGCAGCTCCACCTCTGCCCTCACCCCTCATCTGAGTTCTGCCCCCCCACCCAGGGGTGCCCAGGGTTTCCACTTCAAATTTTTCACGGCTTTTCTGTCTCAGCCATGTGCCCCCATGCTCAGGGCCTCTCCAGCCGCTAGTCCCAGCCACTCTGTCCTGGGGTCTGCCCATCCCCTACTCAGCCCGGGGTCTGGTGAAACCTGGGGAGGGGCAGAAATACAAAAGTGAGCCCACACCTGGGGGCTGAGCTAAGGCTGCCCCTGCAGGGGGTCCCTTCAGTGGCTTCGGAGAGGTGCTGTTCCGGGAGAGTGTGCCAATGCACACCTGTGCTCGATACCTGTTCACCGCCCTGCTACCCCACGACCCTGACCTGGCCTACAGCCTGGCACTGCGAGCCATGAGGTAAGGACAGGCAGATAGCTGGGGACTCTGTGCAGGGGGCCAGACAGGACTGAGGGATGGGAGGCGCACTCACAGCCCCATCCTCCTGAACTCAGCCTCACCTCACACTAGCATTCCAGGCTGCCCTGTGCTCTTGACTGTTAAGTATAAGTGTATAATATTATTTTGAATTTGAGAGACATTCACATGGCACAGAAGTGTACAGAAGTGAGAGTACTTTTCTGGGCCGGTTTGTCCCAACATACCTAAATCTCTCTAGAGGCAAGCAGTGTTTCCGCTTTCTTATCAAGAATTGAGATTTCTGCAATTCCGTAATCTGGAAATTGAAAGTGGGCCCTCCTTTTATACTGATGATCTATTCTGTGCCTATTCTTTGCCCCTTGTTTTCACTGAGCATTGTTTTTTGGTTGTTTTTTTTTAAATATATCTTTATTGATTTCAGAGAGAGAGAGATAGAAACATCAATGATGAGAGAGTTGTCATTGATCAGCTGCCTCCTGCATGCCCCCGACTGAGTATCGAGCCAGCAACCCAAACATGTGCCCTGACCAGGAATTGAACCTCGATCTCCTGGATCATAGGTCAATGCTCAACTGTTGAGCCACGCAGGCTGGGCAAGCATTGTTTAATCAACCCCCAAATGATGGACATAAAAATGCAGTGAACATCTTGCACATACATCCATCTTCCTAGGTGTTCAGGGCTTTGCTCTCTCAGAGGGGAAGTACCAGCTGAGGCAAGAGGCCTCTCCTAGGAAGGATGGAGACTCAAGCCTTCCCTCAGCATGGGCTTGCTTTTTGCTTCATCCTAGGTTGCCTGTACTGGAGACAGCACTTACGGCTGGAGATCCTCAGCCCAACCCACTGGACTCTGTCTTGACTAACCGCTTCCCCCGCTGGTTCATCCTGGGCCACCTGGAGACTCGCCAGTGCGAGCTGGCCTCTACCATGCTGACTGCTGCCAAGGGTGAGGATGACACTGCCCTCGGCCCCCTGTCCTCCTCTGCGTCTCCTCCCTCCTTTCCTTTGTTCCTTCCCCCCTCTTTTTTATTCCACTAGTTTTCCTCGAGCACTTTTTAGACAGACCAGGCACTGTGGCAGGTGCTAAGGTTGCCATAGTAAACAAAAACTGTCCCAAATCCAGTGCCCTGTGGTGTTACATTCTAGTGGGAGTGGACAGTCAGCAAGTGAAGAGGGGAGTTATGCAGTAAGTGAGAAGATAACAAGTGCGCCAGAGGGAGATAAAGCAGGTTGGCATTTAAGCCAAGACATGAATGTGCAGAGCCATGCAAATATCTGGTGTCTTAGTTCAAGCTGCCATCACAAAATACCACAGACTGGGTGGCTTAAACAATAGAAATTTATTTTCCACAGTTCTGGAGGTTGGAAGCCCAAGGGTTTCAGCATGGTCAGTTCCTGGTGAGGACTCTCTTCTGGCTTGCAGACAACCACCTTCTTATTGTGTCTTCACATGGCAGAGAGAGAGCTCTGGTCTCTCCTTTTCTTATAAGGGCACTAATTCCATTATGGGGGCCCCACCCTCATGAACTCCTCTAAATCTAATTGCCTCCTAAAGGCGCCACCTCTAAATATTATCATGCTGGGAGTTAGGGCTTCAACATATGAATGGGGGGGAGCCCACAGTTCAGTCCATAGCATCTGAGAAGAGCATTCTGGGCAAAGGGAAGAGCAGGTGCAAAGGCCTTAAGGCTAGACTGTGCCTAATATGTTTGAAAAACAAAGGAGGCTGGTGTGGCTGGAGCAGAGTAATGGAGAATTGTAGGATCTAGGTCAAGGATGATAATAGTGATTAAAACTAACATTTGTGTAGCTTTTGCCATGTTAAAGCCTTTACTGGTATGGCCTCTCAATGGCCCTGTGAGGCAGGTACCATTACATTAGTATTACTCATGCACAGATGGGGCAGCCAAGGCACAAAGAAGTGAAGTGACTTGTGCAGAGTCACACAGCAAGGCAGGGATTTGAACCCTGGCATTCTGATTCCAGAATCCATGTTCTTAACCATTAGGCATCTAGCAGGTTCCTAAATGGCTTTCTCCCACTGGAAGTGGAGGAGGGCAGAAGAGAGAAGGGGGGTGGGAGTGCAGAGAGTAGTCTGGATCCTCATAGAATCACTGCCAGGTGCATGACCCTCCGTGCTCATACCTGTGCACCTGTGTGGAGGGAACCTGCGTGAACTGCCTGGTGTAACAATGGTGCCAATGTCCCTCCCCACCCCAGGAGACCCCAAGTGGGTGCACACAGTATTGGGCTCCATCCAGCAGAATATCCACTCTCCAGCCTTGCTCTTCAAGCTGGCGCAGGATGCCTGTAAGACAGCCACCCCAGCCAGCGCACCACCAGACACCACTCTGCTGGGCATTGCACTGGAGCTGGGCCTGCAGGTGAGGGCCCCCAGGAGAATGGGGGAGGGGGGTGCTCCCTGTGGGTGGGGCCAGAATGTGAGTGGCACCTCTGGGCCTGGCCACAGAAAGGCAGTCTGTAAGTCCTGGGAGTGGGGGCATGAGGTTATCAGTAGGGGTAGGCCTATGAATTAGGGACTCAGTGGCAGTCTGAAGGTGAGAATCTATCTTGGGGGTTGTGGCTGAAGATAAGGAGGACTATCATGGAGTCTGCTGGTGAGATGGTAGGCCATAGAGGGAGCAGAGCCTAGGGGTTCTGGCCTTGGGAATGAGGCCTATGACTGGTGTGAGGCCTGGGACTGGTATGCTTAAAGACTATAGGCAGGCAGGGCTGAAGCTGGGGTTGGGGGGTAAAGCCTGCCAATAAGGAGCTTTCTTGGAGGTGAGGCCTTTAGGTGAACCCAGTCCAGAGGTCACCATTGAGGGGCTGGGCTTGAAGAAAGGTCTTGAAGATGAAGAGCTGCCTCCGTGGGTGAGGTCTGTGGTTGAAAGTCATGGGGCCTGTGGGCGAGTGTTCTGGCCACCCCCAGGGGCCAGGCCATCTTGCTAGAGCAAGGCAGAGGCAAGCATGCATGAGTGCAGCCTGTAGGTGAAGGTCTAGCTGCAGAGTGTGTGATGCAGAGGCCTGGCAGGTCCTGGAGAATAGGTACATCTGGGGCAGGCTTGCAGGGTGGGGTGGGACCTTCCCAGGTAGAACTAGCAAGCAAGGGGCCCTCAGGGGCAGAATTAGCCCAAAACAACTTCCTGTGGGGGCTGGAGCCATTAGGGGGATGTGGAGGCGGGGAAGGACAAGGGCGGAGATTTAGAGAGGAAACCCTCTACTTGGGGGCTTCTGGTGGCAGGGTCCACCAGATAGGACTGGGGATGGGGCCTGCGGGGAGAGGCAAGCAAGGAAGATGCTTATTGGGGATAGAAGTTAAAGAAGGTGGAACAGGTGCTCTTTTGGGGGTTACAGGGGGAAATCCGCAGACATGAAGCATGGAACTTTCTGGAGAGAAGGGACAGGTTGGCTTGTTGTCCAGAGTAGGATGCATGGGGCCTCAGCATAACAACAACAATAGTGTTAATAGTAATGGCTGAGCACTTCGAGGCAACAGGCACTGTGCAAAGAGCATTACTACATAATTTTGTTTAATTCTCACAACCTTATGAAGTAGATACAATTTTTATCCCCATTTTACAGATCAGTAAACTGAGCCATTTGCCCAGACTGTATGGCTCACTGACTCAGCCCCTAACTTCTAAGTCCCCCTGGGCCCCTAAAGATCCCAATCTCTCTCCCTCAGCTAGCCCAAGGTTTTGGGTGACCCCTTTCTGTCCCATTTCACACCCTGCAGGTGATGCGGATGACCCTGAGCACAATGACCTGGCGGCGAAGGGAGATGGTGCGCTGGCTGGTCAGCTGTGCCACGGAGATTGGTGAGAGTCCCCAAGAGGACCTGCCACCCATCTCTTCATGGAACCAGGCGGGCACAGGAGAAACAGAGACTTTCCTCTGGGTCTAGCCTGTGCTCAGGGCTAAGCCAGGAGGGAATGTTGGGTGGAGGGACTGTGCTGGACAAAAGCCTGGAGGCTGGCCAGGCTAAATGGCTTGAAGAAAGTCAGTGGCACCAAAGCTTAGTGCTCCCCCTTTCTCCCCACATACCCAGTTGCCGAGTCCTGCTGTGCCCTGTTCTTTTGGAAGGGTACAGCAGGGGATGGAGAGGAAGGGAATGTGTCTCCAGCCCTGCTGCTGGGGATGGAGGTATTGGGGTAAACCCATGGACACACATCCACATTGGGCCCCTCTTCCTAACCAGTTTCACCATCTCACCTTCCCCAGGTCCCCAAGCCCTGATGAACATCATGCAAAATTGGTACTCCTTATTCACACCAGTGGAAGCGGCCACCATTGTGGCAGTGACAGGCACCACTCATGCCACTCTATTGCGGCTGCAGCTGGATGCAGCCCAGCGGGAGGAGCTCTG
Source organism: Miniopterus natalensis (assembly GCF_054644295.1). Taxonomy (NCBI): domain Eukaryota; kingdom Metazoa; phylum Chordata; class Mammalia; order Chiroptera; family Miniopteridae; genus Miniopterus; species Miniopterus natalensis. The sequence continues at coordinate 69,111,975 of NC_142084.1, read as the reverse complement.
GGCGTGCGCCCGCACCCTGGCCTTGCAGTGTGCCATGAAAGACCCACAGAACTGCGCCTTGCCCGCCCTCACCCTGTGTGAGAAGAACCACGCGGCCTTTGAGGCAGCCTACCAGATCGTACTGGACGCAGCAGCTGGCGGCCTGGGCCATGCCCACCTCTTCACCGTGGCCCGCTACATGGAGCACCGGGGCCTGCCTCTGCGGGCCTACAAGCTGGCCTCACTGGCCCTGGCACAGCTCAGTATCGCCTTCAACCAGGACAGCCACCCTGCTGTCAATGACGTCCTCTGGGCCTGTTCCCTCAGCCACTCCCTGGGCCGGCACGAGCTTTCAGCCATTGTCCCCCTCATCATTCGGAGTATCCACTGTGCCCCCATGCTCTCTGACATCCTGCGCCGTTGGACCCTCTCAGCACCCGGCCTGGGTCCCCTGGGGGCTCGCCGGGCAGCCAAGCCACTGGGCACTGACCGGGCACCACTCTGTCAGCTCTTGGATGCCGCCGTGGCAGCCTACATCAACACCAGCCACTCCCGCCTCACACACATCAGCCCACGACACTATGGTGATTTCATTGAGTTCCTGGGCAAGGCCCGAGAGACCTTCCTGCTGGCACCTGATGGGCACCTTCAGTTTGCCCAGTTCTTAGAGAACCTCAAACAGACTTACAAGGGCAAAAAGAAGCTCATGCTGTTGGTGCGGGAGCGTTTTGGATGAGGGGCGTCCGACAGGTGGTGGGCAGGGTCTCCCTTTGCTCCTGCTTCTGTGATACCCACTCTGCATCGGGGGCCTGGACTGGAGGTCCTGTGGCATCTCAGTATTGTGTCAGGGAAGGAGCCCAGCTGGAGCTAAGTGGTCTTGCCTGCCATCCCCCAAGCCTGCCTGGACATGGGAATGAGGTGGGGGGCGTCCTGCCACACGCGTGCCTATGTGAGCGAGTATGCGAGATGCAAGGATCAGAAGCCATACCACCACCCAGAGGCCTAGAAGGGGGTGTATGCTTGGGCAGCTGGTATGACCCCCACCTTGTGCACCCCAAAAGCAATAGGCAAGCTCCCCCGCCCCAAACTCGCAGGCCTGGCTTGGGCTCCAGGGGAGCTGGGAGACAGGACTTTCTAGAATCTGGCTCTCAAAGTCAATGTAGCAGACCCTCTCCACACCCTACTCTGGGTGGCCAGGGGACTTGTGTTGGAGCACCTAAATCTCTCTTTGTATCCTCTTCTCACTGCCTCAGGAGCCACCTCCAGGCTGTCCAGCCAGGACCAATGGCTCACCCCCACTGAAGGATTTAAAGAGGCCTCAGGCCTCCGTCACATACCTCAACCCCCATCTGGCCAGGACTCCTATTCCTGTGGGTCCCAGGGTCCCAGGGTGGCCTGGGGGGGTCATTGCTGTTCCTCTCCCTACCTGCTAGTCACTGGACATACAACTCAGGAACCGAGCCATGCTCACACTGTTCTCCAAACCTGGTGTCCTCCAAACCTGGAGACAAGCACAGGCGAGCCAGGGACTCCCCCCAATTTGGAAAGGAATGGCTGGCCTCTGGGCATTTTCTGGCTCTCTCTCTCCCTTCCTCCTCCTCTGACTCCCTGCTCTGCCCCTTAACCATATTTCTCCATCTAGCCTGTCTTTCTATTTGTGTCTTTAAGTCCCAGCTACTGTCCTTTTGGCCTCCCCACACTCCTCCCATCTTTTTCCCTCTTGTAATTAAGGACAAAAGATCACATCATTTTATAACTTTTTTTCTATTTATTGAACTGTATATTGTATTTCCTTTTTCCTTTTTTTTTTTTTTTAAAGATTGAACACAGCTTTTTCTTCTTTATTTTATTTTGAGACTGAGGTGTATGTCCCACTCCCCCCCACCCCCAAACAGGGGCCCTCCATAGAAAATCTCCAGCCTCATCTGTGGGCACAGCTTCAAGCAAGGGGCAGAATGAGTGGGACTGACTGCTGTTTTCATCCAGGGGTAATGGGGCAGGGTGGAGAGGTCACCATGAGCAAAGCCCTTCACAAGTGCTTTACGCCTGTTCTACGGTAGGAACATTTCCATTTTACAAATGAGAAGACTGGGGCTCCAAAGTTTAAGGAAAGGGCACCCCAAGAGACAAAACCTGATTTAGTACCTTCTTGGGGCCACTGCCCACCCCAGGCTGCATGGCCCTTGCGCCGTTGGGACGAGCCACTAGGGGGTGCCCTGGCTCCAGACACCTGCTGTTAGGGGTACTTAATTCCAAGTTGCTGGGGGGGGGGGGGTGCTGGGTGCAGCTGGGTGGGGAAGACACTCCCGCCCAAAGGTGGGAACACAGCATTTAGACTAGGCCCCTGAAGAGTGGAACTCGGGCCGACACTAAGAGGTGGGTGGGCGCGGTCAGTGGGGGCACCGCCAGGGCGTGTCTGAGCTCCTACACCACGGATGAGGCTTCCAGTCCCTAAATCGTGTGAGGAGTCTAGGGGACAGCGAGAAGACCCGCAGTTACCTTTCACTGGCTCCCCGAGAAGCAGGAATTCTCTCGGTACCCATCTGCCTTTAGAGACGGACAGACGGACTGTGTGGATCACTATCAAAGCTGGGGCAGACAAGGACAGAGCCTTCCGGGAGACTGGGTGGGTGGGCCGCTGGGAGGGCACCGTGATTGGTTAGTGGTACCACCCTGCGCTCCAGGGGGGCCAATTGGAGGCGGCCCCGCCTCCTGCTCCGCCTCGCGTGTTCCCGCAGGTATGTGAGGGCCGACCCGGAGGACGGCGCTCCCCTTAGCGCCGCCTGGAGGCCTGGGGGGTAGAGGTGGCCGTTGTGGTCCCAGCCACCTCCAAATGCGGTCCTCAGACTCCCGGAGCCCCTTAACTGACCCCGAAGTTCTCGAAGTCATCCACAAGTGTCCCCCTTAACTCATGCGTACCTCAAGCCCAAATTCTCCGCCAGCATCTCGGATACCAGGCACCCCGAATCTTAACCCAGGCTGAGTTATCTCTTATGTCTCAGTCACCCCTCAAAAATGTCACTAGCTCAAGACCCTCAGGTCCCAGCTATCTCTGAATGCCCAGCCTTCCCTCAGGGTCAGCCTGCACCACCACTACCTGAGATTGGATTCCATCTCCCCTTGGCCCTAGGCATCATGACCCCATCAAGGTCCTCCCAGAAAAGCTTTCCCTGTCACCAGTCAGCCCCAAAAGTCAGTCCCTCCAGTCCAGGATTTCTTTCAGTCACCTTCCCCCAACTCCAGGACACCCCTCAAGGTCACCTTCCCATGCCCAAGTCACCCTCTCCGAATTGCCGCCTTCCTCAGAACTGGTGCAGAGGGAATGGGGATCATGTGAGATCAGGAGCTTAGGGGACCAGTAAATTTGAGCTGATTCAACCACCTCACCCAAAAAGCCGGAACTCCAGGAATGAAAGGCAGAAGTGAATCACAAACCACCAGACCTTCAGGAATAAAGTGGGGCAGCTTTTATTTAACTGGAACTATACACCGCATAGCACAGACTGCCCCAACCCTCTATCTGCCCTGGCCAAGGTGGGAAAGGGGTACATTAGGCCAGCCCTGACAACCTGGGGGGCTTCATTCTGCTCTTCCATGCTCTGGGACCACCCCAGGACTGAACAGGCCTGCTCGTGTCCTTTTGGAGGACCCCCACAGGGGTCTCCTTCCCCACCCTGTGTACCAGAGGGGTGTCATGGCTTCTTCCTCAAGATAGAAAGCTGCAGAACCCAGGTTGAAGGGATCAGGCACGTTCAGGTCAGGCCAGCCTGGTTCCGGAAGCCTGGAGCTGGCATTTAACGGTCTGAGGGCCCAAGGCAGTTTCCTCTTGGGTAACTGGCTGCTGGGAAGGTGCGGCCCAGCCAGTGCCCCCATCAGGCTTGAGAGAGGAGGGGCCAAGGCTCCAGGCCCAGAGGGTCACCCAGGAGGAGACACAGCTGGCTTCCCTTTTTCCTGGAAGGGCCACCCACTGTCCTCCTTGGGAACACAGCCCAGCTGGAGGTAGGACTGTGGGGGTCTCCAAGAGCAGAGTTGGGGGAGGGGGCCTGCAGCAGATAGCTAGGTCCATCCACCCCCATCCCCAGTCCCATCCTCCCCAAGTCCCTCCTCCAGACACAGCTGTAGGTCTGGGTCCTCCTCTCTTAATCCAGGCATCTGTCTCTTCCCCCAGGCATCAGCCCATCCAGGGAAGGCAGGGGCCACGGGCTCCTAGGGGGCTTAACTCCTGTTCCTGCTGAACTGAGCCAGTCTGTACAAATCAACTGTGTTTCAGCTCAGTAGGCACGGGAGGCAGAGCCCAGAGAAGCCAGGCGGCAGAACAGGCAGGGAGAGGCAGCAGAGCTGGAGGAGGTGAGGGCCCCAGGGGGCGGAACTTAGCCACTGTGAACACAACTTGGTGCAGACCCTGCTCACAAGCAGCTAAGCCCTGCTCCCCAGGCCAGACGCAGGCTGCAGGAGCTTCTCGGCCACCCCATCCCCCGGCAGCATCCTCAGTGGTTGTGGCAGCGGTGGCGGGCAGCTGCTGCAGCGGCAATGGCCCCAGAAGCTGGGCTCAGGGTCGATTGGAAATCCCTGGCAATGTGATTTGTGACAGGCAGCAAATCCCATCCCCAGGAACCCCAGCCGGCCATGGCACAGGGGTAGGGAGGCACTGAGCGGGGCCATCAGCTGGCACCTGGTGGGGAGAGAGAGAGCAAAGGAGGTATAATGAGATTTGAAGATATCTGCCTTCCAGGTCCCGACTGCTGCTATCCTCTGGGGCCTTGCAGGGACACCCTCCCTCCATAAGCACCAGCAACTGAACGGAGAGCTGGACCACCAGGTTGGACTCCCCGATCCAGTCATGCCCTCTGTCGCAGGCCCAGAGAGAAAGAGATGTAAGGAGAATCCCTTTGGGCCAGAGAGGTTGTAGGGACTCCCAGAGTCAGGTCTCCACCTCTCCACCAGTCCATTCCCGCCCCCGCCCCCCCCCCCCCCCCCATCACCACCACTGAGCCCTGGGCAGGCTAAATGGGGCCATGGGGAGAGGAAGCCGAGGGGGTGGTGGGCAGGCAGTTGAGGAAGTGATCTCACCCCAGCTGGCGCCACTTCCTAGAAGCATGAAGGGCAGGAGGAAACCACCAGGGCCTCCCCCCGTGGTCCCGTCTCCTCAGCAGCCAGGCATTAGCCTACGCCACACCAGAGCAGATGCCAGCAGCGGATACCCAGCAATCCATTCTGGGCACGCATACTCCCAGAGCACCAGACCCAGGCTCAAGGTGCCAAGCCCCACTCAGCCATTTCTCAAATGCACACCAAGCCTCACTTTCCCCATCTGTACTATGGAGTTAAGGGCATCTATATACCTCATAGCACAATCAGGTTTCACCAAGAGTGTATGTCCTTCAGCAAGTGCTTGGCACACCGACTGCCTACAGAATTTATGGGGCTACGTGCAACATGAAAACACAGGGCCTCTCATTCAGAAATTGAAAGTTTCAAAACATCAACAGCAGAGCATTTAAACCAAGCTCCAGGGTCTTTGAGATGGGGGTTGGGGGGTAAAACCAGTTCTGTGTTCACTAAATGGGGCTCCATGGCTAGGAGACTCCAACTCTAGAGCCAGGCTGGTCAGATTTGATCCCAGGCTCTGCAGCTTCCTAGCTGGGTGATCTGGGTAAGTCACTCAACCTCTCTGGGCTTTCATTTCCCCATCTGCAAAGCAGGGATACTGCAGTGGTAAGGATCCCATGAGTGCTATGTGTAATTTGGATGGGGCTACACTGTCATCACAAACCAGGCAGAAACAGGGAGATGGAAATCAGGACACTGTACACGGGTAGGACCTCAGCACCCAGATCTGGTGGTGTCCACCACTGGGAGGTAGGCTCTGTCCCCCCAGTCTCCCCATAGACAAACACACACATACCCTGACCACCCACTTTCCCATTGGGCCCAGTCCAACCCTGTCTCCTCAGGGTCTGGGGGCACCATCCAGAAGCAGACAAGGCCCAGAAGGGCGGCCGGCCTCCCTGGGCCTCCTCCGGAAGTGAGACAGCACAATCGTGTCCCAGGGACGAGAACGGGAAGGGCGGCCATTTGGCCAGGCCTGTTTCCTGTGGGGTTTCCCCTGTACAGAGCCCCGGGACCCAGCCAAGGCCACTCCCCATCCTCAAGCACAAAAGGCCCGGGTCTCTCATGGAGGGGGCACTATGAGGTAGGCACCCAGGAGCCAGGGTCCCTGTTCCCAATGGCTTGCCTCTCAGACTCATGGGTGAAGGTGTACAGGCAGGGCCAAGCTCCTGGCAGCTGAAGGCTTGAGGGAAGGGTGGGCCCTGGGCTGGGGAAGCAAAGCAGGCCCCAGGCCTCACAGATGGATGCACGTGTGCCTGAGAATGCGCGGCAGACAGGGCGTGGAGGCATGAGAAGCACAAGCAAGCATCTTGCCACCCCCCCACCACCCTATGTTCCAAGAATGAATATGGGCCACTTCCGCCAGGGGCGCCACCACCGCCGCCGCCCCCAAGCCTGGTCCCCAAATACTTTCCACCCTCTCTCTCAGAGCAGCTGGGATCGGAAAATACCAAGGGCTACAGGCCCCGCCCTGTCCGCTGCCACCGCCCGCCCTCCCAGCCTGTCACTAACGCTTTGCCTAATGGGCCCAGACTCTCCGCAGAGGCTCTCTGGCTAGGGCCCCAGAGCTAGCCGCCAACCTGGGCTGCCCAGCCAAGGGCCGCCTGACCACCAGCCCCCCGCCCCTTACCCCCATCCCAAAACCGAGACCATAACAACACTCACAACACAACAGGCAGCCCTCAAAGGCTGGCACCAGGGTGGAGGAAGGCAGGGCACAGTCAAGTGGGTGGGTCCTGCTGCCCACCCAGGGCTGGGGGAAGGGGGCGGGCTCAGGAAGGGGTGAGTAAGTGAGGACTGAATCACTTGTTATAAATAGGGGAACCATGGAAGTCACATCCCAACCCCCATTGCGCCCGGCCACACCATACCACACTGCAACCCCTGCCTTAAACTTTAATCTCCCTCAGACCAGTCATGAAATTCCCAGGGGCACCCTAACATCTACACTGTGAGCCCTTAACTGAGGGGTGCACCCTACTGCCATGTCCACCTCTGCCTTATCCTTAGATTGGTCCATGTCCCAGCCTTGTCCTGCCTTTTTGGAGTTGCTGGCCTCAAGGGCAGTCATTGGCTTCCAGGTCCTGTCCTTCTCCCTCCAGTAAGTGCGAGGCCCAAGACTTGGGGTCCCCAGGCTCCCCAAGTCATTCTCAGGATGGGTGACCACAGCCCTGGATTGTGACACAAGACCCAGGCCAGGCAGAGGCCGAGGGACTTAGCACCTCAGAATTCAGGTCCCTGGCGCCTCACTATCCAGGCCCCCCATCCAGACCACCCAGGCCTGCTCTGCCCAGGGCCACAGCTCAGTGACCACACCCAGGGTGGCGCCAGCTCCAGCACCCTGGGGCAAGGCGCCGCTGGAGCATGACTCAGCCATGCCCAGCATGGCGGCGTCCTTGTCTGCCCAAGGATTCTTACACACCTACGCCTACTGCCCTCTGTGTACGTCCTTCCCGGGTGACCAGCCTTCCCCAGACACACCTCTGTGTCCAGCCAGGGCACCTGATGACAGGAGAGAAGGTGGCCAGAGTGCCCCAAAAGGGACCTGATGGAGAGCACCTGGACAGGAATGGACACACTTCTCCCCGCTTAAGTTTTCCCAATGCTCCTCATTTACAGATAGAGAAACTGAGGCCCTAAGGGATTCAGAGCCAAGCCCAAGGTCACACTGCAGGTCTAAGGAAAAGCCAGGCCTGATCCTGGCATAGAGTACATCCAACATGGGAAAGGGCTAGACAGAGAGGGACAGGAAGGAGTTTTCTTAAGAAGGCCCAGGGTTCCTGGCAGCGTTATTCATTTCTAATAGACTCCCCCACCCAGCCTCCAAGGTGAAGGGCAAACTCTGAAAAGTGTGCTAAGATATATCAAAGCGCCACCTAGGTCCATGGTGACTTGGTCATCCCACTGCACCCACGAGGTCAGTTACCCTGGGACCTAGGATGGGATGGGGGTCTGCCCCACAGCTACAGCTTGCACACATCTAGCCTCCACTTAAAACAGGCAGGGGTTGGTATGGGGTCCTTGGGAAGACCCCTGGAGCATCCGCCTCTGCTGGTTCTTTACAGTGACCAAGGGTCTGCAGAGACTTGGAGACTAGGCCAGCACTAACAGGCCCGACACCCCTGGACACACCCTGTCACGCATGTGCTCCGCGTGCCAGCCCCAAGCCAGGTCAGCAGCTATGTTAGGCCCATGGACAAGGCCTGCCAGTTGGGGTCTTGAGGGAGCTCTCAGAGGACATCTTGCAAGGGCTGAGGGGAGTGGGTGCCCCCCTGGGCACTCAAGACAGAGCTGGCACCAGGCCCCAGGACAGCAGCGTGTGAACACATGCACATGGGCTGGCCCAGGCACAGTGCGTGGGCGATCGGACTGGGTGTGTCCCACATCACCTCGCCTCTAAGCCTGGGCACCTGTCGGGTACTGCCTTCCAGCTCAGGCTGGCATGGGCATGGCTGCCAGAGGACACCCCTTATGCCAAGAGTCCCACACCCCCCAGCCTCACCCTCATATACCACGCATCATGGGTGGGCAGCTGATGGGGGCTGGAGCAGAGAGGGGACAGGTGCTAGGGAGCTAACAACACCTCCAAGGCATTCAGGAGGCCACTGGGTCTGGGCCTGTCTGGGCTGCACAGCAAAGTCAGTGTAGGCTTTGTTGGCAGTCAAGTCCAGTGCTGGGGTTAGAGGTCAGTCTGGGGCTAGGATGGAGGGGTCTGGATTCAGTCTGGGCCTTTCACCCTCCTGCAGCGCAAGGGCACAGGGATTCCGAAATGCAGAGGGCTGGGGAGTCAGCCCTCCAGAAATCTCCCAAACCTGACCCCCTTCCTATGCAACCTTGAATGAGCCCTTCTCTCCTGGGCCAGGAGGAGCCAGGAGAGAGGAGAGGGGTGCCCCAAGCCCAGGCTGCACTGCTGGGCCCCTATCAGGCCTCCTCAATGTAAGGCCTTTCCCCCCATTCACTGACTGACATGTCAAGAACTTGAACCTCTGTCCCGTGATCCCATACACATAACTATAGAAGACCTCCACCCACTCTTCCAGCTCCATTCCCACCAAGTTCAGGAACCTCTAGAAGCCCAGGCACCGGTAGATCCATACCCACCCCCCACCACCACCCCCGCCCTGACCCCAGCCCGTGCCCCAGCCCTTGATGCCCTCCCACCCCGCTGCCAACTCCGTGCCCACCTCGACCTGCCTCAGTCGCCTTGGAACCCGCCCTCCCCACCAGCTCTCATGGGTCTCCTGGGGCAGGAGGGGGATGATGGGGGGGCTCCCAATGGGCCCCCGGCGATAAAATTAAGGCTGGGCCGCCCTTTTCCCACTCCGTAGGGGGCGCCCCGGGACTCTGACGCGACAGCCAGATGCACCGTCTCCGCTATCCCCACAACCTCCGGCGGCGGGACGCCCTCTTGCTCTCAAAAGGCCGGGGGACCTGCCGGGAGCACCCCCACTCCGCCCACGAGTCCGGCGCGGAAAAGTTGCGGCCGCCGCGGCGGCGCCACCACCTCCCTCCAGGGTCCCTCCCGACTCACCGCGGGGGAGGGGAGCGGCGCTCGGAGCTCGGCCGCCGCCCGGGCCGGGCGAGCGGGCGGAGGGGACGGAGGCGGGCGGGCGGACGGGTCCCGGCCGGGGAGGGGGCGGTCGCCAGCCGCGCTCCTTCCCACTCACTGGCGGACCAGCTGCGGGGCCGAATCGCTTTTAAAACCTCCCCGTCTCCACCCCCGGGCCGGGCAGGGGGCGGGCGCGGGGCGGGGCGGGCGCGCCGTCATGTGCCCCCGGAGCCGGTCCGCCCCCACTTTCTCTCTGCCGTGCCCCCAAATCGGTCCCGTTCCCAACTCAGCCCTAACTTTCTCCCTCCTCGTCCCGACTCGGCCTGTGCCCCAAACTCGGCCCAACTTCCCCGTCGGGGTCCTGGACTCCGGATAGAGCCCGTTTTTCAGCGAGGGCTCTCCCTAGGCGGGTGGGGAGGGTAGACATTCTAGTCTCCGTCGCGCTCCCGAACCCCTCTTGGCCTGAGTCCTGCCCCTGCACAGGGAGAAAAACCCGGGAGGCAGAAGGAAGGGGGATTGAAGGGAAGGAGGTGGTATCAGGGAGCAGGGTGCCAGACCCAGGACACACTGCTACTGGGTATCCTGGGATTCTACCGAACACTAACCCTCACGTCCTCCAGTCCCACAGTGCTTTCTTCAGCCTTGGGAAGTCCCACCTTTTATCCCACCCAACTCCCTCCTGCTGCCATTGAAGACTTTCTGATCCATCTAGGGTGGTCCCGGTGTCTAGGAGCCCTCCACTCCCAGGCTTCTCGGCATCCCCGCCCCCACCCACCCAGGCCTCTGGGAAACTCCCGAGCCCTATCACTGGGAGAGAGGCCCCCCCTGAATCTCTCCCTCCTGCCCTATTGCGTGTCTGTCCCACCTCATCCTCCCCCGACCTCCCCTCCACCGGGAGGAACACGGGGGCATTGTTCCCCAGGATGGGGCCCTGCCTTGGGGCCTGGCCCTGGGCCCAGGTGGGGGGCCGGGAACAAAACATAGTAAAGGAGGGGCGGGGTGCCCTCTGCTGCCAAGCCAGCCTCCTTGGGCATGCCCAGCCGCCACTTTGCCCTTTCCAAGATGGGACAGGGGCAGGTAGGCTCCAGATCACCACCATCATGCCACCGCAGGGTTCTGAAGCCAGAGGACCCTTCCCAGACCTGTGTGAACATTGCTTTGGGGGACAGTTTTCCCACCCACCTCCAACATTCCTGAAGTCATATAACTGGGGCCGGGGTCAGATTTTTCACCACCCACCTCCTGGGCAATAAGAGTCATTCTGGGGGGTGGAGGGGGCGGACAGCAGCAGGCCCAGGCAGGGGACTGAAGGGGCTGGTGGGACGTCTGTAAGTCATCTTGCACCCCAGAATTCCCCCAGCGTCCCCCATTTCCTCAGTGCAGCTCAGCAGGCTTGGCCTGGATCTTGGTGGGATTAGGGAGAGGGGGGTGGAAGCCACACCTAACTACCATCCCATGGAGCCCAGCCCTTGGGGGCTCCTGGGTCTTTCTTCTCTGTGGGGCCCAAGGGGAAGGCTGGCCCAGGCTGCAGGATCTGGCAGGTTGGGGCAGGAGGGGGCAGAGCCGCCTGCCTGTGGGGCCCCTGGGGGAAGATTTGGGATGGCATAGAATTCCCCGACTCAGGGCGGGGCCCAGAGGTGGGGTGGGGCACTCGCCACATGGCCTCCTGAGCAGCTACAAACAGGAAAATTAAGTTCCCAGGGTCTGGTGTTTCCCTGTGGACACACACACACACACACACACACACACACACACACACACAGAGGTTCGTCATTCCAGAAGTAGAAAGTGACCAAATTACAAGGGGCACAATCTCCACACTTCCAGAAGTATGCTCCCTTCATGCCCCCAAACAAAGCTTCCCATCCAGAACCCCCTCCCATCATTATTAGCCTAATCATGCTCACATTTAGGGGAAATGCCTCCTCCATTCTGGCCTCCCAAAATACCTGTGCCAAGACCCCTGACCCAATATAAGCTGTGCCCCTCCGGACCACCCCAGCTCACTTAGCATCCCTCTGCCCAAGCTTAGAGGGTCTTCCTGGTGGCCTCAGCCCTTCCTTTTGGTCCCTGGACATTTGCACCTGTGCCCTGGCTCTCAGTTGGCCAATTTACCCAGGACAGCAGCCACCAGGGATGGGGGCTCTCCAAACTGCCAACTGATCATTTGTCCTAACAGGGAGGGGTGGGGTGATAGGGCCAGGGTAAGGCCAGGTCAAGTGGCACAGGGCACGCATGCACACACATTTGTTCATTCTTCAAACATTCATTGAGTGCCTGCTGTGCCAGGTCCTGTTCTGGGCACTGGTGGCGAAGCAGAGAGCAAGCCAGAAAAAAGTCCCTTTCCTTGTGAGGCTATCATTTATGGGGGAAACACACACAATAAACAGATAGGTATGAGGATATGCATGCAGTTGACCCTTGAACAACATGAGTTTGAACTGTGCAGGTGCACTTATACATGGATATTTTCAACAAACACTGTAAATGTATTTTCTTTTCCTTATGATTTTCTTAACATTTTTTCTCTAGCTTACTTTACTGTAAGAATACAGTATATATTGTATATTGTATATTATATATATAACATACAAAATATGTGTTCACCAACTATATTATTGGTAAGGCTTCTGGTCAACAGTAGGCTATTAGTAGTAAGTTTTTGGGGAGTCAAAAGTTATAGGTGGCCCGGCCAGGCGTGGCTCAGCAGTTAAGCATCGACCTGGGATCCAGGAGATAGCAGTTCAATTCCAGGTCAGGGTACATGCCCGGGTTGCGGGTTTGATCCCCAGTCGGAGGCGTGCAGGGGGCAGCTAGCTGATCAAAGACAACTCTCATCATTGATGTTTCTATCTCTCTCTCTCCCTCTCCCTTCCTCTCTTTGAAATCAATAAAGATATATATATATATATTTTTAAAGTTATAGGTGGATTTTCAACCCTACAGAGTTAGAGCCCCAACCCCCATGTTGTTCAAGGGTCTACTGTAGTATATTGGGTGGTACATGCTAGGGGGAGAAAAGGGGCAAAGGAAATGAGGTGTGAGGGTACAGAGGCTAGGTCAGGAAAGGCCACCCTGAGGAGGAGGTGACGTTTAAACAAAAACTTGTAGGAGGTGAGGGAGGAACCATGGAATCATCAGGAGGGAAAGTTCCAGATGGAGGGAACAGCTAGTGCAAAGGCCCTGAGGCAGGAACTCACCTGGAATATGTGAGAAACAGCAACAGCCAGGAGACCAGTGTGATGGAAGGAGGAGGAGAGTGGAATGGAAGAACTGAGTTTCAAATCTTTGTTCCCCATCTTTCTTGCTGAATATCTTTGGCCAGTGATCATACCTCTCTGAACCTCAATTTCTTAATCTATAAAATGTGCCTGAAAATGTGTAGTTTGTAGTTGTTCCTAGGCTTTGAGATGAGATGCACTATGTCCTGGCTCAGGGCCTGGGGTGGGATATGAATGTAGCAACACTAGGTACAAGCAGCCCAGCAGGCCTGGGATAGGGGCAAGAGGGCTAAGTCAAGGGACCCTGACAGACCCAGCCGCCTGGTAGGTCACCCTGGCTCACACACACAGGGCTGCCTGCCGGGCCCCATGGCAACACTGCACACACAGACATCAAACAGGCCCTGCCGAGGAAGTCCCACGTCACTGTGGTTAGAGTGGCTCCTCCCAGCCCATCCTGGCTGGCCCGTGGGCTCCTCCTTGCCCCTGCTCCCGTAGTCCTGGCGACAGGCTGTGTTATGAACTGAGCTGGGATCTTACCACCTGCCCCCTCACTAGGGCACCGCCGCTCCCCACATCCGGAGTAGGACCTTAAGTGGTAGCCTTGGTTCACTGCCACTAACCCTTCCATTCAACACCCCAGACTGGTGCAGAGCATCAGGAAAGCCCTGTCTACCCATCTACAGAGGGAGAGGGAGGCCGCAGGGATCTGGGGGGACCCCAGCCAGGTGCCTGAAATCCTCTGGGCAGAGTCAGGCTGTCGCTCAGGGGCACAGAAGGGAGAGCCAGACAGGAATAGCCCCCAGGCCTGGCCCAGCCAAAGGGGAGGGTTACTGACTCACCACCCACCCAAAAAGAATGACATCAGGGCCTCGCCCGCCACCCCAACTTGGCACCGGGCCAGAATAGGGGCACCCAGGAGGTGTCACATCTAGGGGTACTCTCCCTTCTGACTAGGGCTTGGCAGGCGCAGAGTTAAGGAGAACCCCCCCTGGGGGGTCTCTCCCCCTAATCCCATCCCCCCTTTTCCCGCGGATTTCGGGCCCCAGCCCCTCTGACGTCACTGGGGTTACTATGGCAACTGGCCGAAGTTCCCAAATAAAATTACCGCGGGCGGGTTAAGTTTCCTAGGAGGCAGCCGATGGGTAAACAATGGCAGTGGCGGGCGGGGCGGCGAGGGGCCGTCTCAATGCGCTGGGACCCTGGGGTCCCCAGGGCGAGGAGCAGGGTCCCGCTCCCCATCGGGGACCCCAGAGCCCGTGAGCACCGAGGGTACTGGTGCGCAGCTGGGGACAGCCAGGCCGCCAGCAAGATGGGCGGGAGGGAGACCTGGGAGGGGAGGCTGGGGCGGCAGGGAACAAAGCGGGGACCCGAGGCCTGGGACCCGCCCTCCGCACATCCCGCCTCCCGCAGCCCACCGCGGGCCTCCAGTCCAGCTGTGGCTGCTCCCAGCTGCCTGGCTCCCCACATCTGGCAGGCCGTGCGCTCACTTCCTGTCGCCCGGGCCGCCTGGAGGGAGGTAAAAATAACCCTCCCCCTCCCCCTGCCGGCGGGCGCCTCGGCGGAGACTCGGGTCTGAAGGAGGGCGAGGCCTAGCCGCGCCGGGGACAGGAGCCCCCAGGCCGCCGCCTGTGCCTTCCCCGGCCTCTGGAGGAGGGGTGCGAGGGGGAGGCGCCGATCCCAAGCTGCGCGGGGGGCCTTGGGGAGTCTACTGCATTGGTTAGGGAGGCCCTTACACGGGCCCCCAGAAAGCTGGGGAGAGCGCCCCAAGCCCGCTCGCCTCACCGCGGAGGAGCGCGCTGCCTGCTCTAACCCGCTGGTGGACTGCAACCAACGTGCCTGGGGTCACTCGCTAACTGTACAGACAAGTTACCCCCCTGCGCTCTCTCCCCAAAACACCTCTCCTTGGGTCACCTAGCCATAAAATGGGGATGGTAGTATCCCAATTCCCCATTATTATTTTGCTATTATTTTGCTATTGAGCTATTATTTTGCCCCCATCCCTGGGGGCTCCTGAGACCCTCGAGTACTCTTGCCAGGTAAAATACAGGATACCCAGTTAAATTTGATTTTCAGGTAAACAACGAATCATTTTCAGTATAAGTATCCATGCAGTATTTGGGACATACACTAAATTTTTTTTTTTACTTGTTCTATATCTGAAAATCAAATTTAACTGGGTCTCCTGTATTTTTATTTACTAAGTCTGGTAACCATATCCCCAAGCCACCATCATTTCTGGCCTAGAAATGCTCCAACAGACAGCTCCCTGGTCCCCTTACTTCAGGCCTTACCCCTTGCACCATTCTCAAGATTGAGCCAATTAAATTCATTCACATCCCCCTCCACCATGCACCCTCCTTGGCCACAAGGCCCTTCCTATTAGGCCTCCACTTTCTCTCCAACCTGTCTTTCACATCCACTTGAGCATCCTTCAGGTTCTAGGGCACCACCTCATCCAGGAAGCCTTCCTGACCTGCCACCATGACCCTCTGACTTTAGACTCTCCAGGAACTGTTTTCTTCTGTCTCCCTATTCAACCATTTGAGTGAATTATTCAATCATTTGAGTAAAATGAACATTTCTTAAATGACACAAAACTAGTAACTTCCCTGATGGAGGTCAGGTGAAGGGGGCACATCTTCTGGCCCACCAAGCCCTGGTGCTGGTCCCTGCTCTTTTCCCTACCCCACAAGGTCTGGGGCTCTGGGCTGTCCCTCATGCGGCCCCCTTAGGGGTTCTGTTGGTAGCTCAGTGGTGACTATGATGGGGTCTTGGGGAGCCCAGAGTGAAGGGATGCCTTACAATCTGACAGGGGGGCTGTCATAGCCTCTGGAGGGCACAGGTTTCAGCTCCTTTTGTCAACAGCCAAAAGAGCCCACTGGGTCCATACCCTTATATGTCCCACCCAAGCTCCTAGTCATTTCAGACGCACACAGGTCACTCCCACAGATATGACTGTCACCAAGATGGAGCATGCACATGGCTGAGAGGGGTATGGAAGCCCAAGTCACCCTGCCTGGTTTTTGGAACTCTGCCTCCTTTGACAAAGGAGTTTGCCTCTCTGTTACTTAGTTTCTCCATCTGTAAACTAGGAATAATACTGGTGAAAGGTCAGAGGACTATTGTGAACATTAAATTAATATACATAGGTACACATGTGTAGAACACGCTGGAACAGAATGCGCTTATTGTTAGCTCCTTTGAGGGGGAAAAGCCAAAATCCCCATCGCAGCCCTCTGATCTCCCCACCCTAGGAAGCCGGTTCCCCAAGTTCCTCTAGGAAAGTTGCTTCGACCACTTGTCCGCAGCTCTGGCCCAGCTTCTCAGGGTTGCTGTCACCCCACAGCGAGGACCCTATGCCGCTATACCCTCACCCTGACTGGCCTCCAGAGAACCAGGGGTGAATCTGGCTTGGGGAGAGACACCCTCTGTTCTCCCCGCTGAACCACAGCTGTCTCTTCACCTTCATCTCTGTGCCCAACGGAACGGCCTGATCTGAGTCCCTACTCTGGGTGAAGCTAGCGGATCCCGGAGCCCCTTGCCGCTACCGCCGGGCTGGAGGCTCGAACTCGATCCTTTAGCGCCGCCGCGGCTGCCCCTCCCGGGGGCAGTTGCCGGGCAACCCGCTGTTTGTTGGCGTGGGGGCGGGGCCGGCGCGCGGTGACTCACAGCAGCGTGAGGCCGGTGGGCGCCCCGCCCGGCAGCCTGGCGGGCTGCCCGAGTCCAGCCGCCCCCGCTGCTGGAGGGGCCCGGCGGCGGGGGCGCCCAGGCTCCCAAGTGGGCGCCCGAGGCCCGTAGGGAAGCGGCAGAACAAAGCCGGGGCTCCCGGGTTCGGGGGCTCCGTTCGAATCCCGGCCTAGCCTCTCGCTCCCTGTCCGTGGCTTAGCCTCAGTGCGCCGCTCATCAGTAAAATGGGCGCAGATTGCAGGCCGCAGTTAGCCGCCGCCGGTGCGCGGAGCAGTTGGTGGTGTGATCCAGTTCCGCTCCGGGCCGCAACTCCTGCATGCCCCGACTCCGAGTTTGATCGCCAGTGTCTTTGGGCAAACGCCATAACTTCACCGAGCCTCAGTTTCCCTGTCTGCTGGAGGTAGCAGCAACACCCTGCCTCTCTGGTGGTTTGAAGGTCTATGAATCAATAGGGAGGCAATCAATGCCTGTTACAGCTCAGTACCGGGGCTCTGCCCCCCACCGAGGAGGGGAGGGAGTGTGGGAAGTTTTCTCCTTGGTCCGAACCCTATAGAGCAAGGAGGGCAGGGCGGGGCGGTAGCCCCTGGAAATGGATGCGGGCCTTGGGCCCAAGGAAGGGTGGCATGCACGTGGCTTTGGAGGCCCCCATCCTAAAGCTCCGGCTGGCAGCACCTGCTGCGGGCGAGCGGGGGGAGGGGGCCTGGGCGTGAGTCACCACCCAGCAATGAGGCCTGAGTCACGCAGGGCGGGGTCCCCCGGCAGCCCCCCCCCCCCAGCCGTTCCCACAAAGGTCCTTTGAGAAGAGTTCCCCACCACCCACCCCAGCCCCTAGGCCCTCTGCGGGGTGGGCTGTGGGTCCAAGGTCCTGCTGGGCTGCCCTCAGCAGCCCGGCTTGGGTCTGGGAGGCGCCGGCCAGCTTCCGCCACGTCTGTGAAAAGTCGCCGTGAGGAGCGGAGTGTCCCCAGGGAGGGGGCTTCCAAGCAGCCTGAGTCACTCGGGGACAGCAGAGGGTCACACGCATACAGTGGGCAAATTGAGTCAGGCTGTCTGGAAAGGCAGGCAGTCTGGGGCCCTTGGAATCCAGTCCGGCTTTGTAGACACCCCAGAAAGAGCCTCCAGGGGAGCCCATCTGGGGAGCCTGCCACTCCTGCAGTGATCGCTGGCAAGAAAAGGTGCGGCGTGGGGAGGCACACAACTGGCCACCTCTCCCTGGCTCTACCACCCGTCCTTGCCTACCCTGGGGCCTGCTCCACACCTTAGCTGTCCTCCTTAAGCTTGGTGTGGAAGAGACAACAGGGTGGGGAACAGGGTGAGGAGAGTAAGGCTAGGCCGCAAAATTTAAGTGGGCACCAAAACAGTACTCAAGATTAAACATTTTATAACAGTTTATTGAGACAGATTTTACATACCATGCAATTAACCTATTTAAAATATATAATTCAATGTTTTTAGTATATTCAGAGTTGTGGAACCATCACCACAATCAATTTGAAAACATTTTCATCACACCAAAAAGAAACCCGGTACCCACTGGTGATGGCTCCCCATGTTCCTCATTGTTCCCCAGCCCCTGGCACCCCTAATCCACGTTGTCTCTGTGTATGAATGGATTCAAACGGTTGTGACTGGTTTCATTCACTTTTCAAGGTTCATTCATGTTGTAGCATGTCTCACTATTTCATTCCTTTTTATTGCCAAATAATATACACCACCTTTAAAAAAATCCACTCATCATTTGATGGGCATTTAGGTTGTTTCTTCTTTGGGGCTAATATAATAATGCTGCTCTGAACATCCATGTACAAGCTTTTGTAGAGGAGATTAATATTTGAGTGCAATGTTTTTGAAAATCAAAATTTATTGTGAAAAATCCAGATTGAACAAAATATAAAAAAAAATTTTTTTTTAAATATATCTTGATTGATTTCAGAGAGAGGAAAAGAGAGGGAGAGAGATAGAAACATCAATGATGAGAGAGTCATTGATCGGCTGCCTCCTGCACTCCCCCAACTGGGGATCAAGCCCACAACCCGGGCATGTGCCCTGACCAGGAATCGAACCCGGATCGCATGGATCCTAGGTTGACGCTCAACCGCTGAGCCACTCCCGACTGGGCAAAATATCAAAATTTTAAATAAAGACAGGATCCAGTCGGGCTGGGATTAGGGAGAGGTGAATGAAGTGAGTCATACAAAAGCAAAACCAGGGTCTGTCTAGACCTGCACATTCCATTGAGTTTGCCACTTGTCACGTGGCTACTGAGCATCCAAAATGTGGCTAGTCCAAATTGAGAGATGTTGTAAGTATAAATGTTTTTTTAAAGAATGTGAAATATCTCATTGATATTTTTTATCTTGATTACACGTTGAAATGAGACTATTTTGGATACAGTGGGGTAAATCAAATATTAACATTCATTTCACCTGTTACTTTCTACTTTTTTAAAAAATGCATTTATTTTAGCAAAAAGGAGCTGCAACTTGGGAGACAGACTCAGGTAGCAATCTAAATTGTGTTCCTGGTTTTTACCTTTTTTTAAAATATTATTATTAGAGGGAAAGGGGGTGAGAGAGGGAGAAACAGATTTGTTGTTCCACTTATTTATCCATTCATTGGTCGCTTCTTGTATGTGTCCTGACCGGAGATTGAACCCACAACCTTGGCGAACCCACAACCTTGGCATATCAGGACAGCTTTCTAACCAATTGAGCTACCTCGCCAGGGCCCATCTACCTTTTACTTTTTAAAATGTGGCTACTAAAAGATTTAAAAATGCACAAATGGCAGCTGGCATTTCTGGTTCATGATAAACTTCTTTTGGAGAGTGCTGTGCTGGGCTCACTGTCCCTGTTCCCTTCTCTTCCACGTACTCCACTAGTGGTTGTGTGATCCCACCACTGACACTAAGCTTTCAAGTCAGACCACCTTTCTCAATCATTGCTGTCTCCAACCTTTATGTAGTATCTGTCGCCTTTGCCCACTTCCTCTTTGGCCTCAGGACACTATGTTCTCCTGATGTCTCTCCTCCTTAGTCATTTTTTATCAAATGCCTGCCTCTCACATGCTATCCTCCAGGGCCATAGCTTTGGCCATCACATTGTGATGACCCCCTCTCCAAATATCTACTCTCTGGTGTCCCACAGGTGCCTCCAACTCAACCTGCCCCAGGAGATCCCACCCTTCCTCCTTGATTCCTCAGCCCTCACATGTGGTCCATCTCTAAGACCTGTCATCCCTACTTCCTGAAGCTGTTCAGTCCTGCCTGCCCCCCAGGTTCCTGCCCTTCTCTTCTGGGCAGCCACACTGGTCTCCCCACTTGCCCTCAGTGGCTGTCAAGGCTCTGCTTAATCTCACCTTCTCCAGACGCCTTCCCTGATTACACTCTATTCCCCAGGCTGGCCCCCATGCCTCCTCTGTGCACTCTCGTGCTTCTGGCTCTCAGCACTGAATGCTCTTTATTGTACTCAGCAAGTTACATGACTGTCCCTCCATCAGACAGTGACAGGCAGGTGCCATACCCATTTTGTTCCCCAGCATGCCAGGAACATGGTAGTTATCAATACATTGATGCTACAGATATTGTCTGAGGCTCTGCTCTTGGTGCATAATAGTGATCAGGACAAAGCGTCCTGCTCTGGAGGACCTGACATGTGAGTACAGGAGACAGACAAGAAACAAGATATGCAATCAAACATAGAGACAGTAACTGAATTTGTGTGGTCAAAGGCAATCAAGCAATTGAAAAAATAAAGCAGGATAAAACAACTTTAAGTGTGTATGGGGGTCTCACTGAGGAGGTGATATTTAAGCAGAGTCCTGAAGGAAGTGAGGGAGGCAGCCATGAGGGTATCTGGAGGAAGAGAGTCCCTGGTAGACGAACAGCCAGTGCAAAGGCCCTGAGATTAGACTATGAGTGCCTGGTGTGTTTGAGGAACAGTGAGGAGACCCATGTGGTTGGAACAGCGTGAGGGGTAAAATAGAGGAGGTGAGGGAAGGGAGCAAACACTATAGAGTGTGCACGGCTGTGGGGAGGACTTGGGCTTTTTGTATAAGTGAAACTGGAGCCATGGAAGGTTCTGAGCAGAGGAGGGACGTATTCTGACTAGGGTGTTCATTGGGGCCCTCCGTTGTGCAGGAACAGACTGTGTGAGGTTGAGGTCTGAAGAACATGGAGATCACAACTACTCTGGTCCAGGAGAGAGATGATAGGGGCTGGACCAGGGTAAGGGGCCTGAAGAGGATAGATTTTAGATTCCTTAGGAGAGACAGTAACTGAATTTGTTAATGGACTGCATTTGTTAAGAAAGGTTTGGCCCCAGCAGCTGGAAGGCTGAAGCTGTCATTTCCGGAGATGGGAAGATGGCTGGAGAAACTGGTTTGTGGTTGAGGGAGTGGAGCTTTCAGCCTGGGGCCTCATATGGCCCTGGACTGTCCCTGCTCAGACTCCAGTAGGGTGCAGAGGAAAGTGGCCCTCACAGCCTGGGCCTTGTCTTCTTGAGGTTACTCTGGTGTGCAAACTACAAACACATCTGGGCACACGCTGGCCCCATAACCCAGCATACCCACCACCCATGGTCACAGTCTTGGGGGCTTCTGGGGGCTGAGGCTCTGGGTTGACAGAGCTGAGGAGGGCCTTTTGGTTCACACATCCACAGGGCAACCATCTGGGTCCCTGAGGAGACCCCAAGGGGACTGGAGGTGACAGGGGGCTGGAACTCTCTAGGGGAGAGGTTCAGGAAGAGCCGCTGCTGAGTCACAGCCGTGGGTCCCCTATGAGTCAGCATTGGCAGGGGCCCCAGGAACTGGGGGCTGGGGCAAGCAGTTCCCACGCCCAAAGGAACCAGGCTGCTGGGGCACTGGGGCTTTCCCCACTGCCCCTCCCATCCTGTGCTAGGCTCAGGGGGGATATTCAGCAGACTCTGAGGTTGGGAGGACTGACCACTGGGCGGGGCTCCAGAAATTCTCTCCTAGTCTGACCCAGTTCAGGAATGCAGAGGCTGCCCACCCAGCCAATGTGTTGCAGCAATAAGGAGAAGAGCTAGACGGTAGGAGGGACCACGTGTGAGTGAGGCATTTGTGCGGACATCAGTTCTAGGGGGTTCTATTTAAGAAGAGCTCCTTCCTTCTGGGGACTGTGCACTTGAGCAGTGAAGGTTCCAGCCTGCGAGTCCCGGTAACGTCCTCGGCTTCTGCTTTGTGACCGCGGTCGGAGGAGGAATACCGAGGGGTGAGCAGTCAGCCCCCACAGCGGGGAGGGCTCTGGAGTTTGCTGCCCCCTGCTGGTGGCCATGGGAAGCTCAGCGGGCAGAAGAGCCGGCCGGAGTGTTTTTTCAGGTCCATCCTATGGCAAAGGAGATGGGGAAAGGCCTCGCAGAGAGTCCCAGCTCTGCTGCTTTCAAGCTGTGCCACCTTGGGCAAGGGCAGCCCTTCCGGGCCTCACTTGTCCGTTTGTAAAAAGGACAATATTAACTTCATTGGCCTGCTTGGCAGGAGTCCGAGATGATTGTGAATGAATGAATGAATGAATGAATGAATGAATGAAGTATATTCCAGAGCAACCCCCTCTCCCTTTTCAAGTTTGAAAGGAGAGGGCACAGGAGGAACACAATAAACCTGACCCCCACCCAAGGAGGCTCAATTACTATTTACACCCATCCTCTTCCTTGCAGCTTCCCCCAGGAAATTATACTCCATTTGAGGGGTGTTAGGTGCAGGGTAGGGCTGGACCCCAGTCTGGGGGTCTGGAGACATCATTCTTCTGGGCCAGCTGGCTTTCTGGGCTGAGACCTGAAGGAAGGGGGAAGGGCGTAGGGAAAGGGGACTTGTCAAGGAGAAACTGAGGCAGGTCTATGGTAAGGGGGCAGAAGGGGACGGGCACAGCCAGGTGGAGCACGACCATGCCCCCACAATGGTTAAGGTTTGGGCTTAGGGGGAGGGGCTCAAAAGCTTCTCTGACCGCCCCCCTTCTCAGATGAGGGTAGGAGATGAACAGAATGAGAAATCTGTCAGCTCAGCCCTAGCCAATGGGAGGCCCTGCCTGGCACCATGGTCTGCCCTGAGGTGACCTCCCTCCACCAGTGGTGGTGCAGGCTGGGGCTGGTAAGTGTGTGTGTGTGTGTGTGTGTGTGTTGGGGAGTATATGGGAGAATCTGTATGTGGCTCCCTGAAGGGAGTGTCTGCCAGTGTAGGAACACTTTTGTGTGTTTCTGTGTACCTTGTGTGAATATGGGGGCTCCGTGTAAGCATCTCTAACTGATCAGGAGAGCCCCAACTCGTGTACAATTTTCAAGTGCACCTCCTGTGTGTGGCCTGTGCACCTGGCCAGTGTGTGCCTACTCAAGATGGTCCCAGGTACACATGTCCCCAAGTATCCTTGTATTTTGTGTGTGTCCATAAAGACCCCTGTGGACCTGGAGTTTTGTGGGTGTGGGTATTGTTTCTTAGAATTCCAGGTGTCTCTACCCTTTGTATATGGGTGATTGTGCACATATTTGTGTGTCTGTGAACTTTGTGTGTCTCTTTGTGCCCAAGACTGTGCCTGGCATGTCTCTATGGGTGTGTTCCTGGTCTATGTATATATCCATATGTTGGGGTATTGTGTGTCCAGATGTTCCCACAACTGTGCACCTGGTGGGTAAGGAGGTATGTGGATTCTATGTATATCCCTCTGTGTCTGTGTATCTTGTGTATGCTGTGTGTGCATCTAAGTGTGTATGTTCTATGGACATTCTTGTGAGTCTGTGTATGTGTGTGTCAGTATTTTCTGCGTGTGCCCCAGGGTTCCTCTCTGTATATTTCAGTTCTGAGGCCCTTCCTCCTGCCCCTTGGATGTAGTGTCTGTAACTTGCATGTGTATGTTTGTCCCTATGTGTGTAGCTTGGTTTTATGGACATTCCCGGGTAATCAGTGCCTCAGTGCCCCTGCATGTCCCGCCACGCCCTCCCGTGAGTGTGTGTCTCACAGCCCCTTGCACGCCCTTCTCTGTGTTTGTGGTCTGCGTGCCTTTGTGCGCGTGTGCTCCCCATTCGATTTAGAGGCCTGTGTGCGTCCCGGTCCTTGTCTGT
The DNA here is from genome assembly GCF_054644295.1 of Miniopterus natalensis. Lineage (NCBI taxonomy): Eukaryota > Metazoa > Chordata > Mammalia > Chiroptera > Miniopteridae > Miniopterus > Miniopterus natalensis. The sequence continues at coordinate 69,088,363 of NC_142084.1, read as the reverse complement.
GCCTGTTCGCGCCCCTGTGTCCCCCGCGCTGGCCCCGGGAGCTGCGTTCTGGGACCCCGTGGGCATCCCCGCGTGAGTCTCGGTGCGCCTGGCGGGAAGACTCCGGGCGCACAGGGCCACGGCTGGCGGACCCACCGCCCGGCGCGGCGCGGGGAGGCGGGCGGGGGCGGCGGCGGCGGCGGCGGCGGCGGGGAGCGCGGGCACGTCACCGAGACAGACTGGCGGGCGGGCGGCGGCGGTGGCCGCGGGTTCGAGCCGGCGCCAGAGCCCCGCGAATGCCTCCCCCTGCCCGTGCCCTGGGGAGCCCCCGCCCAGCCCCAGAGCCGCCGAAATGCAATTTCCCTTGCCAGAGTCTTGGCTCGGGGGTGGCGGGGGGGGGGAAGGGGGCTTTTCCGGGCGGGTTTTGGAAACAAGAGGGGACACGCGGCGGCGGCCCAAAGCGAGGTGAGCGCGGGCGCCGGGCGGGCCGGGGGTTGCCCGCGGGTTCGGGGCGCGGCGAGGCGGGGCGGGGCGGCAGTTGGGACCCGGCCACAGCCCCCTCGCGCACCTGCTTCGGGCCCGGGGGCGGGGGCCCGGGCCTCTGCGGCCCGGCCCTCCATTGTTGCGGCGGCTGGGGAAGGGGGGCGGGGAGGCCCTGGCGGCATCTCTTCGTCTCGCCTTCCCGGAGCAGGGGCTCCGGGAGGACCAGACCCCCCACCACCACAAGGAGAGAGGCCTTCAAGTCCCGGAGCCCGGTCGCCCGCGGTGAGGGGAGGACCGGCAGAGATGCCCCCGAGGGGCGGGGACGCATGATGGGGGGCGTAGGGACCTCGGGCTGCCTGACACCTGACCGCCCAGAGGCCCCGAGACGGGGCGGAGGCGACCTTTGTTCTTGGGGGCGCAGAACGCGCGGGGATCTCGGAAATGCAGGGCTGGGTAGAGGCTCCGTCCCGCCGCGCGCGTTCCGGAGGGCGCCCCGGCCAAGTTCATGGGCGCGCGGGCCTGCACGGGCCCTGCGGAGACCGATCCCCGCGGGGGCCCTGCTGGGGCCTGGCTGCAGCCACGGGCCGGGGCTGCAGCGCGCTGCCTGCTGATGCCCCGCGCCCTCCTCGTGCTCCCTGCCGGCCTGTCGTTACTGGAGGCGGCTGCAGGGTATTTACTGGGGCCAAGGTTTGCTAACAGGTACACGCCCTCCAAAACTGGCCATAAAAAGGGAAAATGGCCCTGAATCCCATTGCTGGGGAGTCCTTTTAAAGTGACAGGACCCTTTCACGGGGAACTGCCCTAGAAGGCATGATGGGGGCGGAAGGGATGGAGAAGACCTCTAATGGACTGATGGGAGCTGTGAAGTACCCTACACACCCTACTACAGTTCAGTTTCCCCCATCTCCTTTCACACCAATTTCCCACTGCCCTGGACTGCTCACAGATGCATTTACAGAGCCACAGTTAGATATTCCTGAATTGCTCACGAAGAAGCCCAAATTCACACACTATACACGGATATGCAGGAATTACTCATATCACCTGCAGGAACACAGATATACACATGTACACACACATCTCCCACAATAATAATGCCACATGGGCACACACATCATCCACAATGATGGGGACATCCTGTGGAAACACTGCCCCCAGAAAAATGCAGCCACCACTAAGGGTGGCCGTGACATAGACACAGCCTTGCATATAACACTGACACACACATAGTCTCTACCACACACACAGACACTTGGATGGGCACTGTCGCATGGGCACCCACAGGCTGTCACCCAGGACATACATGGACATACATCATCCCCATTACTCAAATCAACTACAGATATGTTAAACACCCTGATACAAGTACATATAGACACATACATAGACATCCATGTGCCACACCCACAGTCACCAGCCATCCAGGCAACCTGACACACATACACACAGGTGGTATAAAGCCTGTACAGACATCAAGTCATATTAATCTTGACAGACACATATATAACACAGCCACACATGCTGACACACGGTTGTCCAGAGTAAAACTGATCCCCCTAGACACCCATTATGACATTGTCACCCACAAACAGATATGAACCTTCCAATAGTACCTATACCCATAGTCACCTACCCTAATACTTGACACCTACAATGATACTGACACACAGACAGATAAAATAACACATGAATAATGGCACACACAGATCCATGGGAAAAATGACATAGGGACATTCATAAATAAATCCAGTGCTTGTTTATTGAGCATCTGTTATGTACTGGGCACCATTCTAGCACTTCGGATGCAAGAGGTCAAAATTCCTGCCCTCTTGGAGGGCTCCAAGATGACACACAGACTACAGTCACCCTCAGTGACACTGACATACTCCAGACACTCACATACACTGGCTCACACATCGACCTGCAATTACCCACAATTTGCCTGACATACACTCACAGTCACGTTGACATCCACACACAAACAAGCCCACTGGAGCACCAATACATGAGCCAACACACACACACACACACACACACACACCTGGAATAAAAGACAGCTGCCCATTATCATACACACCCACCTGTATTTACTGACACCTGCAGAGCTCCAAAATAGCCCACCTGAGTAGCTTGGACCCCAAGCCCACTGCAGTTCCCCAGTAACATACCAGTAGGCAGCTGCTGCCTATGTTTTCAGATAGAGCCCACCCTGACTTAGGCCCAGGGCCACCCTTCACTCTCGAGCCACAGAAGTGTCCAAGTTTCCCATCAACTGGCCTCAGGCCCCTTCACAGCCCCCAACCCTAACCCTGGAGAAGCCAGAGCCTTCTCACCTACCCCAGCCCTGGTGGACTTGGGAAAGAAGTTGGGCTCCTGGCCCTCTGGCCACCCCCACGTCTGGGTGGGACAGATGAGCCCTTTGTCTAAGGACCCCCCCATGAAAGGCCTGAGGAGCCAGAGGAAGCCTGGAGCTGGCATGGGGAGGACAGAGTGGGAGCCTGAGAGGCCATGCAGCTATGAGGGAAATGAGGAACCCCCTGCCTGCCAGTCTAGACAGTCTGGGCCATCAATAGGACCCCATTTGGGAACCCCCATGTATGCTGTCACCATTCACCCATAAAGGGCTCTTTGTCTGCCAGGCCCTGACTACCTCCTCCCCCATGTTCTCCACAGGTCTATGCACACACACAAAAACATACACACGCTGGGACACACATGCATGGACATACATACAGAGACACTCCCCCTTCTTCAGTTTGATGGCAGAGATGCCTCCATCCATCACCCTCTCACCTCTGACCCTGACCCCCAAGCCTGCGCCAGCTGCTCTGCCTTCCTAGAGCTGGGGGGGGGGGGGGGAGGCGAGCCTTGGGCAGTGTGGCTTCTGGAAGGCTCCCCTCACCCCACTCATTCCCAGTCCCCTGCCCAGGTATGGAGGGGGTGGGGTCCCAGGAAGAGGAATGAGGACTAAAATGGCCCGGAAGGGCACCCCTGCCTTGCACCAGGGCCTACAGTTGGGAGTGGGAGGAGACGTTGCCACCCTGCTGGGCTTCAAAGTCAGATGGAAGCCCAGTGGGCCCTCCAGAAGGCGTCAGGACACTTGGCGGGAGGAACAGTCAGCTCCCCACCCCTCCAAGGTTCAAGTCCAGACGGTGAGACAGAGACGGATCAGGTGTAAAGGGCCAGACAACCACAGGGGGACCCAGACAGCCAGGCACAGGAGCACTCGCAGGGCGGGAGACTCAGACAAATACCGGCCGGCACAGTCAGACCCAGACAGGCAGACCCAGACAGACTTCGAGGGCAAGGGCGGGAGGCCGACGCGGACCACCGCAGACAAAGGGAGGCTGACCCCGAGAAGGCCCCAGATAACCCCTCCCCCGCAGGACGGCGCGGTTGCGCTCGGCCCGCCCCTCGGCCCGAAGCCACGCCCACGGATCCAGCCCCGCCTTGCTGATTGCCTTGGCCAGCCCCACCCTTCGCTATTTTGAGGAGACCCTTTGCAGGGACCCCCGAATTTGGTGGGTCAAGATCAGTGCCCTTAGAGCGTCCTCTCGATAAGTTAAGGTTGCGGGTTTCATCTCCCGTTAGGGCACATACAGGAAGCAACCAATGAGTGCATAAATAAATGGAACAAGTCGATGTTTCTCTCTCTCAAAAATCAATTTTAAAAAACAAATTTTCTTAAAAAAACATCAGTGCCCTCAGGGAAGTTAGCGGAGAGAAGGCACAAGAGAACGGATGTCTTGGGAGGCCCCTCAGTGTGGTCAGAGTGCCTCAGACCTGATGACCTCGCATTCTCGCTTCATAGTCACCAAAAAGAACAAAGCTTTTGAGGAAACTCTGAGAGTCGTATCACCTTCTTCATCGATAAAATGAGTATCCTAATAATAGGGTGAGGTATGTAAAAGTTATTATTATTACTACTACCTCTGCTCCCCCCCCCCCCCCCGAGTTCTAGGCATTCTCTGGTTAGGACCACCATCCCCAAGGCAGGAGAACCCACATTCTCCCTCGGTAGGACTCGGATACCTGTAGGGGAGGAGCCCCGGAGGCGGCCCACCCACCCGTGAGCGCGAATGGGGCCCTGATGGCCTGACCGATGGGCCACAGGGAGGGCGCCTTACCCAGAGCTTCCGACACGGGTGGGAATGTGACTGGACCCCGGCCCGGGGACTAGAGGCCGGGCTTTGGGGAAGGGGCTTCATGAGTTAGGGAAATTTCACGGGACAAGTCTTGCGGGGGTAGGGTTCCGAGGGGCTCCGGTTTGGGGGCAGGTCCTGGCGGGGCGGGCCTTAAGGGGGTTGGGCTGCAAGGGGGCGTAACTGGGGATTCCGTAAGGACGCAGTCCCTGGGAATGTAGGAAGGCGGGTTCTAGAGGAGAGTCCTAGGGGGCGGGGCTCTGTGACCTTGGTCGCTCCTGAGACCGACAAAATGTGGGGTGCCACAAGGCTCGGAGGGCGATGCCTGGGAGGAGGTCCTTACCTGGGCTCTTTGAGGACCAGCTTAGGGGACAGGTTTTACTGGGGCTGAATTTGGGGGCGGGCCTCATGGGAATCTATATGGGCGGGCTTTAGAGGGAGGGTCCCAGGGACAGGCAAGAAGTGGCTTTAAGGGGGTGGGTCTTGGGGAGGGGCCAAGGTTGGTGGCTTTAGAGGGGCGGGTCTCCTGGGAAAGGTCTGGGTGGGGTCTTGCGGGAGGAGTTTGGGGGGCTGTGCTCGCTCAGGCCGACCACGCCAGGGACGTATTAGGGTTCATTAAAACTTAGCACACTTGGGGTCCCTGATTCGCCTTAGGGTTATGCCATGGAGTTCCTTTGGGGCTCCATATTCCCCTAAGTTAAATGGGAGGGGACTGGAAATTTGAAGAACCCTCTCCAGATCGTCCTTCGGGTCCGTAGGCCCAGATGAGGGGCAGCCTCCCCAAAGACTGCGCGTGGGGCACTAGGAGGGGCGGATACCCAACTGTGCGTGGCCCCTGGAGGGAAGGACTGGAGACTCACTTTACTGGGAGGAAATGTGGAGGGGGCAGCATGTTGCCACAGTCGGAGCCTGCAGTGTATTTTGAGGTCTGAGGGTGGGCCACCTTGCACCCTTACATCACCAAGGGCCTGAGTTCAGATGCCTGGAGATCCTGCAGGAGGGCAGTGGGGTATCACTTTGCATCCTCTTGCTTCTCCCCTGTCCAAGTGGGCAAGTGGATCTATGTGTGGGCCTGGCAGCTGCCCCACTGTGAGTTCTGCATTTGCAAACTGGAGACTCTGATGACCCCCAGGGGTTGTTGTGATTCATAAACAATTGTGCCCAGGAACACAGTGAGGCTCACAGAAGGTATACATTGTATTAAAATGACTTGTTTATATCTCTGTTGCATGATGCCCCCCCCCCCCCCCCCCAGAATGCAAGGCAGCCAGACACATCTTGGGGCCACTAGGGGTGGTGCCCTCTGGCCTCAGTCTCCCACACTGACAAATGGTCTACATCTGTACCTTCCAGGGCCCTTTTGAGGATGATTTGAGTAAATGCATGAAGCGGGGAGCCCAGTGCCCAGTATTGCTACATCCATGTAGTAGATACATAAATATCTACTGTTATGACTATTTATATTAATCTTGTGCTTTTCCAGGTCCTGAAGCAGACAGTTGGCACCTACTGTTTGCTTACTTAATGCAATAGGTCCCTCCTTCCCTCACCTCTCTGGTCCTCTGCCCCCTACCCTCTACTCTGGGACACCCTACCACCACCAAGACCAAGAAGTTGCCAAGGGCTTGGGGGAACATTCAACCTGTCGGTGAGTTTGGGCAGCTCAGGCAAACCATCGACCGTTGAGTGGACCCTGAGGCCTGGAACTGCCGTCCACCCATATTACCCCCCACCTTCCAGATCTGGGGGGCCAGGTCCTACCTGATCACATCCCCTCCTTTAGGCCACAGCGAAGGTCACAATCAACATTCATTGTTGTCGGTGGGTTGTGAGGACCAAGGCCAGACCCACCGAGGGATGAATGTCACTGTGGCTGGGCCGCACACAGCCTGAGGGGAGTGGGCTGGGGGACAAGACCCACCATGGATTCCCCCTGAATTTCTCAGCCTGTACCTTGTCCTGACCCCAGCCTCTCACTGTTTGGGGAGGACTGGTGTCTGGGATCCTGATGGACACAAGCTGGATTTGGGGAAGAAATCCTGGAGGGTTGGGGGAGGCTGGGCAGCTGAGAAACTCTTCTGAAAGAGGGTGGTGAGCTCTGCTCCCTAAGGGCTCCATAAAAGTTTCTTAAAGTAATGAATAAGTGAATAGGGCCTTCTTCTCTGTGTCCAAGTCTGGGCTCAGCTTTCTCACCCGCCTTGTCTGGTGGACCCTCTATCACCCACCTGGCACCTTAGGGCTGGCTGATCACTCCATCTGCATGTCTGTGCCCCACCTGGGTGATTCCTGCACACACTGAACCATCCTGAAACTGAGCTGAGGTCTCACTTGAGGGAGGGAGGCTCTGCTGAGTGATGGGGGTCCTCTCACTAGCCCAACCTGTGCCTCTGCTCTCCCCAAGCTCCCCGTTTCACCTCACCACCTCAGGAACAGAACTGGCTGCCTGGCCAGCACCTAGCCTTGGGGGCTCCAGTAACAGGATGGGGGAAGGCAGACTTTTGTGTTAGTCTTTGTGAATAACCCTAGGGGCAAGTGGCTTCATACCTGTTTGTTCATCAAGTGGGGGTTCCACTGAGACAATGGGTGTGAAAGCGCCCCAAGGGTGACCAGAGCTGGGGTCTTGGTCCCATGAGCCAAATACCATCCCCCTTCCAGGGACATCTGGAGAATCTGTAGTCCCCCTCCTCTCCCCAAAGGCCCAGGGGCACCTGGCCCTTCCCCCAGCCCAGGGGAAGGAAGAAAGCAGTTACTAAGTTACAGGTTACATCAATGCTTGTCTTGAGGGCAGGGCTTCCAACCCACCCACCCACCCACCCAAAACCCTGTGGGGCAGAGTGGCAGGCAGATAGGGGGTAGCCCTCCCAATGCCCTCTGGATGGAGTATATGGCTCCAAATTGCAGGTACCCCCAGCAGACTGTGTCCTGTCATCCCCCCTTACCCCACTCAGAGACCATACATCTCCTTTTCAGGTGCATTTACAGGGAGCGGCAACAAGCCCCCCTGTGACAAAATAAGGAATCTCCCACAGGCTGTTCCTCCCCCTTCAAAACCCCTTGGAGGTATAAGGAGGGAACTGACAGCCCAGACTCCTAGGCTCCAGAGGGGAAGGGAGGGGCAGAGAGGAAGGGGAGAAGGACCAGCTTGGAGCAGGCAGAGTTTCTTCTCTCTCTGCCTGGCACATGTTGCCCAGCCATGGGGACCTTCGACCTGTGGACAGATTACTTGGGTTTGGCACGTCTGGTGGGGGCTCTGCGTGGGGAAGAAGAGCCTGAGACCAGGCTGGACCCCCAGCCAGAACCAGTGCCAGGACCGGGGGATCAGAGGTCCAGCCCGGAATCCTCACCAGCTCCGGAACGCCTGTGCTCTTTCTGCAAACATAATGGCGAATCCCGGGCCATCTACCAGTCCCATGTGCTCAAGGATGAGGCAGGCAGGGTGCTGTGCCCCATCCTTCGAGACTACGTGTGCCCCCAGTGTGGTGCCACTAGAGATCGTGCCCACACTCGTCGCTTCTGCCCACTCACTGGCCAAGGCTACACCTCTGTCTACAGCTACACCACCCGCAACTCCGCAGGAAAGAAGTTGGCCCGGCCTGACAAGGCGAGGACACAGGACTCCAGTCACCGCAGAGGAGGAGGAGGAGCCAGTGCAGGTGGCTGGGGAAACCCACTGTGGAGGGGGGCCTGCCTTTGTTAAGTGGGATTAACCCTAGCACCCACTTCATAGGGTTGGGGTAGAGAATCTGTGTAGAAACCTTAGAACAGTATTCTAGAAGTGTTGATCAACTGGGGTTTGACTTTGTGGTCTTGGGCAAGGGACTCTCTCTCTCTGGGCCCTTGGGGAAAATGCCATCCTTTTACAGGCACAGGTGACCTGGCATGGAAGCCATGAGGATTAGCAAGCAGTGGGATCTGGGGACAGGTACAGTAGGGCCTTGACACTGCTTGGCACTGAGGAGCTGTGTAGCCTGAGAGAAATTGCTCAGACTGTCTGAACCTCAGCTTCCTTATTTCTCTACTCATTTGCTAATAGTTGTGTGCCTGTTCTATGCCAAGCACCTGGCTGGACTAGTGGTGGACAAGGTAGATGGAAGAGCAGCAGTTAAAACACAGGGTGCTGAATGGGGGAGTCTAGAGAAAGTCCCTGATCCAGATAAGGGAGTTCAGGAGGGCTTCCTGGAAGAAGTGACTTCAGGAAGCCTAATTCAGTTTGGTGGAGAGTTGGAAGTGTGGCCCAGGCATTGGGGTTTGTTCAGGAACTTAGGGATGGAGAGTGTGTGCTTGTATGGTAGAGGGGGAGGTGCCAGAGATTTGGGGACAACCGAAGGGACTATAGGGCCTTGTTGGTCACATTAAAAAGTTTGGACTTGGGCAGTAGGGAGCCACAGAAATGGCAATACCACTTCTCTGTGTTAAGAGTGTCTTAGACTGTGGCCAAGCGGCTGGACCATGGGGATGGGTTTGAGAGTGTTGGAAGAGGCTGGTTCTCCAGGCAGAGGTGTCCAAGGCAGGCAGGCAGGAATGGCCCAATACCCAGGGAAATGTCAGGTTGTAGGGGAGCCCCATGAGTTTTCTGTGTGGGGAGTAGCCCAATAGAGCGTTTGGGCTGTAGCTTAGGAGAAAGGTGCAGCTGGAGCCTCCCTGAGGTCTAAACCTGCTCTCCTCACCTGCACGACCCACCATTCTGATCTTGCTCATCAAATGTGGGTTTCAATTCTGCAGGTTTGGGTTGGGTGAGGCCTGAGCACCTGCATTTCTAACCAGCTTCCTGTGAGACTGCCATGCTGCCAGGCCACAGACCATGCAGTCTTTGAGTAGCTTGGGCTTAAATGGCAGCAGTTATCATTATAGATGCAAAAGACTTCAGCTCCTGTGGGGTTTTAAAGGACAAATCTATTTTCGCAACTTTATGGGATAGTCAGCCAACAGAGGAGGGGGTTCTTTTCTTAAAATTATTGATTTTAGGGAGAGAGAGTAAAAGAGAAGCATCGATGTGAGAGACGAACATCGATCGCCTCCTGCACGCACCCCAACTGGGGATTGAACCGGCAATCTGTTATGTTCCCTGACCAGGAATCAAACCTGCTACCCTTTGGTGTATGTGAGGACGCTCCAACCAACTGAGCCACAATGGCCTGGGCAGAGGGGGTTCTGATGGGGCAGTGTTGCTATTTGGGTACTATGGGTGGGTACTACCTCCTCTCAGACTGTGAGCTCCTTAAGTGTGGTGAGCTGGAGAGCCTCACCCTGCCCCCGAAGCTGCAAAGTGAACATTTGTTAAGAGACTGCTTCCAGGAGAAGATAGTATTCCTGTGAGCTTCAGTGAGGTCCAACTTGGAGACACAGGAAGCTGAGGGGACACATAGAGATGATGGGCTCAGATTCTTCCTTTTTTCCCCTTAATTCTGAGGAAGCAGGAAAATTCACCTCCCAGGGTATGGAGTGAAGGGTGAGGGAGCCCTCCCTTGGCACAGAGGGGCTGCCTGAGGCTGGCGTCCTTGGTAACACTCTAGGTATCACAAATCTGGGGTCCCCAGAGCCCTACAGACACGAGGGAGGGTTCAGCAGGACAGAGTTCGGAGTTCTTGCACTTTGTGTCTGTTTCTGCGTCTCACCTGGGCTTGTGACCTGGGCGCTATTCCACAAGCAGCCTCTGGGTGGCACCAGAGCCCCGGCAGCCCAGCAGGTTGAACCGGTACTTTCACATCATGAATCTTCGCCTGTTGCTGTTTTTCTCCGCCCCTCTCCGCTTTTAAAACTCAGGTTCCAAAGGTGCCGGGAAGTCGTCTGGGCCTTCACCCTCTTCCTGCTGCCCCTCCACTTCCGCGTAGGAGGCAGGTGCGGGGAGGACGTCCAGGATGCTGCCTTCGCCTGGCCTGGGGACCGTGACTCCTTGAAGGCTGGATTTCAGGGAAAATGCATCTGGCAAGGACCCTCCCCTGAACCCTTCCCCCAGCCTGGAGGCTTGAGTGCGGGAGCAGAGCATGGAAACACTATCCAAAGAGCCCTGTGAGGAAGGTGATGGTCCCCGGACACCCCTGCCCTCCCTCCCCAACACTGGGCGCCCAGTTAGCGCTCAATAAATGCTATGAATGGATCAATGGTCACCTGAGGCTGGTCTTGAGACATGGGTAGCAGGAACAGTTTCGAAAGGGCTGGGGCACCTCTTTTCTCTCCTGATTGTGTTAGCTCAAACATGTTCCTCTGATTCCTACTTTCCCGACTGCTGTTTGGATTTCCGTTCACCCGGGGACTCTGGGGTGAGCTGAGAAATGGGATTGGGTACCATAGGGTGGCTGTTGGGCTTTGAGAGGTCCCCCCTTTTCTGGCACTTCTGGACACGACCTCTGCTGCCAACACATTGGGCACTTTCTCTCACATTTGGGTATTTGACATGCAATGTAGGTGAATCCCCCACACTGGGCAGTGGGGGCTTGATTTGAGGGGAGAAATGGAGAGACAATTAAACCAAACTTCCCTCCCCCATTGTCCTCACCAAAGAGGCCCTCAGTGAATGTTTACATCACACCACAATGCCTCAGTGACTTGGGGCCATGGAGGCAACGTGCCAGGCCCTTCTAGGTGGGGTCAAGAATGGGACTATGTTGACTATGTCCTGGGGGGTCAGCCAGCCCAGGACTTGCCCAGGGGCACTGTGGAGGCAAATTTGGGTCTGCTCAGGCAAGAGTGGGAGGATTGTTTAGGTAATCCCTACCCAGGGATTGTGATCCAGTTTTCCTGGGGCGGGGCTACACTCAGAAACCCCCACCACCTGTTTGTCTCCTCCATTACCAGTGCTTGTTTCCCTGGCCTCCAGGGGGCAGCAGGGGGCAAGTGTCCATACACATTTCTTCTCTAAGCCAAGGGGTTGGCCTCCATGCCCAACCCACAGGGTTTCTCTCCCACGGTTGGCTGGAGGCAGGATTTGAACTTTGCAGGTCCCCTCTGCCCTTGAACTGGGACCTGAGGCCACCCAGGAGGAGAATCAAGGATGGGAGCCTTACCTTGAAGACAGCCTGCTCCCTAGGCTTGGAGGAGACAAAGACACAGAAGGGTGGCCCCAAGGGTCTTCAAATTGAGTTGGGGACAACATCCCAGCCACTGCCAGCTGCTGCAAACTGCTAAGGGCATAAGCCAGAGCTACTGGGGCTTGGACCCAAAGGGCTAGACAAACTGGCATGTCCTGGCAGGGTCAAGGAAGGAGAGATGTAAGGGGTTCCTGATCAGAGTCCCTCCCCTCTGGAATGGAGTCTCCCAGGGTATAAGAAAGCAGTGGGAAGGGTGCACTGCCATGGCCCTAGAATTTGGGTGTGGGAGCCACAGGCAGAGCCACTAGTAAAGGGGTGGGTCTGGTCCATCTGGTGGTGACCAATTTAACAGAGGATCTTTTTCTGTGAAATGGGTTTGATGCAGCACCTGTGGCTGCTTCTGATGCCACCATGGGGGCTGCGCTCAGGCTTGTGTGGGATGAGGTGTGCAGTGACGGCCCTAGGCATCCTGTCTGAATCAATAACAACCCCCCAGGACTGCCTCCTTCCAGGCTAGGGCTTTAAAGCAGCTTGTCCCATGGAACAGAAAGGGTCACTGAGCACTGAAAACAAACTCTCCAGGTGAGTCCTGTGGCCTTACTACCACACAGATGCTTGTGTGGGTGCCTGAAAAGGCACACACAGCCATATGCTCCTGGGGAACCCCACACACTTGGAAACACACAGGGACTGTCTGACCTGTGTCCCAGCAGTAGCCCTACTTGCCATCCTAGGGAGGATGAGAAGTGAAAGGGGAAAGAAGCAAAGGGAGGTTTGTGGGTGAGACATCAAGGAACCCAAATGCTTCAACCCCCAAACAACAGGTCCTGAGGCCTTGCTATGGAATAATTTATTAATAGTCTTCACAAAATAAATAAAATGGAAATCCAGAGAAAGAAAAACATACAACCAACAAAGGGAGCCTTCTCCTCCAGGAAAGAAACAAATTCTGAACCTGCCATAACCTCAGCTAAGGAGACAAAATTTGCAAATCCAGATAAACACCTGGGTGGCTCTGGGCTCTGCTCCTAGGGCCCCACCCAGCCTCCACCTCCCACTGTAGCCTCAGCCTCTGGAGGAGCAGGTTCCCCTCCATACAGACTCTAGAGGGAGGCTATTGACTCCAGTGGGACCTCCAGGGTTTCCCAGGGGAGGCTGACTTCTAAGTTGGCTGAAGGACAGTTTCTGGGGCCCACCAGGACCTTGGGGCTAACAAAATACCAGGACAACATCAGGGACTGAAGGTTTTCCAGCGTCTGCAGAGGGATTGTTACTAGCTTTGTGGCAGGAAATAAGGCATTTCTAGGGGCCAGGGTTTGAACATCCATGGGAGGGGTAGGAACTGCACACATGGTCTCCCAGCTTCCCCATTTGGAAGCATCTACAAATCCCTCCAGGACTGCTCCCCTCGAGGGAGAGTCCCAGCCCCCTTTGATGTGTAGGGCATGGGAGCTTTCCCTGTAGGCTTTGCCTTCCGGTAGTTGAGGCGCTTGAATGCTTCCAGGTCCCGGTGCGCATTCATGATCAGCCGGCTGCACAAAAATGCTGGCATTGACTATGAACCAGAGCAGCAGGACGCACCCCACACTCCTGCTCACACATTCTCACACAGACTCACACACTCATGCACAATCCCAGGTCACATATACACACAGGCTCACACACTCTCACAGGCACATTCACATGTGCACAATCAGAACCAACCTATTACAGCCGTAGCTGGTTTGGCTCCGTAGTTAGAGCATCGGCTCATGGACTAAAGGGTACCAGGTTCAATTCTGGCTAAGGGCACATACCTCAGTTGCAGGCTCAATCCCCAGCCCCAGTCAGGACTCTTTCAGGAGGCAACCAACTAATGTGTCTCTCACATCAATGTTTCTCTCTCTCTTTCCCCTTCTACTCTCTCTGGAAAGCAATGGAAAAAATATCCTCAGGTGAGGACTGAAAAAACAAAATAATCAACCTGTTACAGAGTAGACTATTGACTGTCCCCGCCCCTCTCCAGAACCTAACAATTCTATAAAGGATGGGTCTATGACATAATAGGTGAGGGCTCAGGAGGAGTGACACTTTCTGGGGGCCCTTTGCTGGGTGGCCTCTGGGTAGCTTGGGCTGCTGAGGGGGGGTCTCCTTGCTGCCCCACTGGTTTCCCCCAACCCAATCCTTCCTAGGCCCCATCCCACTGCCTGTCCATCCCCTCTTACTTACTTCAGGTTGGAGAGCTCAATAATGAGGCCACGCACAGTATCTGTTGCATCCTCCATCCTGGTGGCTTCACAGGGCTTGATCCCCTTGTGGGTACTGGAGGGAAAGGAAGACAAGAGGCCTGACCTCAACAGACAACTCCACCAAATAACATTCTGGGGAGCTTTCGCTGGGCCTTCAGCTGTCTGCTTTTTCAGATATTAAGCTACCATGGGGCAGACCTCTGATGGCCTACCCAGCTGGATCGACTGCCAAAAGCACACCCAGAATCCAGTCCCTTCTCCCCACCCATGCTCCCCAGACCCCCAGCTCCTGTCCCTATAGCTTGTCTCCCATGCAGCATGGGGTGGAGGGCTGTGAAAATGGAAACCTGGCTCACTGTACCATCTGCTGGCACCTCTAGGCCCCATCTCCTCCCTCCTGTCCCCCTGCTCCCAGCTCCAGCCACACTGAATTCCTGGCCTTTCCCTGAGCACCTCTTAAGGTTCTGGAATGTTCTCTCCCAAATGTCTCCTCCTTGGGGCAATGGGGAGGGGGCGGGGAATCTGGACTTTCCTGATCACTGAGTTAAAATGTTAACCCCTTCCCCACTGACTTTTTCTCCCAACACTCTGCCATCTGATTATCTAATTTGCTTGTCTCTCACTCACCCTGCCTGCCCCGCCCAACATACACTAGATTGTAGCTGCATGTTTTGTCCTGTCCCACACTGCTTGCCCAGTGTCCAGAGCAGTTCCTGTAAGAGCTAGCACTGGATGGCGTTAACCTCTATGGGAGGGGTGGATGTGCCACAGCACCCACTGTATCTAACGTGTGGCCTGCGGATGCTGGCAGAGGGTCATCCTCCTGGCCTCTAGTCAACAGCTCTCCCCAAACCCTACCACACCCTGGGCTTGGCAACACCTCCTGGGTTGTCACTATGGAATCTCTGTTCTGCTCCACCTTCCATGGTCACCCAAGATGGCTGGCTGACCCAGGCCTTAGCTTCTTTTGTGTCTTACCCACCATGGGCCATCAACCCCAGGACCTGCCCTGTGGGTCTTCCAGATGTCCATGTGGGGTCGCATCGCCCAGTGAGGACATCAGAGATTCAGACATGATTTTCCCTCCTCTTTGCTCAAACAATGGTGGGGCCACTTTAACTAAACTGCCTCTGGTCCTTGTTCAGGGCGTGTGTGTGTGTGTGTGCACGCATACACACACAAGTGGAACAGGTACTAGTGACAGGGCTTGTGCAAGGGAAGAAGGCAAAAACTCTCCACCTTATACCTTGAGGAGGATAGGGAGGAACAGAAAAACTCGCAGAGTGCTGTCCCTCCTCCACACTTGCTAGACAGAAACAGAATCTTGGCCATAAATAATTGATAAGACACCGCCTCTGCAGAGAGGCCTGCTCAAGTACAAGGTAACACAGACGATGGTCACCCAGTGCTTGCTCCTGGCAGGGCTGGGAGAAAGGACAGGAGAGAGATGACAGACTGTGAGAGGCCCTGGGGTAAGGGGAGAGGACACCCACAATCCCCACATGCACACTGCTTGGGTGTAGGGACAGTGTACCCAGTGGCCTGCCCTGGGGCACAGAGCCAAGTGGGAAATGAGGAGACAAGCCAGGTCAGAGACCCTGGAGGCCCCACCCTGTGCTAGTACTGGGACCGCCCAAGATCAGCTGGGCCAATGGTTCTTAGCTATCCTACTCTGAGGAGATTCAGGCGAAGTTTTGGGCCCTCTCCAGAAAAATGCACATGTTGAATTCAAATAACCAGCAGAGCCAGGGGCACCACCCCAGGGTCCCGGGGAGAGACGCTTGTTTGGGTGCAGATGGCTGGTGACCAGTTCTCCACCTGCAGGGAGCCAGGGACACACACAGTTTGAAAGACAGGGCTCAGCTCCCTTACTGGACTGAGAAAATTGAGGCCCAGTGACGGAGAGCCAGGGCCCCCTCACCCCCTCATCAGCAAAATGGGAGCTCACAGGGCTAGGGGGAGCTCCAGTGCCAGGGAAGCAGTGGCACTCCCCTCCCAAGGGAGGACTCCCACCAAGATGAGGGTCCTGGGGTGTCCTTCCACCTGGCCTACCTTGGCTGAGCCTCAGTGAGGGGGCTTCCATCAATACCTACGCTGGTGCCAGGCCAGCAAAGGCCCACCCTGCTCCCCGCAGGAAACAACTGGAAAGAGAGAGCACACGTGTGAACAGTTAGCTGTGTGAGCCCTGCACAGGGAAGGGGAAGACGTACAGGAAACATCTCACTTCCCCTTGGCCACACCAGGAACACTGAGGCTGGAGCTCCTACAGAAGAAAAGTGATAGTTATACCTGGGGGCCACCAGCCTGGGCTGCTCTTGCCATCCCCCCCTCAGAAAGAGAGCCGACAGGGTAACCACTGGGTCTGACTCTGCTGTCCTCTCCTGGGCCCGCACCTTCCAACAAGCTGCTCTGTGCCTGGAGGTGGATCCATCTACACATTCTCTATACATCTTGCAATATCTAGAAGGGTACAGAGAAGACCCCAAGGGGTGGTAACTATAACAAGGTGAGCAATGATGTCAAGGGAAGAGGATGGCCAGATAAGCCACATACTTTTTGTATGTCAGGAAAAGATTTTGCAAATATATTGCAAAGGAAAAATTCATAAGTAAAAGGGAGAAAGCCAAATAATCTTGATAAGCTCAAGTTTCTAAATGTCAACAGTGGTTCAATTTTTGTGGGAAAACGTCAAGCTCAATCATGGAGGTGACAGACATCCCATGGGAAGAGGAAAAAGGGTTAAAAGGTGGTGGTGGTGGGGCAGCCTGCCCAGGACCTCTTCTAAGGAGACCAAAGTCCTGGGATTGGAAAGGAGCCTGTTCTAGGGACATCCTCTCCCCTAATGGGGTGGGGGATGGGGTGAAGGGCTGAGCTACACTAGCAAACAGGTACCCGAACCACACGAAAAACTGCCTGTAGCCCAACAGTTCTCACCTAGGGATGACTCCATCCCCAGGAGACACTTCACAATGTCTGGGGACATTTTTGGTTGTCACAACTAGGGGAGAAGATGCTACTGGCATCTGGTGGGCGGAGGCCAGAGATGTTGCTCAACGCACTACAGTGCACAGGACAATCCCTACCAGAGAACAATCTGGCCCTGGACACCAGCAATGCCAGCTGGGGTCTCTGCTGCAGACAATACCATGAGTGTCTCCCAGCATCTGGCTATTTCATGTAGGCAACTCTGACTTAAAAGACAATCAGTGTCACATATTCACCAAACTCACTGCACTGTTCCTGGCCATGAGGAATATTCTCCCTCCCACCAGAGCTGTATAAATGTTTGTACAAAAGTGGTCCTGAACGTGCCAGGGTCAGAGTTGTAGGCCCCTGAAAGGCCCCTAGGAACCAGCTTTTAAAATGGTACTTCTTAAGTATTATAGGGAGGCTCCACCAGCTCTGGGGTATCATGTCCCAAGGGAGCTGTTTTGAGAAGAAAACACCAATTTTCCTGTGAGGGGACCTGGGTTTGAAACTGGTCAGTCACCACTGTGTAACCTCTGAGTCTCCAAGTGGCTTCATCTAAAGTGGTGCTCATGGTTGTATGTGGTAAGGCTCAGGGCCGGATGGTGGGAGGCTGTGCTGCTGCTCTCCATCCATCTGTGCTCTGTTCCCAAGTGTCCCTGCCCACTTGGCCTTCCTGCCGAGGGCCATCAGAATCTTCCCATGGGAATCTGCTTGTGCCTGGGTCATCCCAACTTGTTTAGGAACACCCAAAATCAAAACAAAACTTGTCCAGGCATTGGCAGCCTTGTCAAGGCAGTACCTACTCCCCTGGGGGACCTGTCAGGTCTGACCACCTGGCTGGCTGCCTAGGTCCTCCGCACTGCTGATTCCCTGGTGCTTTCCAAGTGTAGTCACTGGCAGCCTGTCTGGAAGGGCTCACTCTTTTGCCTGCTGGATGCCACCAAATGTCCCAATTGTTTCCTCAACCTTCTCCCTAAGCCACTGCCCAAGAGGCCAGAGATTGGGAGTAACTTAGCCAACATTTCTTTCTGAGTGAGTTTGCATTTCTCAAGAAACAAGGCTCAAATTCTAAAATTTCAGCTGTTCCCAGCACCTGAACGCCTACCTATCCAGATCATGTTCCAACTCTGCACTGTGACCTACTTTCCATGATCTTGCTCATCTGGCGATCATGAAACAGGGGCATGAGGAGCCAGGGCCCGCAGGGAGAAGGGAGTCCAGGTAGGTGAACATTGTGGAAGGCCAAAAACAACCCCTGGGAAGGCAGTGCAGTGGAGGCCTGCATTTGCTCAACTCAGCCATGCTCCCCTCACACTCATAACAGCTGGCTTTCTTCAGCTGGGCACCAGATGAGGTCATTTGCTTGTTTTGGAGCTGTGTCACATGAAGATTCTTTAAGTTCCGAAATGATAGGGTACAAAAATGCTCACTTTGGGAAAGGCAGGAGGGAACAGTGCTACGGAAAACCTCAGGGGGGCAGGCACCACGCCTGATGTTTTCATGCCTGGCATAAGCAGGCTTTTGACAAGCATGTATTGAATAAATTTTTGAAAAACATCTTAACAAGGACAGCTGAAAAAACAGGCCAACATTTGTAAAGGGAGTTGGGAGCCACATTCTCGGATGGGGTGGCTGAGGAGCAGCTGTAGAATCAGGAAAATCTGGACGCAGACCCAGCCTCCTCCACTCCTAGCTGTGTCACCACTGGCAGGTGCCCAACTTCCTTCAGCCTCTCTTCCTCACCCAGTGTGTGGAAAGAGAACTGAGAACCACCTACCTCCACTGCAAAGCACTTAGCCCAGGCTCAGGTATGGGACATGGAGCCTCCCTTGGGAGCGGGGCTAAAGCAAGGCTGCCACCTGCCTTGATGGGTGAACGCCATGACTGGCAGAGGCTCACTGGGCAGCTTTCCCACTTCCTGTCATGCAGGCAGCTCCCTGAAGGAAGCAAAGTCCCTACAAATTCCAGCAGAAAAAATTCCATACATATGTTTGGGACAGGGTCCTCATGGAAAAGCAAGTCTTCCCTGTCTGAAAAATCACACAGACCCCAAACCCACTGAAGCTGTAACTCAGACTCCCTAGACTCATCTGCCATATAAACAGACCACCACACATCCCATCTTCCCCCACCAATGGGCGGTTTGGATGAGGGCCTGTGGACACTGGTGCCTGCCCTGGGATGGTCTAGCTGTAACTTAATGCTCTTACCTGCTCAGGTGGGGCTTCAAAGTTGGGGGCTTCCAGGGCATCCTGTATCTGGCTGTCTGGCAGGAAGTAGAGTTCCATGGCTGGGGACCCCCCCAACATGGCCTGGTCTGTAGGGTCAGGAGGATGTTTGGGCTGGCCTGAAGGGCCTAGGGGGATGTCTGGGCTGCCCTGCTGGGCTCTGGCATCCTGAGGAGGACCAGCCACTGCTTCTCTGTGCAGTGGCGGAACAGAGGCTCCAAGGGACAGATCAAGCTTCCTGAAGTCTTGTTCAGCTGCCTTTTCACCCAAGGGCTGTGACAACAGAGGCAGCACACATACACCTCCCAGCCCTTCTTGTCCCAGGCCTGGTACCTGTGTCTGATCAACAACTGGGCCCATTTCTGAGGCTACAGGACTGGAGTCTCCAGCATCTATTGTGGGCTCTTGAATCCCATGAGCCAGAACCAGGGACACTGCAGGGCTCCTGGGGACATCACCAGGGGGCATGGCTTCCCACCCTGCCTCCCCTCTGCCTCCTGTGGTCTCCCCAGCGAGAGGCATGCCCCTGAGCAGGGCCCTGTTAAGGACTCCATCAGGGACCTTCCTGCTGGGAGAGGCAGGTGCCCCGGTGTTAGCCTTCCCATCTGGTCCAGCCACCTCCAGAGCCCTCTGTTCTAGCTTGGTGAGGTCTGTGATCATATCTGTGATGACAATGGTCCTAAAGGAGGAGTGTCTTGGGCTGCTACAGCTCCCTTCTGCTTCCCTGCCAACCCTGCTGAGTGTCTGCATGGGGTCAGGTGGGGCCTGGACTGCAGATCCAGGCTCTGAGCCCTGAGTGGCCAGGCCCAGGATGCTGTCTCCTTTCTCCTGGTCAGCCCCTGCTACCCCTTGGGCGCCTTCCTCCTGTGGGGTTCCTTGGTCTGGCTCCTTCTCTTCAGCACCACTGCTTGGCAGATGCCCTTTCTGGCCACCTGGAATCCCACCCCTCCCTGTGCTTCCAGTGTCTGGCAAGTTGGTCCCTTGCTCCAACAGATAGTTCTGGCTGGTGCTCTCTGAGGCCAAGGGCACCATCCTCCATTCTGGAGGAACACCACTGGAGACCTCAGGCTGAGAATCCCCCATGCTGGACATAGGTGTTACAGGGTTTTGGACGCTGTGCTCAGAGCAGGTGCCATCTGCCTGGGTCTGGTCTCCTGGCTCCCTGGCCTCCCAGACAGTGAGCTCTGGGGACTCCTCCCATGACTGGCTTCCTGCCTGCTGGGCACTGGTTTCTGGTGGTGTCTCCTGTATAGAGAGAAAGAAAGCCTCAGGCCTTCAATAATCAACCACCCTGAAGATTTTTCTAGTTGTTACTGCCCCTGTACAAAGTCTCAGATGCTGTGTGGATGACTGAAGGGATCAATACAGTAGTCCTCCCTTATCTGTAGGGGATACGTTCCAAGACCCCCAGTGGATGCCTGAAACGGCAGATAGTACCAAACCCTATATATACTATGTTTTTTCCTAGCCATATATACCTATGATAAAGTTTAATTTTTAAATTAGGCACAGTAAGAGATTAACAATAATTAATAATAAAATAGGTCAATTATAACAGTATACTGTAATAAAAGTTGTGTGAATGGCTTTGGGGCTATTACTGAGTAAAATAAGGGTTACTTGAATACAAGCACTGTGATAACACAGCAGTCAATCTGATAATCAAGAAGGCTTTTAAGTGACTAATAGGAGGGGAGCATATGTAGGTTGGAGTCACTGGACAAAGGGACGATTCACGTCCCAGGCAGGACAGCATGTGATTTCATCACACTACTCAGAGCAGCATGCAATTTAAAACTTATGAATTGTTTATTTCTGGAATTTTCTATTTAATATTTTTGGACAGTGGTTGACTACAGGTAACTAAAACCACAGACAGTGAAAGTATGGGTAAGAGGGGACTACTGTCTCTTGTGCTCCTTATCCAGTTCAGGGCAGAGCTTTGTGCCAGGGGCTGAAGGGGTAACCAGGAGCACAGGAATCCTTCCTTCCAACAGCCCCTTCTCCCCACCAGCACCAGGCATGTGGAGATCAAGGATATAAAAATCAAGGGCACCTGTGGACCACACCAACGTCAAATGCCTGGACTGGAGACGAACCATATTTATTTAAGATGTTACCACTGTGCCATCAGCTCTCCCTTCAAACTGAACTGCAAATAAATTCAATACCTAGGGATTGAGGTATGCATCTAGGGTGCTTATAGACGGCAGCTGCTCCCCTACTTTTTTTGTACACTTAGCGCTGGGGAGAGACACCTTCTCAATTATCTCCCTGCACCTTAAGGCCAACCTTTCTGAGAGGGTCTGCATTGCAATGCCAGACCTGAAGGTCACAGCATGTCAATAGGTTTTCAATGAAGACACTGGCAACCAGACTGCTGAGTTACACGCAGCCTTTTCAGCATTGACGGCAAAGGTATCACTCCTTATTTTTTTCTTTTTATTAATCCTCACTCAAATACATTTTTTCCACTGCCCTTTAGAGAAACTGGAAGGGAGGGAGGGGGAGAGCAGAGAGAGAGAGAGATAGATATCGATGTGAGAGAGACACATCAATTGGTTGCCTCCCACACATGCCCTGACCAGGTGGGCCAGGGATCAAACCTGCAACCCCAGTACATGCCCTTGACCAGGGATTCGAAACCACGACCCTTCAGTGTATGGACGGACACTCTAACCACTGAGCCACACCAGCCAGGGCATCCCTCCTTTTTCACAATTAAACTTTTGTAAGATCACTGTAAGTTCTTGTGTAATTGTGAGAAATAATGTGAAAAGATCCCTTGTGCTCCTTACCCAGTTTGCCCCAGTGGTAACATCTTACATTAACAAAAGTATAGTGTCACAACCAGGATGTTGAAATTGATAAAGTAACCAACCTTATTCAGCTCTCCCATTTGTATATGTGTATTAAGTTCTACACTCTTCTCTCACTGGTGGAGGCTGTGTACCCACCATGACAGTTAAGATACTGAAAAGTGCAAAACAAAGATTCCCAGTGCTGCTATTTGCAGCCAAAATCACCTCTCTCCCATGTTGCCCACCCCATCTCCAACCCCTGGCAACCACTAGTCCACCCAACATGTCCATGTCCATGATTCTGTCATTTCAATAATGTTCTGTAAATAGAATCTCTATAACCTTTTTGGGATTGGCTTTTCCTGCTCCACCTAACACTCGAGATCTATTCATGTGGTTGCCTATGTCACTATTTTGCTCCTTTTTTATTGCTAAGTTGTGTGCATGGTATAGATAGACTATGGTTTGTTTAACCATTCACCAGTTGAAAGATTATCAAGGGTGTTCCTGACTAGGGGTGATTACAAACACAGCTGCTGGGCATTCCCACCATGCACTTTTTTTTTTTTTTTTTTTAAATACGGCTTTATTGATTTCAGAGAGAGGGAGAGGAAGAGAGAGATGGAAACATCAATGATGAGAAAGTCATTGGTTGGCTGCCTCCTGCAAGCCCTCGACTGGGGATTTAGCCTGCAACCTGGGCATGTGCCCTGACCTGGAATCGAACCTTGATCTCCTGGATTATGGGTTGATGCTCAACTGCTCAGCCATGCCAGCTGGGACCACCACTCACCTCTTTTAGAGGCATGTGTTACCAGACATGGTCAGCCTTGGAGCTCACAGTGGCAAGGACAAGAAAGTACACTGTAGGACCCCCCACAGCCCCAACTTGCACAAAGCTTCTGAGAAGCAAAGGGGTTCAGGGACAGAACATGAGTTGCCTTTCTGAGTTTTCTTTTTTTTTTAATCCTCACCCAAGGAAGTTTTTATTGATTTCTAGAGAGAGAGAAGGGGGGGAGAGGGAGAGAGAGAGAAACATTGATTGGTTGCCTCCCACATGTGCCCTGACTGGGGATCCAACCCACAAACTAGGTATGTGCCCTGACCGAGACGACACTCCAACCAACTGAGCAACCCGGTGAGGGCTGTCTCTCTAAATTTTCCAATTCTCATGCAATGTGGGCAAGAGGGCTCTGGCCTCCAGCACTTTGGTATAGGCACAGCCTCTCACAGGCCTGCAAGCTGCCTGCATAGTATCTGCAGTTCAGAGACATCTGTAGTGCAATATGATGAAAATGGGGTGTGGAGATGTGCAGATCTAGCCATTGCCAAAGAAAACCAAGGTTAAACTCAGCTGCCAGGGCTGGGCCAAAAATGCCCACCTATGGGGCTCAGCCTGCTGATTTTAGGGCCTTACCGAGCTAAAGGCCCCACTCCCAAGGTCCTCTTCCCTCATAGCTGCTAGTCTTGTCACTGCCTTCCTGGGTTTTGCAAACTGGGGAACAAATCTCCTGACTGAGTTCTGTGAACCAGACACAACAAGAACAAAGCAGCAATAAATACAAGCGAAGAATGAGGTCTAAGAAAGAAACCAAACAAATCAAAACCTGTTTCTTTCGCATTGTCTCAAACATGGCCTTTGCCCCCTATCCCCAGGGCAAACCAGCCCCTGTTGGCCATGAGGTTGAAGAGGCAGGAACTCCAGCCTAAGGGAGGCAGCTTCTTTTTGCACACATGGAAAGCTACAAAACAGGCTCACCTGGAAAGGAGGAAAGGGAATTGGCTCCTTTTCTGGTTGCGAGAGGAGCCTGGAGGGAGCTTCTGCTTCCTTATCCAGAGAGCTGGGTAGAGAAAGACAAAACAAGAGGTTCTGAAGTCATCCAAGGCTTTCAATGCACCTAGTGGGACAGAGAATGAAGTCCAAAGGCAAAGTAGTGCTCAGAATCTCCTAGAAGGGAGGCCCTGAAGCACCTGCTGAGAGAGGGTGGGATGGAGGAGGTGAGCAGTATGCTGGGGAACATTTTACTCCAAGAAGAGTGCTGAGTCCCACATCTAGAATCCAAACTTCCTGCTGTGGGTGCACTTGACCCTTATAATCCCAGTAATTGGTTCCTCAAATAAGACCAGGAATTCTCATTTGCACTGACACTCCCGCCCCCAGCTCTGCAAATTCCAAGGGAATTTGTATATATGAGAAACAGTGTCAAAAGAACCAGGTGTACTCATAATTGCCAAAATGTGGAAGCCAACAAGATGGTCTTCAGTGGGTAAAAGAATAAATAAACTGTGATACATCCAGACAATGGAATATTATTCAGCACTAAAAAGAAATGAGCCCTGGCCACATGGGTCAGTTGGTTGGAGCCTTGTCCCATGCAGCAAAAGGTTTCAGGTTCGATTCCCAGTTGGGGCACAAACCTGGACTGCAGGTTTGATCCCTAGTTGGGGAGTGTACAGGACACAACCAATCGATGTTTCTCTCTCTAAAATCAATAAACATATCCTTGGGTGAGGGTAAAAAAATAAAAATAAATAAATGAGCTATCAAGTCATGAAAAGACATAGAGGAAACTAAGTGCATATTACTAAGTAAAAGAAGTCAATCTGAAAGGCCATGTACTGTATGATTCCAAATACACAACATTCTGGAAAAGGCAAACTATGGAGATGGTAAAAAGACTAGTGGTTGCCAGGGTCAGGGGAAGAGATGAACAGGCAGAGCACAGGAGGCTTTTAGGGTAGTGAAAATACTCTGTATGATACTATAGTGATGGATACATGTCATTATACATTTGTCCAAACCCGTAGGCTATACAACACCAAGAGTGAACTCTAAGGTAAACTATGTAGGTTCATCTTTGATTAAAAAAATAAAAAGTGCCATTCTGGTGAGTGATGGTGATAATGGGGGAGGCTATGCCTGTGTAAGGGCAAGGGATATGTGAGGGATTTCTCTCTTCCTCTCAAATTTATTGTAAACCTAAAACTGTTCTAAAAATAAAATATATTTTTTTATATCCTTGCCCAAGGATATGTGTTTTATTGGTCTGAGAGAGAAGAAAGGGGAGAGAGAGAAAGAGAGAGAAACATCGATCGGTTGTCTCCCATACACGCCGTGAACCAGGAGTCTAGATACTGATAGCAAGAGCCTGTTAGAAAACTTCAATTGGGATGGGTTGTTTGGGCGGCTTCTGGAGTGCTGGCAAGATTTCATTTCTCAACATAAATGTGTTAAGCTTGTTTGCTTTATGTTTTCTTCCGTTATATTTCTGGGCACACGGTATTTCTTAGTAAAACATTTAAGAAACAAAAAAAGAAAAAAAATGGTGGGAACCTGCTTCTGGGCTTCTGACTATTCTTATGGACAGCAGATGGCTCAACCTCATCAGCCCTGCCCTGTTGACCTCTCAGGAATAAGGAGCACTGTGACATTGCTGTTCCTGGGAAAAATGGCTTAGATGTGACATGTGGACCCTCTCTTCATATCACACACAGAGCAGGGCTGCCTTTAATCCTAAAACTGCAATGACCTGAGATCAGACACATATACACATGCATACTAGAAAACAATTCTGTCAGATCACATGCCTTAATATTTTACTCAGAAAATTTGGTAGTCCAATCCATGACACATTCGCTGAAGACTTCAGGTAGTAAGAACCTTCCTTCTAATTCATGCCAACCCTTTTTACTTTGCCATAGTTAGTTACACGTGGTTTAACACAGTGGACAGACTAAACTCTTCTCTAGATCTTTTTTTCCCACCCCCACCCCCTTGCTGAAAAATAAAATAAGAGAACTGGGAAACCATTGTAGTTAGGAGCACAGGGGCACATACAGCCAGAACCCCAGCCTGCCTTGCACCAGCTCAGTAGCCTTGGCAAGTCATTTGATCTCTTGAAGCCTAGAGTCCTTATCTGTTAAATGGGGATAAAGGCCTATTTCAAAGTGCTATGAGGATTAAATAAACTGTATGTGTTGTTTTTATTCTTTTAAAAAAATGTTTTTATTGACTTGTGAGAGAGGAAGGGAGAGGGGGAGAGAGATAGAAACATCGATTGGCTGCCTCCTGCACCATCGATCAAGCCACAACTTGGGCATGTGCCCTGACTGGGAGTCAAACTGGTGACCTCCTGGTGCATGGGATGATGCTCAACCAACTGAGCCACACTGGCCAGGGCCTTTGATACCTTTTTTATCACAAAGGAATGTGGGGTAAATATAGATTTGACCAGCAGAAAGGACAAGCTACGTTCTATAACTAAGTGACCTTGAAAAATTCAAGGTTTTTCTTGCCAGTGGTTATAACATTGACCTTTCTTGATAGAGAGGAGAGTCCCAGGGAGGAAAGCACAATCAAAGGGCTCTGAGTCCCCAGGGGGAGGCATGACATTGGATAGGTCATGTTGATCCCCTTCCTTTTGCACCCTGTTCATTGGGTTGCTGCGCTGTGCCCACTGTCAATAGGGAGGTACTGAAAATGTTCTGAGCCACCTACCTGGAGGACACCTGTCCTGGCTCCTCCCCACTCTGCTCTGCAGAGGAAGCAGGTCCTGATCTGCCTTTTGACTCTTCAGGGTGACACAAGGGGCCCAAGCTGAAACTCTGGGGGGCCCCATTAGAGTCTTTGAGTCTTGGGTTCTTTGGGGGTTTCGATGGATGAATTCCTTCTGGTTTAGAGACAAAGGAAGACAAAAGGGTAGGAGATGCCAAGAGCATGCACTTCCATGGCTGGCAACCAAACCTGGCAGGGCCACTGCTGCAATGTGAGCAGGTTTGTTCCAAGGTCAGGAAACCCCTGACCTTTCCTGGAAAGCAAGAGATGGGATAGAACCTTATCCAGGTGGGACCTAGGAGTTTATGTGGCTACAGGATTCAAAAGCTTTGTACCTATGGACTGGTTGTGACTGAGGCTGAATCCTGAGGTGGTCTGGCTGGGCTCCAAACCACAGAAGACAACCTGACCCAGCTCACTGTTTTTCTGGGGAAGTGGTAAGAGGTGTGTATTAGCTCCTTCGGGTCTCAGTTCAAACATCTCTGCAGAGGGACCATACCCTGACTTTGCTATAGAGTCTTCCCATGCTGTTTTGTTGACTTCAAAGCATTTCTGCAAGTATCAATGTACTGGGTCACTTCTGTCTTGCCCACTGCAAATTGCTCCATGCAAGGAGGGGCCTTGCGTATCTCACTCTCTGCTGAGTCTCAAGTGCCTAGAAGACCATCTAGTTCACTATCACTGATCAATAAATAATTGGTAGATGACTGAATAAACATGTAGAAAATCAGATCACTTCCCAGGAAATGCAAATACAACTAAATTGTGTACCACTCTAGTTTCCTGTGATGCCTGAAGAATATCCACCCTGGGAAAACTTGGACCCAATGTCATTAAGTGCTAAGGAACTGATGTCTCAGCTGCCACTTAATTCCTTGTATCTCCGCAGTACCTTCCCCATCACTGAGAGCAATTTAGAGCCTAAAGGTGTTTATTATCATATACTTGTTGGATGAAGGAAATTCACTTACACAAAAATTGTCATTAGTGGCTGGCTTGTGAAGCCTCTCCAATTTATTCAATGAACAAATAAGGGTGATTCTAGTGAGCTCCATGCCAGACACTGTCTTAAGAACTTGGGTGTATTATAAAACTTCAAGACAGGGTCCTGTTGTTATGCCCATTTTACAGATGAGAAAGCCCAGGCACCTGGAGGCCAAGGAATCTAGAATGGGGTCCAGGCATCCAACCCCAAAGTCTACACACTCTGAGTGCCTACTATGCATTACTGAGTGCCTACTATGTACTGTGCTTCTAACCAGGCAGTGAGGACAAAATGACAAACCAGATGCAGGCCTAATTTTCCTGGACTTCAGTCATGTAGATCCTTTCCAACCTCGGCTCTTTACACCCATTGAATAAACCCCCCTTCCTCTCAATGCCAATTGCTAAGGTATGCCTCAGCATTCACTCAACTGTTTGCACTCCACTAGACCACAGCAACTTTCCTGTAATTTCTTCTAATTCTGTGAGTTATGGTTCATGTGTGCCCATTCAGAACTATAACCAACTGCTGTGTATTTGATTAGCTCTCTCCATGAGAAGCATTTTTCTTTTTTCCTTGACTTGACCTTGAGGGTGTGGAGGGGAGGAACTAAGTCTGCTGTACCCTTTGATCTCATCCTTGCCCTGCCTCCCACTCCTCTTCTCAGGTGCCCACCTCAATGCTGCACCCAGAGCAAGGCTCCAATGAGTTTCTTACACAAACATATTCCTACTTTGTGGTCTGTCAGAAAACACAAAATACAGCAGCTTCATTTAAGATGTCCAAACATTAGCTTGCTTTGCTAATCCAATGGACATTTATACCAAGTAAGAAACAAAAATATCAACAGAAGTGAAGAGCCTCCCATTTCCTTCCTCTGACCTGTTCCCACAGGACTAATATAAGAAAAACTGAGGCAGAACCTTGTTTTCAACACCAAAGGCCAAAAGGACGTTGGAAGGGAAAGGGCTTCTTTCACCATCTACCAGAATTGTCTTCCTCTCTCCCTACCCCATCCAGGGCATACAGAAACATCTGTCCTGGGCCAGCCTAGGGGTTTAATGAGCTGGGGAGTCCACAGCCAAGAGAGGCCCCAAATGACTTGCTGTGGGTGGGCTTGGCTGTCCCCAGCTTCCCCCTCTGAGGTCAGAGAAATTCTTGTGTCTCCAAGCAGCCTGTTGTTCATCTCTACATAAAATATTTCAATCTGTTGATAATTTATTTTCAGTTCCAGATTTTGAGGGGGGAAAAATGAGTCCTACTACTTAAGTTCATTAAGCACTAAGTAAAGAAGTAATTGCTAAACTTTTAAGAAGTTTGAGTTACCTTATCAGGGGTGGGAAATGTCTGGCCCTGGTCTGGCCCTGCCAGGGCAACCTTAGGTGGGACTCAAAATTCAATAAACCTAGGAGCTTTTTTCATAGCTAATTTTTAAGTTGATAATTTGGTACGGCCCATGAATGATGTTATGAATATCCAAATGGCTCTTGGCAGAAAAAAGGTTCCCCACCTCTATTAGATAACAGACAGGGAAATAGAACTACACTATGTCATACTGTATGCTTCTTTTCGAATGAGAAAATTCTATGTGTATATGGACAAGTGAAAATGGTCTCAATATACTGTGAAGTGAAAAATGAAGGTTGCATATCAATGTGTAATGATTCTATCTTCCAATAAAAACACTATATTTTTGTACATGAAGAAAGAGTTTGGAAGAAGTAGTGTACTCAGGTTCATTTCCTGTTGTTTTTTTAATCTTCACTCAAGGCTATATTTTTATTGATTTTTAGAGAGAGAGGAAGGGGAGGAGAGAGAAACATCAATCAGTTGCCTTTCATACCCGCCCAGAATGGGGACTGAACCCACAACCAAGGTATGTGCCCTGACCAGGAACTGAACCCTCAATCTTTTGGTGTTTGGGACGACACTCCAACCAACTGAGTCACCTGGCCAGGGCATTTTCTGTTTTGTTTTGTCTTTTATGCTGTACTATATGATTGACCTTGTACTGTGGTTTTGCTGGATGTTAACATTAGGGGAATAAAGTCTGGAAGGACAATCATAATAGCAGCATATATTTGTGTACTACCTAGGGTCTCTTCTTGGTGCTTTACAAATACTAATCCACATCTGAGCTCTAGGGCATGGTTCTCAACCTTGGCACTACTAACATTTGAGGCACTATTGACATTTGGGGTTGGATCATTCTGTGTTGTGGGGGCTGTCCTGCACATTCTATGATTTTGAGCAGCATCCTGGCCTAGACCCACTAAATGCCAGTCCCACCCCTCCCACACACACCAATTGTGAAAACCAAAAATGTCTCTAGATATTGTCAAATATCCTCTGGAGGGCAAATTCCTCCCCACACCAGGTTGAGAATCACTGTTCTAAAAAAAGGAGAGGTGCTCTTATTATCCCCTATTTGCAGAAGGGGGAAAGTGAGGCATAGAGTAAGTCATCTGCCATCACAGTGAGCAGCAGAGTTGGGAGGAATCCAGGTTTTTGTTTTGACAGTGAAGCACTTAGCCACACACCAGATGGCCTTTCAACACATCAAGCTCTATTCAGGAGTAGTCTCTGAGAGAGGCTTGCATGGAGGTTGCACCCCTGCCCCAAAGACTGGGGCCCTCCCCTCAGCTGTGGACTCCACCAGAGGCTGGAGGAAGCTCCACAAAGCTTTTACTTTCTACTATATGCACCCCTCCATAATTTATACTTTTTTTACTAGCAGGTGTAAAATCATTTTTTAAGGGAGCTTGGTGTGGTCATTTTAGCATTTCTGCAACAAATAAGCCCAAATTCCTCCTAAGAGCAGAAAGAGCAAAAAAGAAATCAACTTGAATGCCCAAATACCTGAAGTCCGTCGAAACTTCTTCCTCTTACTCATTTTACCCGTCCCTTGAGAAATCTGAAAATGAACAAAATTCCATCATTACAAGCAGCATTGTCCCTGGGTACATAACACCCAGTGACATTTGCTGAGGGCAGAAGCCACCCCATCCCCCACTTTGGCCCATGTGGCTGCCCTAAGGGGTCAGTTAGGCCCCAAGAAGACTCAGGTTGGGAGTCACAGCAACCTTGGGCCATGGCTGGGAAGAACTCAAGCCTCCTCCATACTGCAGAGGGCAGAGAGGGATCTTCTGCCAAGGATCTGAGAGCTCATGGGTGGGGGTGGGGATGGGTATGTCCTCAGTGGGAAATCTTGGGGACTCTGGCTTCTAGTCCCTAAATTGGGGCAGCCTGCGTGAAGCCCCTCCCTCCAGGCTGGCGGTCTCTGGGAACCTTCTAGAGACACCCGAAGGCTTTGGAGGGGACATGGGGAGTCCTTCAAAGTCACTTGGTGGCTTTAGTAGGCCCATCTGGGGCACTTCAAGGGCTGGAGGTGGGGCCTTTGGGGGGCGCACCTGGGGTCTTAAAAGGGGCAGGAGTTGCCACAGGGAATTCCTTCCAGCCTTGGGGGCCCGGACAAGCCCAAACTGACCTGAGCCAGAGAAGTTGTTGAGGTCCCTCTGTCCTTATCAGGAACTGGGTAGGTCTGCTTGGAGCTGTTGCGGGATAACTAGGTTAAGTTATATGAGTGAAATATTTTGGAGAAAATAAAAGGTAAGTTCGCCCCCCTCTGAGGTGCGGCAGCCCTCTGAGAGGGGCTGGAGCTGAAGGGCCAGGAGGTCTGAGGCCCGAGGGTTGTGAACTGACTTCTGGTAACTAAGCCCACACTAACCCTACCACGGCCACCGAAACGTGAGGAATGCCCAGAACCCGACAGCCTCGCGGGACGCAGTGAATCTTGCGGCTACTGCCACCCCTCACTTATGGGCACATTCTGCTTCTTTCCCGCGCACTGCGAGACCCAGTCGCGCGCATGCGCTACGCCAGCTTTGCTGCTCACACCCACTCACGCTCCGCCTGTTGCCCGTACCACCGAGGGCGCCACCACCGCCCCGCGTTGCGCATGCGCGGTCACGCACTGACTGCCGGGAGTTGTAGTTTCAATACCGCGGGGCCCCGCAAGTCCAGTGGCCGTGCTCCGGTGCCACGGAGCCCAAGGGAAGAGGACAAAGTAGGGCGGCCACCCCGGGCACCAAGGACTCTGAGTCGGAGGTCGTGGGGCTCCGGCGAGGGGCGCAGGGCTCAGGAAGGGCGCGTGCGCGGCAATAGGCCCTGGGGGAGGAGGCAGGGCAAGGCCAGGGGAGGGGGCTGTGGTCGGGGCATCTTGCCTGAAAGATGCACAAGAGGAAGGAAACCCCGGGACCCCCGGGCCGAGGAGCCGCCACCGCCCGCCAGGTGAGTCTGTACCCCGCAGCCCCGCCGAAAGAATCCTCCCTACCCCTCAGAGGGACCCGATCTCCACCCCCAGGTGAGCCCCGGTCCCCGCCCCCAAGTGAGGTTCGACCCCCAAAGTGCGGCCTACTGGACCTGGCTCCCCAGCTTCTGGCGCCGCGCCCTAGGCCCAGGGCCACCTGTTGCCGTAGCAGCTCCAGTAGGGGAGGGGAAGGCCTCGACCTGGGATAAGGACGGGTACTGCTCCCCAGGCCTGAGCAGCTTTGAACCCTCGCATCAGCCAGGCCAGGTCAGACTCTTTTTATCCCCATTGTAAAGATGAGGACATTGAGACCCAGAAAAGTGAAGACACCTGCCCGAGGTCATGGGAATTAAACACTTGGCCAGAGCTAAGCCCAAATCCAGAGCTGCTGCCATTAGCCCACAGGACTGTGGCTGAGTCCCTTCCCCCCCTCTCCCATCTCCTCTGTCCCAGGCACCAGGAGAGTTTGATTTTTCTCAGCTTTGATGGAAGGAGTCCAGGCCATTGCTTAGTGCCCAGGTGTTAGAGTCTGGCCAACCTGAAGTTCCCTCCTGGCCTCTGCACATTAGATACTTGGCCTCACAGCTCTCAGCCTATTTCCTCATCTGTAAAATGGAGGCCCTAAGAGTCCCTATGTCATAGGACAGGTGTGAAAAATCATTGGGATAGTTTATGGAAAGTACTAGAACACAGCACTCAGTGTTACTATCATTGTTACTATTAGGAGGAGCCATACATAATTGCCAATAATGGGCAATTTTTGATTCACAGAAAGGGCAATTTTGTGTAGTTCAACCTAATATTATCATGTCATGATGGGTCATTAACCAGGATGGGATAGGATAGGAAGTTAGTTTGTTACAGAGCAAAGACCCCACTTTAAATGTCACATTACTGTCAGGGCTTCTGTTTACTTTTGACACCTCCAACCTTCCTGCATGGCCCCTTCTGTGGAGGATGCTGGAAGGAAAAGTCCAGGTGTGTAGAGTGGCTGTGCTTTGGGCAGGGTGTGAGGCCTGCTTTCCCTACTGATCTCTGCTATCAGAGACCTGGGTGCGGATTCAGAGCAGGGAGCTGGACCTCTCTGTCTGCCCTTTGCCCCATGTTAATCTATGGCAGAGGGCCTAGCCCATCTTGGGACACCTGTTGCATTCTGGACCTGTTCCGGACTTCTGACACTCCCCAGGGAAATGGCTTATGCCAGGAGGTCTGGGTTTTCTTTCTCGCAAGGGGACTTTGGGTCCATCATAGCTGCCTTTGGTTAGGTGGGGTGCATCTCAAGGTCTGACTGGACTCTTGCTGTTCCTGCAGCTGGGCCTGCTGGTTGACCTCTCCCCAGATGGCCTGATGATCTCCGAGGATGGAGTTAACAATGAGGAACTGGAGGCCGAGTTCTTGGCTTTGGTTGGGGGCCAGCCTCAAACTTTGGAGAAGCTCAAAGGCAAAGGTGAGACTCTCAACCCATCCCTGGAACATTTCCTGAGCTCTACTGTGGGCCAGGCTCAGAGCTGGGTGCTAGGAAGATGGGGGAAAAGAGACAGAGAAGGGCCCTGCCGTCCTGAAACTCACAGTCTGGGTTAAAAGTTAAGCTATCAACTCTTGACCCAGAGTGAGGGTTCAAATCCCAGCTCAGCCTCTTACTGGCTGTGACTTAATGAGTACCAGCACCTGTGTGGGCCTCAGTTTCCCCATCTATAAAATGGGAATAAACCACACTTACAGGAATTAATCATCTGTTGTTCTTAAAGCACTTCACGAAGGACCTGGTAACCTACTGTCTTGGAATCAGGGCTGGGATGGGGGAAGCACAGAGCATTGGGAGAGACCCGTGAGCTGGAAGGGGATTCTTGGAGGAGGCACACATGATGGGGAGGGCCACATGAAGAGTTGGAGAGCACTTCTGGGGGGGTCACAGAACATGCAAAGGCCCTGGGAGAGATGGCAGTGGACAGAGGATTCCAAAGTGGTCAAGTAGGGCTGCAGCCCAGACAGCAAAGTAGCCTTTACACTTTTTAGCTAATACAGTTGATCCTCATTATCACAAATTCAGTATTAGTGAATTCACCTACTGGCTAAAATTTATTTATAATCCCAAATCAGTATATGCAGCTCTTTTTCAGTCATTCTTGGACATGCACAGAGCCACAAAAAGTTTGAGTCACCCAACTTGGCCAGTGTCCCACAGTGAGGAAAGTTCCAGAGCCAGAGTTTAAACTCGGGCTTCATAAGGAAGGGATAAGGCCAGTGAGGTCAGCTGGGAAGTAGGATCATGCCTGCCGATCCTAGGGCAGTAGGATGCCATGGATGTGCCAGGAGGGAGACATGCCGTCCCATTGCCTGCTACTCTATTCTCCGGGACTGTGGGTGACCAGGATGGGAGGCCAGGGACTCTTGAAGGATCCCAGTTCAGCTGGCACCTCCCCCTGCTGCCAGGTCCTCTGCCCATGGAGGCCATTGAGAAGATGGCCAGTTTGTGCATGAGAGACCCTGATGAGGATGAGGAGGAAGGGACAGATGAGGAGGATGTGGAGGCTGATGATGACCTGCTGGTGAGTGTCCAGGACGGGGCCGGGGACCTCCCCTCCCATTGTTGCCCCATCCATTGGTTCCCCATGCAGGCCCTTGGCCTTGTGTCCCTACAGGCAGAACTTAATGAGGTCCTTGGGGAAGAGCAGAAGACTTTGGAGTCCCACCCTCCTGTGGCCCAGGTATGCCTCTGACAACCCTGTTCCCTATAGCCCAGGGTTCAAAGCCTTCCCTTGAACCTCTTAGCCATGTGACCACAGGCAGGTGATGGGACACCTCTGAGCTTCAGTTCTCTATACTAGGAAAGGGTATGATCATTTCTGCCCCTCCAAGGTGGGGGCAACTTGTCCAGGGGTGACACGCCTGATGTGCAGTAGGCCCTCAACCAAGGACACCTTCAGTGTGGGCCAAATTGGGTCACCACCCACCCACACCATGCCCCTGGCCCCTCCCACAGCCAAAAGCCACAGCCCCCAGCCCAGAGGTGGAGGCCACCTTGCAGGAGAGGCTGGCCCTCTACCAGACAGCGATTGAAAGTGCTAGGCAAGCCGGAGACAGCGCCAAAATGCGGCGCTACGACCGGGGACTTAAGGTGAGTGAACAGACAAGAGGGTACTGGGACCCCACCACTGCTCCTGCACTCAGCTCTGGGCTCTTCCAAAACCCACATTTACACCTTCTCCCAGACACTGGAAAACCTGCTGGCCTCCGTCCGGAAGGGCAATGCCATTGACGAAGAGGACATCCCACCACCAGTTGCTGTGGGGAAGGGCCCAACAGCTGCATCCAGTCACACGCCTGCACCCACTCTGCCAGCCTCTGTGAACCTGCCGGCCCCAGAACCCAGGGTCACGGTGGAGGGTCCTCCTTCCAATGCCCCAGCCTTGTCACTGGGCTTGGCTAAGCCCCAGCTGCCCCCAGGTAGGCCAAGAGCAGGGATGTTGACATGGGATGTCAGAGTATAAGATATATTCAGTGGTTGAATATATACCCTGTACTCTCTATGAGGGTATAGGCCCTGTACTGATTATTAGATATTGTAAACACTCCTTCCTTTCCAAAGTCTTCATGCCCCTGGAGTTCATTAATACCATTCTGTGTGTGTGTGGTGGTGGTAAAATATATATAACATAACATGCCATTTTAACTATACCTCAGTGTGCGCAATTGAGTAGCATTACACAACCATCACCTCTACTTCCGAAACTTCACCCCAAACAGAAACTGTCCCCATTAAACACTAACTCCCTATATCCATATCCCTCCCCCAGCTCCTAGTAACCTCTCTTCTACTTTCTGTCTCTGTGAATTTGCCTCTTCTAGATATTTTATGTAAGTAGAACCATACACTATTTGTCTTTTTCTGTCTGGCTTCTTTCACTTAGGATAACATTGCAGCCTGTGTCAGAACTTTATTCCATTTTAGGGCTGAATAACATTCCCACATATAGAGTTTTAAGTGAATAATTCTCAAGCATTCAGCTTGTCTGTCTTTTTTACTAAAATTCACCTGGCTGGAGGAGGCACCTACCTAGAGGTTTTCCTTCCCAACCTCCCCATTTTGGGTCGCCCTCCTCCCACTACAGGAAAGGAGTACCCAACCCCCTCCTTTCTAGAATTTGAACTCTGGGCTCTGCTCTAGGGACAAACACTCCCAGACGGGAACCAATAAGATGACATAAAAGGCTGGCTTAGGATTAAGAACGTGGACACTGGTCTCTAAATCTTTCAGCAGCCAGGTTTGTCTCTAGGCCGTTGTTTTTGGCAATGTTCAAGGAGGACTGTTGGAAATTGTCACCTGAAATTCTTTGCCGAAACCATCCCAAATTTTTCACGGTGGGGATTTTGGCATATGGTTTGGGAGGGGTTTGGAGAATCGTGTGATTTCGCAATAACAAGACTCCATCTATTCCCATCTATTTGTTGGTGTGAAGCAGGTTTTTCTACACTTTAAAAAAGGAAAAATTAAAATAGGAGAAGAATGAATGGGAATCAGGAGCTAAATGTTAGGAGGTGGACTCAGCTTTTACTGTATCAGCAAGAGGTACCTTGCCAATAAAATTTTACTCTTGGTTTGTAAAAGATATTTATCAGAAAGCTTGACCTATTTACACTATGCTCAATTACATACTAAATATAATTGTAACAGTAATTCAACCCCAGAAGAAAAAATTTTAACACTGAGAGGAACTTGCAATAATAATAAATCAAATCAATCAAATATCAAGGTGTTTAGTTTCAACCTGTAGATACCTTCTCAGGCAAGTGCCCCAAAACTTAAAGCTCTGGGTCCAGTTGTCAGTCTGCAAAAGTACAATGCAGGCTGTTTCCCAGGTGTTTCTAGGATTTGTGGTCACTGGGTGGTGTTTCTCATACCAACAACTGTACCTGTTGCTTTCAACTAAGAGATACTTCCTCTGAAAATGTATTGAGCGTATTATTTGAAACTAACTAAATTACTATTTAAAAAGCAGTTTTCCCAACTTTACTAACATACCACATAAATGTGTTTTGGTTACAAATGTATGATAGGGTGGTCAAAAAAGGCTTTCAAGTACCCACATAGATCATGTTAGGATTAAATTCTGGGGGGGACGTGGATAGACAGAAGAGAAGAAGTAGGAAATTCCCAACTGCTAAAAGTGAATCCTGGGAAATATTTTATAAGTAAATGTTGGTATGTACTCAAAAGAATTGAAAGCAGAGACATGAAGAGATATTTGCATAGCCATGTTCATAGCAGCGTGACCAAAAGGTAGAAGCAACCCAAGTGTCTATTGATGGATGAATGGATAAACAAAATAGTATATCTGTACAATGAAATATTATGCAGTTTTGAAAACGAAGGACATTCTTGCCCTGGCCTTTGGAACGTTGGTTGGAGCATCGTCCCATATACCAAAAGGTGGCAGGTTCGATTCTCGGTCAGGGTACATACCTAGGTTGCAGGTTCAATCCCTGGTTGGGGCGCATATGGGAGGCAATCAATCACTGTTTCTCTCTCACATTGATTTCTCTCTCTCCCCCTTCCTCTCTCTATAAAAATCAGTAAAAAACATATCCTTGGGTGAAGATTTAAAGTAATAATAAAACTAGCCAGTTTTGCTCAGTGGTTAGAGCATCTGCCTGCGGACTGAAGGATCCCAGGTTCGATTCTGACCAAGTGCATGTACTGTGGTTCCAGGCTTGATCCTGGCCCTGGTCAAGGCTCGTGTAGGAGGCAACCAATCAATATGTCTCTCTCACATCGATGTTTCTCTCCCTCTCTCCCTCTCCCCTTTCCACTCTCTCTGAAAAGCAATGGGAAAAATATCCTCCGGTGAGGATTAAAAATAATAAATAATAATAATAAAATAAATAAATAAAAAGGAAGGACATTCTGACACATGCTACAATGTAGATGAACCTTTTGGATGTTATGCTAGATGAAATAAGCCAGTCAGTCACATAAGAACAAATATTGTCTGAGTCTACTTATGTGATGTTCCTAGAGGAGTCAAATTCATAGAGACAGACAGTAGAATGGTGGGTGAGGGGGTTGGGGGAGGAGGAATGGGGTGTCAGTGTTTAATGGGGACAGAGTTTCAGTTTGGAAAGATGAAAGTGTTCTGTTCTGTGGATGGATGGTGGTGATGGTTACACAACAAATGGATGTACTTAATGCCACTGAACTGTATACTTGAAAATGGTTAAGATGGTGAATTTTGCCTTACTCGTATTTTGTCATATTTTTAAAAAAATGTGAATATTTGTAAGTTCCAAATCACCATGGTAGTTAAAATACATTAGATTTAAGAGTGGTGTGATGGTTTTCTTTTCGAATGTCAATATTTGCAAGATACTGGGAATGACAACCTTGGCCACTTTTGAAACTTAAAAAATTTTTAGATGTCAACTTAAAAATGCTTAAGGGTACATAAAATTTTCCAAAATTTTGGGGGTGCAAAACAGCAATGGCTCTGGAGCCTGCTGGGCCTAAGTTGAGTCCCCACCATGCATTCTTCAGGCTGTGTGACCTTGGGGAGATAGCATCCCCTCTCTGAGCCTTAGTTCTCACATCTATAAAATGGGTCTAAGAACAGTCTTTCTTGTGAGAATATAAATGGTTTGTATGCTGTTCTCCCTGCCAGGTCCCTGCAGCACTGGCTCCCTGGCTCAGTTGCAGAGCCGCCAACGTGAATACAAGCTGGCTGCCCTTCATGCAAAGCAGCAGGGAGATTCCTCCGCCGCCACCAGACACTTCCGTGTGGCCAAGGTGTGTCCAGACTTATGACAGGGTTGGGTGTAAAGGACAGGATGCTTCCAACATTACATGGTGGCAAAGAACGTGGGCTCTGGAGTCAGACATACCTAAATTTGAATCCTGGCTTGATCACTCCCTAGGTGTCATTTGCATCACCTCTTAAAACCTTAGCTTACCTTTTCTGTGAAATGGTTCTAAATGTGAGAAGAGGTTTGAACAAGATGGGGAAAAGGAAGGGGCATAACTGGGAGCCCTCTGTCACATGGCAGGGCATGGAGGCTCCCCATAGGGTCCTGGCACCAGCTACAGCCTCTCCTGATCCCCTTCCTTCTCACAGAGCTTTGATGCTGTTTTGGAGGCCCTGAGCCGCGGGGAACCTGTGGACTTGTCCCGCTTGCCCCCTCCACTTGGTGAGGACACCATCTGCCCACCTTCCAGGACTATTGGAGGCCTCCACTGACTTCCTGATATTGCTGCCCCCTTTGGTCAGGCTTGGAGACCCACTCAGGCCATACCAGCCCGGAGGTGGGGGCAGCCACAAACGAGCCCCTCATTGCACTGGATTTCTCTGCCCCCAGATCAGCTTCCCCCAGATTCACCATCACCACCACTGCAGCCTCCAACTCCCACCACGGTGCTGTCCACACCAGGTAGGCTCCTGGGACTTTGGGCGGGCAGGCAGGCTAGAGCAAGACAGCCTCCCCTTCCGAGACTCTTAACTCTGCCCCTCACCCTCATCAGGCTCAGAGGTTCCCCCACCCCCAAGGACTCTCCTGGAGGCACTGGAGCAGCGGATGGAGCGATACCATGTGGCCGCCGCCCAGGCTAAGACCAAAGGGGACCAGCGGAAGGCTCGCATGCATGAGCGCATTGTCAAGGTGCTTGGGGGCCAAGTGGGTGGGTGAGCAGTACCTGGGGACCGTGCCCAGGGAGTCCTAACACCTGTGTTCCCCACAGCAATACCAAGATGCCATTCGAGCCCATAAAGCTGGGCGAGCTGTGGATGTTGCTGAGCTGCCCGTGCCCCCAGGTAGGCCCTACCCCCTCCCTCCAGCCTCTGAGCTTTTGCAGGTGCTATTCCTTCTGACTGTACAGGCTCAGGAAGTTGATTGCTACACATTCAGGGATTCTGCAAGCTTGTTAGGCATTTGTTAACTTAAAATCAGTACAGTGGGAATGTTTACACCATGGAAATTGGCAAACACTAAAAATCAGGGGGTTTTATTCGAAGAGCCTGTTGGCCAGCCCACTGTTGTCTGATCTTTCCTTTTCTTCTTTGTTTGACTCACTCCTCCCTAATAATCGGCTCTTCAGCTTTGCAAATACCTACTCAGCCTCCTGTTAACCCCCCCAAGTGGGTTGAGGGCCTCCTTTGGGTTCTCAGAGCTGCCTGTGCATCCCTGCTGAGAGCAATGATCTCTCTGCACTTTGGTACTCTAGGAATCTCCCCAGGCCCAGGACCACCCCTTGTACCCAGCACAGCACTTCACAGTGCTTGCTTGTTGGAGTCTGGTCAAGGTCCAGGGTCAGGTGAGAAGAGCTAAGAGACAAGAGAGAGGTTGACATGGTTTGGTGTCTACACCAAACCATCAGCAGCTCCTTCCTGCATTTAAAGGATTCAGAGACCCAAGGTTCCTTTGGAGGGGGAGGAACCCACATTTCCACCATCATGGCACATGTTTCTCTCTCCTGACCGGGCCCTGACTGGCCCCCCAGGCTTTCTCCCTATCCAGGGCCTAGAGGCCTCCGAGTCCACCCAGCCAAGCCTGGTGGGGGTTTTAGAGACTGCTATGAAGCTGGCCAACCAGGACGAAGGCCCAGATGATGAAGAAGATGAGGAGCCTAAGAAGGTGTGAGGGGCCGGGGCCTTGGAGTAAGGCAAGGGAATGGCAGCAAAGTAAATCCTGATGGTCCCAGCCTTGAGCCGTAAAGAACTGGCCTCATATTCTGGCCCTACCACTTCCTAATCATGTGGCCATTGGCAAGTCATTTGGTTCTCTGAGCCTCAGTCTCCTCATCTATAAAGTAGGCATAGTCGTAGTCCCTACCTCCCAAAACTGTTGCAAAGATTCAATGAGAACAGGACTGTATATTGTATTTAGTGCTGAGGAAACAAAAACTAAGCTGGTCATTGTTGTCATTGTCAGGCCCTGACCATTTGGGGAGTGGCCTCATTATAGGTGCTAGGAAAACTCTGACTTTCTCTCCATCCCTCAGCAGCCCAACAGCCCTGCGGCCCCCACAGCCCAGCCCAAGGCCCCACCCTCAAGGGCACCCCAGCCAGGATCAACCTTAGCAGCCAAAGCAGCCCCCAAAGGCACATCCACCAGAGGTAGGTGTCCCCTCCCTACCCTGACTGCCCGTCACCTGGCCATGGGCTGGGCAGCAGCTGCAGATTCCCCTATGCCCACAGCCCAGCAGCAGTTGGCCTTCCTGGAGGGCCGAAAAAAGCAGCTTTTGCAGGCTGCATTGCGAGCCAAGCAGAAGAATGACGTGGAGGGAGCCAAGATGCACTTGCGTCAGGCCAAGGGGCTGGAGCCCATGCTGGAGGCTTCACGCAATGGGCTGCCTGTGGATATCACCAAGGTGAAACCTCTCAGCCTGCTAGACTTTCCCAGGTGCTCGTCTGTCAGGCTCTGGTCACTTAGCAGCCATGTGACTTGGAATATATTAGTCAGGGTGCAGGTTAAGCTGCTGTAACAAATAGGCCCCTCCTAAGAGAGTGATTAAACAAGACAGATGTTTATGTTTCTTGCCTGTAACACTCAGGGTGCTCTGGGCTCTGAAAGATAAAGCCCTCCAGAGCCCAGGTTCTTTCCATTTTGTTTTTCTGCTGCAGCTGAGGAGGTTGTCCTTGTCCATATGGTCCAGGTGGGCTACTAATCTGTCTGTACCCAGTCTGTGGGAAGCCATGAGGGAGAAAAATTGCAGGCCAGTTTCCTCTAAAGGAAGTGACATGGAGTTGTCATCACTACTGCTCACCTCCCATTGTCCAGAACTATCACATGGTTGCACCTAGCTGCAAGGGAGGCTGGAATGTGTCTCTTGGGCTGCCATGTGCCCAGTCAGAACTCCATTATTAGGGAAGAGGGTGTGAGTCAGATTTTGGGGAAATAAACAGCTTTTGCCACTTTGATCAGGACCATCCACTTCTCTCTAAGTATCACTTTTCTCTTTAGGAAAAAAAAAGCAGGAGCATGGGGCAAAGCAGTGGTCAGGGAAGGCCTCTCCAAGGAGGGGTTAGGGCGGGCCTGCTCATTGCTGACCAGCAGGCACCTCCACATGAGCCTTGTCCTTTCCAGGTGCCACCCGCCCCTGTCAACAAGGATGACTTCACCCTGGTCCAGCGGCCTGGCCCTGGTCTGTCTCAGGAGTCCATCCGGCGCTATGGTGAACTCACCAAGCTCATAAGGCAGCAGCATGAGGTTAGGGAGCCTCTGGCCTGGGTCAGCAGACCTCCCCCAGGGTTATGACCCTTTAACCCTCTCTTCGCTGTCTTCTGCTTCACCAGATGTGTCTGAACCATTCTAACCAGTTCACCCACCTGGGCAACATTGCTGAAACCAGCAAGTAAGTGTCCCTACACCCACCGCTGTCTGGTGTGTGCACCCCCAGTCTGTCTCTGGGACCAGGGACCTGAGCAGGGCCCTCTTATGGCAGATTTGAGAAACTGGCAGAGGACTGTAAGAGGAGCATGGAGACTCTGAAGCAGGCCTTCGCCCGGGGTCTCCCCACGCCCACTGCCCGCTTTGAGCAGAGAACCTTCAGCGTCATCAAGTAAGGCCCCGATGGCCCCAATGGCCCCTTGAACCAGATGCCCCTTTGAAGAAGGGTTTTCCCTTCCCGGAGCTGATGGAGGACTTGCCTCTAGAGGAGAATTTGGGTGGATGGTGGGAGCATAGCAAGGGTCCTGAGGCAGGCATGAGGTGTGAATGAAGGATGGCAAGTGAGGGAGTGTTGACAGTGACACATTTGGAAATGGGGAAGATGTAGTAAGTGCAGAGGTGTGCTCTGTCTCAAGGGCCTGTGTGAGCCCATGGAATGGTGGTTGTTGGTCCTGCTCCAGTTAAGTGTTCCACACCCTGGATAGTTGGGACCATTTTTCCACTTATAAATAAGGTTAAGTGCAGCCCTTGGGATAACCTAGGATAACTGTCTAGGAAAACCCACACCGTTTACTCTGGCTTTCCCACGTCTGCATGGCCTGGCTCCTCATCACTTCATTTCTACCTGTTGTCCCCAGTTTGGTTGCCTCCTGCTACACAGACCTCTTTTTGGTCCCTCAAACTCACTAAGCATGTTCTCACTCAGGGCCTTTACCACAGCAGTGCACCCTGCCCAGACCCTGTTCCCCAGGTCTCCATGTAGCATCTCCATGCAGCACCTTTTGACATCCAGCATCATCACCTATGATATCACCTGAGAGACCCTCCCTTACAACCCTATCTAAAGCAGACCCTTCTGAGCACACTTCAGTCTTTCCCCTATTTTAATTCTTTGTAGAGTTGCTTTGTTTATTTATATATTTATTGGTCATCTTTCCACTCAGTCAGCTCAGGCTCCATGAGCACAGAGATGGGTCTCTTTCATTTACTTCTGTATCCTCAGCAGTGAGGATATAGGCTGACACATAGTAGGCTCCAGAAATGTTAAATGATGGGGAAGTCCCCCAGCCATGAGGTCACTGGCTGGCACTTAGTAGGTACTCAAGTAATGTCAAATGAAGAGAAGGCCCATAGCAACTAGGGTACTGGCTGGCAGCTTCCTGAAATACTGTTAAATGAAGGGAAGGTCCCACAGCAGTGAGGCCACTGGCTGGTGCAAAGAAGGTGCTAAATAAATATGTGCAAACTAAGAAAGGACCCAAAGGTTAGTCATTGATGGAACTGGACAGAGAACTCTAGTTTGTCTAATTCTAAAACTGGAGCCCAGGAGCTGAGATACTCCCAAAGGCCAGTGTGGGGTTCCCTACTCCCGCTGAAGGAAAAGGTGGGCAGGCAGTGAGGTTGAGGTACCTCTGTCTCCCCACCTGCCCTCCCGGAAGGATCTTCCCAGACCTCAGCAGCAATGACATGCTCCTGTTCATCGTGAAGGGCATCAACTTGCCCACGCCTCCAGGTGAGGGGGCACCATGCAGGGGTCAGGGCTGTGGGGACCACCTCTGCCTAGCTGTGACCCTTATTTGCCTACAGGGCTGTCCCCCGGTGATCTGGATGTCTTCGTTCGGTTTGATTTCCCCTATCCCAATGTGGTATGTGGAGAGCGAAACAGAGATGGGCTCAAGCCCCATCAGGATGGGAAGTGGGTTGGGCACGGGTCCCAGGCCAGGCCCAAACCCCTGAGCTTTCCTGCCTCCTGTCTGGACCCAGGAAGAAGCTCAGAAAGACAAGACCAGTGTAATCAAGAATACAGACTCCCCTGGTAATTCATGGGCAACAGGTACTCCGCACCCCCTGCAGAAAGAACACAAGACCATGGCCTGACCCCTCCCTCTTTCCCTGGGCAGAGTTCAAGGAGCAGTTCAAACTTTGCATCAACCGCAGCCACCGAGGCTTCCGAAGGGCAATCCAGACCAAAGGCATCAAATTCGAAGTGGTCCATAAGGGGTGAGCTGGGGGCCAGGCACTGCATGGGCTCTCGGGGAGGGGAAGCTGCCCTGGGCCCACCATCATATGTCCCCTCACATATATAGGGGTCTGTTCAAGACTGACCGTGTCCTGGGCACAGCCCAGCTGAAGCTGGATGCCTTGGAGACAGCATGTGAGGTCCGGGAGATCCTTGAGGTAAGAGGGGGACATCAATTTGAACGTTCCATTATGGCTGTGTCACTCGTTAACATTACTCAAATGCTTACTGTCCTGAGTCTTTCAAGCGTCCTCTCTGCTGACCCAGCCCCTCCCCTGGGAGCCTAAGACCTCCTTACTCCCATTCCTAAATACTTCCAGCACCCTGTTCCATTATGACCAGTTGGTGTCTCAGTCATACCCATGGGCTCATACTTAGGAAATCACCTTGGTTCTCCCTGATCCCAGCCCTGGGACTCCAGCTGCTGCCTGCTTCCCAGAAGCCTCTGCTATTC
The DNA here is from genome assembly GCF_054644295.1 of Miniopterus natalensis. NCBI lineage: Eukaryota > Metazoa > Chordata > Mammalia > Chiroptera > Miniopteridae > Miniopterus > Miniopterus natalensis. The sequence goes on along the minus strand of NC_142084.1, from coordinate 69,043,807 downwards.
CATCGCAGGTCCTGGATGGTCGCCGGCCCACAGGGGGACGGCTAGAAGTGATGGTCCGGATTCGAGAGCCACTGACGGCCCAGCAATTAGAGACAGTGACTGAGAGGTGGCTGGTCATTGATCCAGTGCCAGCAGCTGTGCCCACAGTAAGACCCCCACCCAGCAGCAACTGCAGGGAGGGAGGCTTGGTTCAAGGGGAACCAAGACTCACAAGACTGGTTTTGTCCTCTGAAGCAGGTTGCTGGGCCTAAAGGGAAGGCCCCTCTCATGCCTGCCCCTACAAGGGAGCCAGGAAACAGGTAGGTGGCTGAGCCAGGCCATGCTGGAAAGAACCCCTCTCTTCCCATTTCAGCCCTTCCTGGACAATATCTCATCAGGCACAAATTGGAGCATGTCCCTTCCCCACTTTAAAACCTTTCCTGGCTTCCTTTCTTCTGGAAGATCCAGTTTAAACTCCTCAGCTTGATCTTTAAGACCTTTTTTGATCTGACCATTATGAATATATCAAGCCTTCTCCCTCTCCACTTCCTCCTGTTGGTTCATGGCTACACCTAGTTTTCACTGTCCTCTGGGCTTCTATGTTACAATGCCCTGAGTACTTCTACCTCTATACTTTTTCCCTGCTCCTCTGCCCAACTCTCCTGTGGTTCCCAATTTGGCTGCTGTCATCTCTTCCAAGAAACCCTCCCTGACTGACTGTTCCCTGTGTATACAGTACAGTTGCCTGAGTATATATCATTACCACTAGGTTGTGGGCTTAGCAACATTGTAGTGGGCCTAGCTTGTCTCAGGCTGTTCTCCAGTGCCCGACATGTTCAATTAAAGGGGTCAGGGATGGAGGATCTTTGCAGACCCTCATCCCTATCCCCACCCCATAGATCTGCCCGGCCCCTGCATAGCCTTAGTGTGCTGGCCTTCGACCAAGAGCGTCTGGAGCGGAAGGTGGGTGCCCACCTACTGAGCTTGGTGGGGCAGGATTGGGGGGGTTCTGCAGGCTCAAGCAGGGCCCTCATAGCCCCCTCTGTACCCCTCGTCCAGATCCTGGCCCTGAGGCAGGCACGGCGCCCAGTGCCCCCGGAGGTTGCCCAGCAGTACCAGGACATCATGCATCGTAGCCAGTGGCAGAGGGCACAGCTGGACCAGGGGGGCCCAGGCATCAGACGAGGTAGGGGCTCCGGGACAGGCACATGGGGGAGGGGCAGTGGCAGTGGCCTCATTCTGACCCCCTCCCACCCTCAGAATACATGGCCCAGCTGGAGCGTCAGCTGCAGTTCTACACAGAGGCTGCCCGGCGCCTGGGCAATGATGGCAGCAGGGTGAGCTGGGTGGAATTTGGGTGGGCACTGGGGGGACCGAGGCTGCCAGGGGCTTCCCACTGATCACCTATTGGATCCCCAGGAAGCTGCAAAGGAGGCACTCTACAGGCGGAACCTGGTTGAGAATGAGGTGAGCTGCTCAGGTGTTGGGATAGGCGGTAGGCAGCTGTAGCCATGGCCCCCCTGACCCCAGTGGACTCTCCTGCAGCTGCAGCGGCTCCGTAGGTGAGGGGCCAATGGGGCTGGCAGCCCCTGGAGATCGGGGAGCAGGCTCAAGGTCCTGGTGCTGGGAGGAGCTGATGTGGCCATGGCCTCAGACCAGATAAGCAGACAATCAGCGGACAATCGGCTCTGGATGGACTCGTCTCCTGCTGGGCCCACCCAGCCTGGTAGAAGCCTCCCTGGCAGGGGGCATGAGGGATGGTGCCCACTAGCCAGCCTGTGAACCTGACCTGTTCTGGAGGTAGAAGAGTGGCTAAGACCAAGCCCTGAGAGCCCCTGTAAGCACTTTACTTCCTGTCCCTCCCCAGCCTTAACCCTTAAAAGCCCACCCATACCCCAAAGAAGCCTCTGAGACCAGCCAGAACCTGGCTGACTTCCCAGGGGGTTACCCTGGCCCAGCCAGGACCTAGGGTTGATACATGGAATAAACAGCCAGGGCCACACTCGGCTCTCCACCTTGCCTTTGTTTCTTGCCCTCAGTGGCTGTGTTGGGCTTCTCCCCCCCCCCCCCCCCACTCCCAGGGGTAGTAGAAGGGAAGGTACATATAAGAGGAGCAGGCTGGGAGAGGGAGCGTCTGTAAAGGATGTGTTCTTGCATGTGAAGGCCCATGTATCTGTCACAGGGTCTGAAACCTGCCTGAGGACACCTGCCCCACCATGCATTTAATCTTCACGTATAAACCCAAATATGCCCAAGGTGGCCTTGGACATATTTGGGTTTAGAGGTGTGTTCAGGCCTTGTGGTGCTTGGTGACACGAGGTTCTCAGGGCCTCGAAATCTAGTCCTGCCACTTACTGGCAATGGGACCTGGACCAAATTGCCTGATCCACTTAGCATTCTACAGCCTCAGTTTCCCCCACTGGATATAGGGATGGTGAGAGCCCTTCCTGTTCCACAAGGTGAAGGTCACCTGATTGGTGGTGAGTGCTTGAAAGAATTAGGCTTTATTGTTGCTGTCTCCATCTGTGCGGGAAGTGAGGACATGGCCAGCAGGGCTGGTGTCGTCTATGCGTCTGGTGTATGAGCTGCATGCCTCAGTGCCTCCCTGTGTGTGCGGTGCCCCAGCTTCCTAGCCAGCATGGGTTAGGTGGCCTTAGCTCTGGAGGCGTGGGAGATACAGGTTCAGGCCCCAGGTGGGCATGTCTCCTTAGTCCATGGCCCAGCCGAAACCCAGGGGTCTGCACCGTTTTGACAGGCCCGTTAGGTCAGGGACCCCCTGCCTGTGGCCGACGTGGTACCGTGGGTGGCAGCTGGATCAGGACCTGCTCAGGATTACCCGTCGTGTCCACCACGCATAGGTGTGGGAGTCCCAGGAAGGCCTCGGGCGCAATGCTGGTCATGTGAAGCCTGTTGGCCCTGGACCAAGAGGCGGGCATGAGGGCAGATGCAAGGGTAGGGGCCACAACCATCCTGACCCCCCTGGCCCAACTGGGGTCCCCCACAGCCCGCCATGGCTTTCCCTTGCCCATCAGGACCCGCCCACCTGCCCTGAGGGCACCTGAGGAAGAGGGCACGCAAGCTGGGTGTGCTGAGGAAGGCTTCGGGGCCCACATGGCTGATGCGGTTGTTCTGCAGGTACAGCTCCTCAAGGGCCTCAGGCAGGTCAGGAGGCACGAAGGACAGCTCATTGTGGCTAAGGTCCAGCACCTGGGCAGGTGGGCAGAGATGGCCCCATGGTGGCTCTAGGCCCTAGGTCAACTGCTCAGCTAAGCCCCAAGCCACTTTCCTCCCGAACCCTCCTCCCCTCCATGTCTAGCCCAGTCCTGCCCCTTCCCCTGGACCCTCTTTGAGGCTGCTGAAATCCTCCCCTCAACAGAGGTAAACAGTTCTTTCTGGGGCACACCCTGCTATAGGTGCTAGGGGCACAGACAAGTTCCCACCTGCTGTGGGAGACATTGGTTCAATTAGTCACTCACGTAGATGGCACTTAATCCATGTCCTCATGCCCTTCTAATGCTCTATCATTTACTTAGGATTTTTATTGATTGCTTTCTCCCTAACCAGGGCATTTATGCCAGGGCAGGAGCTGTGTCACTGTGGCCAGCCCAGAACAATGCCTGACACCCACAGATGCTTTAAACTCTGGAATCTATAATGGTCAGGAGCTAGAGGCCACAGTTTACTAGGGAGGTGGAGGGGGGTGTCTCAGAGGACCAGGCGGCAGGGACAGCACAGCCAAAGGCCTGGAGGCTGGATCTATCTTATCTACCCCAGGGCTATCCCCCTATGGGGGGCTCTTTTTGTGATATCATCGAAGGGCCATAGGGACAGCCTGGGGACAGTCAGTGTGGCTAACCAGCCGACCTCTGACCTGGAGGGCCTTTAGCTCATGCCAGGTGCCGGGCTCGATGTCACCCACTCGGATTTGGTTATATGCCAGGCTGAGCTCTCGCAGCTGGTCCAGGCCAGCCAGTGGCTCGGGGTCTAGGGCCCGCAGCTGGTTGCGCTGCAGCTGCAGGGTGTGCAGGCCAGTGGGCAGACCGGTGGGCACCCGAGTCAGTTGGTTGCCAGCCAGATCAAGGTTGAGTAGAGCACGCAGTGGACGGAAGGCCTGGTGGTGCACACGGGCACTGACCAGGTTGTTGTAGGCCAGGTTGAGCTCGGCCAGGCGTGGAGTGGCAGCCAGGTCACCGGCCCCTAGTGCAGCCACACGGTTGTGGGGCAGCACCAGGGACCGAAGGCGACGTGGCAGTGCCAGGGGCACGCGCTCCAGCCTATTACCATAAACATGCAGCGTGTGCAGGCCCCGCAGAGGCCGCAGCACCCCTGCAGGCAGCCCCGCTGCCCCCAGTTGGTTGTTCTGAAGCAGCAGGTAGCGAAGTCCCCGTGCCCCACGAAGCCTGGCTGCCTCCACCTGCTGGATGCGGTTCCGGCCAAGGTGCAGCACAGCCAGGGTGCGGGGCAGGCCAGCGGGCACCGTGGCCAGCTGATTGTGGGACAGGTCTAGGTACTCGAGGCGGTGTAGTTTGCTGGTGGGAGAGAGGGGTGGCATCATTCTGGGCACCCAGCGTTAGGGACCAGGTGGATATTGAGTGGGGGGGCAGGAGGGCGGATGAGTGGTACTGAGAGATGTAAGCTGGAAATTCCAACGTTGGGGTGGTGAGTTGGGAGATCTGGGTGGGAGGTAAACTTGGGGTGATCAAGGCAGGTTCTGGCCTGAGGATTAGATGCAGGGAGGATGAGAACAGAGTTCTGGGTCCAGATCTGCATGTGACAGCTGTGATGTTGGGTAACAAGGGGCTGGGCTGAGCCTGGTGCACAGTAGGTGCTTACCATGGGGTAGGAGTGATACAGAGGAGGGGGACAGAGGGTGGCAGCCTCTATTGCCACCATGAGATTATACCCCATCCCATCTTGTCCCAAGCCCCACCTGAAGGTGGTGGCATCCAGGCCACTGTCTGTCAGCTGGTTGTGTTGGAGGTAGAGCTCACGGAGGTGGGTCTGGCGGCTCAGGGCTCCTCGGGGTACCTTGGAGATGAGGTTGTTCTGGGAAGGAAGGAGAGAATGAAACCCAGGGTCCAGAATAGAAGGCAGTGGAGAGCCACAGAAGGCTCTTGAGTAAGGGAGTGATAGATGAGGAGCTGACTTTAGCAAGGCTGCTCAGAGAGCACTTGTGACTGACTTGTGCCGGTGGTAGAGACTCAGAGAAAGATATTTGTGACCACTGGAATTTTTAGGAGGCAGAGGGGTCTTCCAGGAGAGAGGTGAAGAGGGTTGGTGGGGGACAGGCGGAAAAGGTGAAGGAGGGGCACCTGCAGGTGGAGCTGCTCCAGAGAGGGTGGCAGGCTTGGCGGCAGGTAGCTGAGCTGGTTGTTGGAGAGGCTGAGGGTGGTGAGGGCCTCAGAACAGTGGAAGGCATCGGGGGGCAGGCCGGCATTGCTCAGCTGGTTGTTGTGGAGGTACACGGACCTGAGGGGAGCCAGGCTCCGGCCACCAGCCTGCCCCTGGCTCCCTACCACTCCCCTTCTGCACCCCAGCTCAGGGCTACTTTTAGTGTGTGTGTGCATGTGTGTGTGAATGGAGTTCTCCAGACAGCATCCAGGGTCCTGTCTCCCCCAAACCTCCCAGGGCAGGCTCATGACCTCCTTCAGATCCCCAGGGTGAGGAGTGACATAGGGATGCCTGAGGCCTGGAGGGCCTGCATTACGCCAGGGGCTACCTGAGCGCCGGCTTCTCCCCAAAGGTGAGTGGGAAGATCTCCGTCACTTGGTTGGCAGCCAGATCCGCTACTCGGAGGGAACGAGGCAGAAACTGGGGGGCCACCGAGAGCTGTGGGAGCATAGTGTGCAGATCCTGGCGGCACCTTCCAGCCCCCTGCTGTCCCCTCTGCACTCTGCTGTGTGACCTGGCTGGGCTGGGGTGGGGGTTTGGGTGAGGGGCTCACCTTGTTGTGGGCCAAGTAGATGTGCTGCAGCTGGGTGAGGGACTCAAAGGCCTCGTCCGGCAGGCCTGGGAGCGGAGCGGGTATTGAGGGGACCCAGGCCTGGTAGGGGGCAGGGGGAGTCTGTGCTCCCAGCTGCCCCAGGGCTCCTGGCCTGGGACTGGCAGAGGCTCCTGGCCTGGGACTGGTAGAGGCTCTTCCAGGCATCCCAGTCCACAAAAGCCACAGGGCCCCCCCTCCCCATCCCCTGAGTTTCCATCCTGCTCAGCAAAGGGCAGTTCTCGGAACTGCCACAGAGCTTCTCCCTCCCCCATGCTGGGTCTGTGGGCAGCCCTGTAGCAAGCCAGGAAGGGGCAGCCCCCTTGTTCCCCCTCACCCTCAGAGGAGATGAGATTGTTGTGCAGATTGAGAGTTTGAAGACCACTGAGGCGTGACAGCTCATTGTAAGGGAGCTCCTGGAGTTGGTTGTTCTGGGGGGGAAGCATTCACACCCCTGACCCGGATGACCCTGAGCCCTCAACCAGAGCCCCAGCCCTGATTCTCAGCTTCTCATCAGCCTAAGCAAGAGAGCCCCACCACCCCATTACCCCCATAGTTGATCCCAAATGCTTCATCACCCCTTAACCAAAAGGACATTGATCCCAATGCCCCATCCTCCCCTATAGTTGACTTCTGACACCCATCACCTTCACCCCAGACAACCTCATCTATACTGCCAAGATTTTGACCCCCTGAGACCCCAAACTCTCAGCCCCTCCCACATCCAATATCTATACCCCACCTCCAAAACTCATCAAGGTCAATTTCCATCAATTTTAAGACCCACACGCCCAATGCTCACCCCTGTATGTGGACCCCACACCTATCACTCAATTCCAGCACTTCCCAAGCTCATCCCACTTCACCCCACCCTGCAACGTCCCGGTCCCCCGCCCTCACCTGCAGGGAGAGGTGCTGAACCTCCCTGGTGATGTTGTGAGGGAACACCCGCAGGTCCAGGCCATCGCAGTCCACTGTGTCAGCCCGGGGGCAGGAGCAGCGCAGGGGGCAGGCCCTGGGCAGGGGCTGCGAGCTCTCCCCCAAGTGGGGGAAAGCTGTGTCCTCCATGCCAGGGGTGGTTGGGGGGCCTGGGAGCAGCAGCAGGAGCAGCAGCAGCAGGCTTAGCCGCTGGGAGTGGAGGGACAGGTCAGGGTGTTGCCAGGTTGGGCATCTTGTCACCATGGCAACAAGAGCATTCCACAGGGGGTGTGGGGGCAGGCAGGCCCCACCCTCACACCTTACCCCACCCCACCTCACCATAGCCAGCCCCAGTTCAGCTCTCTTGCCTGAACTGCCGACCAGGGCTTCCTAATGGAAACCAGGCGGTCACCTCCTGGAGCCTCTGCCGTGGCTGCCACCACCCCCCATTTCTTGGCACAGGCCACCCTCCCTGCAGCCTATTCCCCCAGTGGCTCAAGAGAGCTGGCCCACCCCCTTGCCTGACTTGGTGAGGGTGGGTGCGCTGCTGTATGGGGTGGTAAGGAAAGGCCAGCCTGTCCCCTTGGTTCCCCACCCCCAACCCCCCCAGCTCTGCTTGCGTAACCTCAGCCAGCTTGGGCCGGGCTACAGGAGCAAGGAATGTTTGGGGGAAAGCTAAGATTCACCCTGTCTGGTATTTGGGCCGACCACAGGAATAGGGGTGGAGGCAGAGGAGTGGGGGTGATGCAGACCGCAGAAGGGGTCCCCAAGGAACTAAGGCTGGTGGGGAGGGGTCAGGGCAGGCCTGGGCTCAGCCTGCCAGCCCAGACACCAACCTGGAGGCTCTCAGCCAGGTCTGCTATCTGTGCCCCTCCTATCCCACCACCAGCTGTCCTCACTGGCAGCCACACTGCCCCTCACCCTAAATGTCCACAGCCATCACTGCCTGAAAGGAAATTACACGTATGGAGGCACCAGCCTGGCAGTAAAGGATGTTCATTGAGTGCCAGCCTGCCTGGGCTTCAACCTGGGAACAGCCACTTCTCTGGGCCTTGGTTTCCCACTCTGCAAAGTGGGGTGCCACTGGGTGAGGAAATCAGTCTCTACCCCTAGTCTTGTGGTAGGCAGATAGACAGACATAAGCCAGGTACAGAAGTCACCAGGGCAGAAAATGCCCAAGTGCCAGGCAACAGGCAAAACTGGGAAAGCAAGGACCTCCCCCCAGGGTCACCTTTCTTCCCCTAGCATGTTGCTGGTCATGCAGTTTAGACCCCCTGACTTTTCATATGGCTAGTCATGGGACATGGACCTTCCCTTGATCTTTCCTCCCCTGGCATGTCGCTAGTCACGTGATAGACCCCTTTGGAGGAGGAACAAGGCATCGAAGAGTGGCCTCATGCGACTCACATCTATGCGGGCCCTTGCACAACCACTCCCTTAAGCATTAACCCCTAGGGATAACATCTAGACCTCAGTTGTGTCTCAGTTCCAGGCCTAGAAAAGCATTAAGGCCAGGTGGGATGATAGCATGGTTGACATCTGGACCAGCTGCGATGAGTAATGACTCCCTGCCCCGACACCTACCAAACCGTAGAGAACAGGACCCTGAAAGGACACACCTACAAAAGCTGATGGATATTCTATTGAGATCTTCCCCTGGGACCTCCCCTAAGATCCCTGCCTTTAGAGCAGGGAGAAAATCCTTCAGGATAGAGGACCCAGCGTGCCTCTCTCTCTCCAGCACTCTCCATCACACCTGCACCTTTTCCCACCCCTTTTTCCCTCCAGGGTGGCTCTTTTTCTGTGGAACATGCCCATAGTTTTCCTCCTCTCCTTACCCCTTACCTCCTCTCCTTATCCTTGCTTTATTTCTCCTAAGTTCCAAGGGCCTTTCTTTTACCTCTATAACTTGTTTTGTAAGCCCATGAAGCCCAGCTGGCTCACTTCTTTCGTGGCTCACTTCTACCTCTGTCACTTTCTAAATAAACTTTTCCTTGTATTTGAGTCTTGACTCTGCATGCTTTCTTAGCCAGAACTCAAGTACTGAGATTGCTGAACCAAGGTCCAATTGCTGGTAACATTCTGGTGCCATTTCACCACAGTCTAATTCCTGAGACATGCCACTTACCAGTGGGATGAATTCAGAATAAGTCGTTCTCCTGTCCCAACCTCAGCTTTCCCACACATAAAATAAGGGTGACAGAAGCCCCTTCCTCAAAGAGTTGTCACAAGGCAAAACCAGTAACAGAATGTTCTAAGACCACATCTGACCCTCGCAAGCACTCAGTGGCTAAGGTGATGGGCTGCATGAAAGGCATGAAGGAGGTAGGGATCCTCTGGAAGCAGAGCTTGAGACAAGGATTGAATGTGCTTGTCTCAGAGAAAGCAGCTGTAGGAAAGTGGGGAGGTGACGGAAGGAAGGGAGCAGTCAATAATCAATGAGTTATCACTAGGGTTATCAACTTGCCTGGATCTTGCCAGTCTTAGCACACAAAATACGGCTTCCTAGAAAACCTTTAGTCCTGGGCTAACTGGGGTGATTGGTTGCTCTTGTTATCAAGCAAATTCCTGCCACAGGCAACTGGGGCTCAGTCCCACTGAGGAACACTAGGAGATTGTGTAGCACACACACCTCAGAGTCATCCACCTGAGGGGCAAGGGAGCTGTGATATTGATCCTGTATTTTCCTCCATTGATCACTGATTAACAGCTGCCTCCAAAGGGGTGAATTCCCCTGCACTTTGGGTAGAGCAGGCTCTAATCCTAAAGAGATATAGGTGCCTGATGGTGAGCCCTGAGGGGGCATAGAAGGTCCCAGATAACACCTGCTATAGCAGACTACGGGGTCCAGCCATGAGGAGTTGGCAATGAGGTACATCAGGTAGGCAGTAAGAAGGGAGCAAGATATGGGAGGATGGTAGAGAGAGGGTATCTGTATTATTTTTTAATTATTTTTTAAAATCCTCACCTGAGGATATTTTTTCCATTGCTTTTCAGAGAGAGTGGGAGAGAGAGAGAAAAAAACATCTATGTGAGAGACACACATCAATTGGTTGTCTCCTGCATGTGCCCTGACCAGGGCTGGGGATCAAGCCTGCAACCGAGGTACATGCCCTTGGCCTGAACCAAACCCGGTACCCTTCAGTGCACAGGCCGACACTTGAACCACTGAGCCGAACCAGCTAGGGCAGGGTATCTGTATTATTAATCTCCTTTCCACAGAGAAGGAAACCTAGATGAAGGAAACAAAGAGGTAGTCATTTGCCCACATTTCCCAGGACTGTAGCCTTGTGAGGGAGGACCCCTCAGGGCTGGGGCAGGACACAGGTGTTAGCCTTGGCCAGAACAAGCCCCACCCCAAGTCCTCCATGTGGGACTGACAGCCACTAATTTGGACATTGTGTGGCAGAGCAATATGGCTTGTCCCAGCGAGCTACTGAACTGCTACTGCACAGATTCTAGGGAAGCAGCAATGCCAACCAAGCTGTTTGAATTTCTGGCAAGCCTCCTTCAGTTGCAAACTATGGAGAACTCAAACCAAACTAACAAATGCAGACAATAGCATTTATTGATCCAGGAACAAAACACTGGGGGAAGAGTTCTGCAGGTCTAGCTCAATCCAGGGACTCAAGTGACATCCTATGATGGATTCTCTCTCTACCTCTCTGCTCTACCAGCAGGTTTCTCTGCGTGGTGCCAGAATGTTTCTAGCTTTAGTCCAGTTGAAAGCCCCAAGCCTGAATCACAGTGGCCTAGCTTTGGTCACCTGTTCATCTGGAACCAGTCCCTGTAGCCAGAGGAATAGAATGTGCTGATTGGCCAGGTACCTAACCATCAATCTCATAAATGACCCACTGGCTTTATCTCCCTGAAACAAATTTCCCTTCCTTTATCCAACCCAGCCCAACTCTTCCCAGTCCAGCCCAATTTTGTCCTGCCCAGTCCTGCCTTGCTCAGCCAAGCAGGGAGTTCTATAGGGACAGAGATGTAGTGTGGTCAACCAAATATTGATCCTGGCACAATCAGCATTTAGTACACCTTTATGGAATGCATGCAGAATTGTCTGTACATGTGGGAAGATTTGCATGGGAAAAAACACCTGATATCTAACACTGGATAGATGAGATCATTATCAGTTCCTCTCAGTTCCTCTGAGGCTCTGATCTAAGAGTAGGAAGGACTGTAGAATCGGGGACAGGGGACAGTTGCAATAACACTGTGAGCAGCTATTGCAGCAATCTGATCTCATTTTGGTTGCAGTCGCAGGGTGGGGGGTGCAATTGATGTGGGAGGGAGCAAGAGGCTGATGGGGAGTGTAGTCTTCCAATTAGAAGAGAAAAGAAGGGGTCTTAATTCAGGACCAGTTAATGACCTTAAGGCTGACCTTGGGCCCACCCCTCCTCATCCTGTGATGGCATCCAATTTCAAGACACAGTCTAAGACCCAACCTCTTAATCAGCCTACATCCAGCTGATAAGCCTTGTAGGATCTGAACCCAATCCATAAAATCACTGATATTTAGCTGGGCATAGGCTGCCTGGAATTAAAAAAACCCTACATTTCCCAGCCTCCCTTGTAGCTAGGTGTGGGCTATAAGCAGAAGTGGTATGTACAACTTTGAGGAAAAGGGGGTGCCTTTATCCTTCTTACTGTTGGAACATAGATGTGATGGCTGAAACTCCATCAGCCACTTGGGGCCATGACATCAACTTGGGAATAAAGGCCTTGAATGGTGGAGCAAGAAGATAAAAGCAACCTGAGTCTCACATACTATGGAAGGCTGTGTCATCCTTGGACTAACCAGTGTTTTGATTGCCACCTATCTACCCTGTTGGTGAAGGAGGGTATCACATGCCCTACACAGTATAAGATGGCCAAACACGTGATATCTAACACTGGATAGATGAGATCGTTATCAGTTTATTATACTCACAGCTCAGAGGAGGAGGATACTACACACCATGTAAAGCCACACAGGGGTGGTGCACTCTGGAGCAGAGACAAGAAGCAGGGCCTGTGGGAGGCAAACTTTGTAGTGACAAAAGGGTAGGGTGACCTCTGGTTCCCAAGGCAGGGTACTGAATGGATATTGCTTTCATACCATAATGAAGTTGAAAAATCATATGTTGAACTATCATAAGTCAGGGACCATCTGTATATATTTTATTGGTTCTGTTTCACATGTTTATTAGGCAGGCACGATCATCCTGCATAACAAATGACCCCAAAGGCCAGTGACTAACACTTGAGTTGGTCATCCACATGATACAATCCCAACAGATCAGCAGGGTTTCTGAGCCACATAGTCACCCAGTTCGACAGAGGCTGAAGCAGCCTCCACAGTTGCTGGTGCAGTGGAAGACACAGAGGAGACTCCCAAGCCAGCTTTTTAGTGTTTCCAGCAGGAAGTACCACACAACCCTCTGCTGCCATTTTATTGGCCAGGTCATAGACACATGGTCCTGCCTGACCACAAGGGATAGAGAAGTGAGGAGATGGGGTTTGGGAGAAGCAAATAGAATATTTGGAGTATTACTCTCTGTAACACTCAAGGACTAGCAATTTAGTCTTCTGGAAAAACTTTTACACAGCCTCCAACACATATATACAAGGATGTTCTCTCCAGTCTCATTTATTAGTGAAAATTCTCTCTTGCCCTGCATCCCAAATGGCTCGCAGCTTCACTTCCTGATCAATGAACATGTGTTGAGTAAGCAAATGAAAAAAGTCCCATAAGAGGGGAATAGATTTTTTTTAAAATGTGTCCTATTAAAATAATAAACAGATCTAGGCTGTACAAGGGCCTTGATTTACACATACTGTGTTAGTTTCCTGGGGCTGTTATAATAAATGACCACAAACTAGGTGGCTTAAATCAGCAGACACGTATTCATTTCAGAAGTTTAAGTTATTTTTTTTGGGATTTGTGAAGGCCAGAAGTCCTGGGCTTGTGGCTGTGTTATTCCAAACTCTGCCTCAGTTTTCACATGGCCTTTCATGTGTATGTGTGTGTGTGTGTGTATGTGTGTGTGTTTCTCCTCTTCTGTCTCTTATAAAGACAATTGATAATCGGATTTGGGGCCCAAGTGGTTAATCCAGAATAATCTCATCTTGAGATCTTTTATTTAATTATATCTTTTTATTTTCCCAAATAAGGTCATATTTACATGTTTTAGGGGTTAGGACACCACCATCTCTCTTTGTCAGTCACCATTCAAACCATAACATGGATTGATGTAAGTAGAGCTAATCTTATGAGGGGAAAAAGTTACAGAGTAAGGCTAACAATTTTGATCATTTTTATAAATTAAAAAAGATATTGGCTGTCTCTGGGGGAAGAACTGGGTGGCTGGGGGCTGAGTGCACAGCGGGCCTTGCCACCATATAGCCTTGTGTATCTGTTGAATTAAAAAAACTTGATTGAGGTATACATGATATACAATAAAATGAAAATATTTAGTATTTACTAAATAGTAAAAATTTGATATTTAAATGAGCCAAAACTCATCATTCCAAAACTCCACATGTATGCATCCACAAAACTATCATAATTACAATAGTGAACATTTCCATCACCCCCAAAGTGTCCTTGTGCCTCTTTGTCAGCCCTTCCTCCCTCCACTTCACCCCCAACCCAGGCAAACAGCTGGAACAGAACACAGTGGCCTGTTCAAGAAAGAGTGGTCCCTTTCTCTTCATTTATTTATTCAATCATTTATGCTGTACGGACTCATGGGTATTTATTTAACTCTTTGGATCACAATGATCTTTTAAATCTCATATGATTCCATCATCTTCTACTGAAAACGTCCAGAGGCTTTCCTTTACACTTGAGTAAAATCCAAGTGCCTTGCTTACCTTCGAGCCCCATACACTCTTTACTTGTTTCCTGGTCCTTGTCTGTTTCCCTTGCTCATTCCTGCTCTGGCCCAACTGGCCTTGTTGCAGTCTCTTAAGTATACTGCTCTCACTCCCCTGAAACCATTGTCTTTGTTGGAATATTCCTCGTCCTCCCCTTCACAGGGCCCCTCTCTGACTGCCCTAAGTAGCCTTCCTCCTTCCCCTCAGTTAATAATCCTACCTGGAATAATATAGAAATTTATTTCCTTGTTTATCATCCATCTTGTTCACTGCTGTATCCGCTGGGTTTAGAACACAGGTGCGCCCAGCAGGTGTGGCTCAGCAGTTGAGCATCGACCTATGATCCAGGAGATCAAGGTTCAGTTCTAGGTCAGGGCACAAGCCTGGGTAGTGGGCTCCATCCCCAGCAGGGAGGAGGCAGCTGATCAATGATTCTGTCTCATTGATGTTTCTCTCTCTCTCTCTCTTTCTCTCTCCCTCTCCCTTCCTCTCTCTGAAATCAATAAAGATATAGTAAAAAAAAAAAAAAATTGTTCTAACCTCAGAACAGTGTCTGGCACATGTAAAGTGCCATATAAGTGATTGATGCTATCATCACGATTATCATCTTCATCCCACCAGATCAGGCCCCCATCTAAAAGATGTTTTAACGGTATCTCATTGTGTTTTTGTTTGTTTGCTTGCTTTTTGTAAATCCGTTTCCTCGGCCGGCCGGGCCCAGTGACTCCTGGGTGCTCGCCAGACTTCTGCGCTGACATCTCTGGGCTGGGGCTTCAGGCCCTTCTGGACCACAGGCTCTTATCGCCCCGCCCACGGGCCTAAACCGCCTGCGGTCTCCATAGAAACCCACCAGCTACGGAGGGGCGTGACGCCCTCGAGACGGACACGGGCCTCCGCCTATCGAGTCAAAGTCGTCTCGGCGTGAGGCACAAACGGGACCTCTGACTGGTGCGTACTGGCGGGAAGGCGGGAATATGTCGATAACCGCGGGAGTCGTACTGTACCTACCAGTCAAGGGCCGAGGTGGCTGTGATGGACAGGCACAGAGGGAAGAGGCCCGTAGTTCGGGCTTTTACCCAACCGGCGGGCCACAATCTAGTGAAAAGGCCAATGAGGAGACGGCGGGGGTGGGGCGAAGAGGCCGGTTGCTCCGGAAGTGGAGGGAGGGGATGAAAATGGCGCCCAGCTCGAAATCGGAGCGGAACAGCGGGGCCGGGAGTGGCGGTGGCGGCACCGGGGGCACCGGCGGGAAGCGTGCAGGGGGACGGCGGCGGGAGCACGTACTCAAGCAGTTGGAGCGGGTCAAGGTGAGGTCCACAGTCTGGGAGGAGCGCGCCGGAGGGTGCGGAAGAGGGACGAGGGAAGCTGAGGGAGGGAGGGCGTTTGCGGGGTGAGGGGTTGTGGGCGGAGTCCCGGGGTAGGGGGCTCTGAGGGAGGGAGTTGGGCGGCGCCCCTGGGAGAAGGCTTGGATGCTGGGGGCTGTGGAGGGGGCTTGGTTGGAGGCGGGGCACCAGCGACGGGGCTAGGATGGAGGGGCCGCTGGAGGAATAAGGAGGGAGGGGGCGATCCAGGGTCAGACTCCTTTTTCAAAATCCTACTCCTGTGGCCTCTCCATTATGGAGCCTTCCCGCCCCCTTGGCAGAGCCTCTGCTACCGGCTTTGCGCTTCCTCCGTTTGGTGTTCCTCTCTCTGTGCTGCAGTAACCACACGGGAGCTGGGAGTTCCTGTACCTGCTGCTGCACCCCTACTGAATGGGAGGTAGCTCCCTGGAGAGGGCCTGGTCTTCCCTCTCAGACTGGGAGCCACCTGAGCAGGGTTTTTTCTCCGCCATCAGATGGAGAAATTTCCAGTGTGCGAGTATCTCTCCCCCATCAGTTTGGGAGCTCTGGGAGGGCAGAGAGTTGTGAATCTTTGGTCAGGTCAGCAGCAGTCGGGTTACGACTGTGTCACTGTGGATAGGGCGTATGCTTTCTCTGTTAGGCTGGGAGCTGAGGACGGGGCTGTGTCTCCTCGTTTTGACTGGAGCTCCCAAGGGCACGGACAGTCTCCGCCCTTAGCCTGGGAGCTCCCTGGGCTGGGCTGTGGCTCCACCCTTAGCTTGGGAGCTCCCTGGATGGGTATTTGGGTATCGAGTAGTCTTTGTCAGCCTGGGCCTCACTGACAGGGCTGTTCCATCAGACTAGGTTCTCTTTTGAGGGCTGGTCTGTTTACCCCATCTGTCAGGAAGCTCTGAAGACAGGGCTCTCTTTCCCATTAGACTGGACTTTCTTGAGGGCAGGACTGTTTATCCACCATCAGGCTGGGTAGGAGGATCCAGATCACCTAGCACCCAGCTTGTGTCTGCCTGTCTCCCCAAACCCTTCCTTGGTGAAGCTGTTGAGATGAGGGAGTGGGTTCAAAGGAGGCTAAGTTAATTGAGAAGGTGGAATCAGGAAGGAATTGGTAGGTCACTGGTCAGCCCCAGCCTTTTGTCTGCCGCAGCTGGTCCCCAGCTGAGGCCATGGCTGTCCTGAGCACCCCATGTATAGGCTAGTGGGTTGAGGACAGGTGAGTGCAGTTGGTCAAGCCCCCATGCCAGCCTCCTTAGCAGCTGACACCCACAGCTCAGTGTGCCGTTAGGTAGCCTTCAGGAAGGCAGCCAGGTGACTGACCCATTGTGGACAGGGGTGACTGAGGAACCTTCCTGGGGGAAAGGGAGTGATGCCAGAGCTGGTCCTCAGAGTCTGGGGACTCTGAGGATGAAGAAATGTGAGGCTGGGAGGGTGGCCTGGGTCCCTGGTGGAGACGGAGACTCAAGAAAAGTCCAGCTCATGCATCTTCCTCAGTTGATCCCACCTTCCAGAGCTTGGGCCACCCTTGATTGTTATGGCTGACAGGGAGTAGGCCTGCATTCAGTGCTGCACTACCTTGGGTGAGGGGACTGGGAGGTTGCAGGTGGCTTCTGACTAATGGTGCCTCAAGAGCCCTGGCCACCCCTTCTCCAGATCAGTGGGCAGCTCTCCCCTCGACTCTTCCGGAAGCTGCCGCCCAGGGTCTGCGTCTCCCTTAAGAGCATCGTGGATGAGGACTTCCTCTATGCAGGGTGAGTCTAAGGCCAGGGGTGTGTGTGTGGGGGGGTGCTGGGTAGGGGGGCTGGCTGACCCTGACATGGCCCATCTGCCCTGTGCCCCGCCAGACATATCTTCCTGGGCTTTTCCAAGTGTGGCCGGTACGTTCTCTCCTACACCAGCAGCAGTGGGGACGATGACTTCTCCTTCTACATCTACCACCTGTACTGGTGGGAGTTCAACGTGCACAGCAAGCTCAAGCTGGTAGGGCCAGGCCCAGCGCCCAACAGCATGAACCCACCAGGTCATGCCACCCCTTTGAGCCTCAGTTTCAGTGTTCAAAAAACGGAGATAGTATGCTCATTGGGTCATGGTCAAGGCTCTGTGTTAGGTCAAACCACATGAAATTGCTGTTTTTAAGAGTTGAAAATTGGTAAATAGCAGCAATTTTATGTGGTTCAAGTCAGTATATACAATCCATAGAACTCAGTGTATACAGCTCATAGAACCTCACAGGCTCAGGCCAGGTGGGACCCATTAGCTTTGTTATGACCAAGTGGGCCACCACCCCAGGTGGTGGGTGCTATTACCCCAGTTTACACATGAACTCTGACGTGAATGGGTTTTGGGGTGGATGGGGCTTGGAAACCAATGTGTCTGGCCGAGTCCCTTCTGCTAGGGCAGGGCTCCCGTGGGCTACGTCATCCTGGGTCCAGCCTTCTGTTTCCCCCATCTGTGAAGGCTGCCTCCCCAGCCTGTCCTCAGGAAGGCAGAGGGGTGTGGCTGGAGGCTGCTTGGGACTCCCCGGCCTGTCACATCACCAGAGGTGTGCTTCTGCCAGCCTCAATTCCAGCCTAGCATTGTGCAGCCTTGGGTGGGCTCCTGTGGGCCCCGGCCTGCTCTGACCCCGAACTGACACAAACATGCCACTCAGATCCGGCAGGTGCGGCTTTTCCAGGATGAGGAGATCTACAGCGACCTGTACCTGACTGTGTGTGAGTGGCCCAGTGATGCCTCCAAGGTCATCGTCTTTGGCTTCAAGTGAGACTCAGGGATGGGGAGGCTGAGGTTGGCTAGGGGAGGGCACATTGGCCAGGCAGCTGAGGCTATGCTGGCCCTCAGTACCCGCTCAGCCAATGGGATGCTCATGAACATGATGATGATGAGTGACGAGAACCACCGAGATATCTACATCAGCACAGTGGCTGTGCCACCACCAGGCCGCTGTGCCGCCTGCCGGGAAGCCAGCCGGGCCCATCCAGGTGAGGGGCTGGGGGGCTTCAGAGCTCGGGCCACCTGCTTCCCTACTCCAGGGTGGTGACTGAGCCCATGGGCATGTGTTGCTGCAGGTGACCCAAGCGCGCAGTGCCTGCGACACGGCTTCATGCTGCACACCAAGTACCAGGTGGTGTACCCCTTCCCCACCTTCCAGCCCGCCTTCCAGCTCAAGAAGGACCAGGTGGTACTGCTCAACACCAGCTACTCCCTGGTGGCTTGTGCTGTCTCAGTCCACTCGGCAGGTAGGCTCCCAGGTCTGACGACAGTCTTAGCATTTTCTGTAAGCCCTGCTGGGTCAGTCCTATCACTACCCCATGTGACAGGAAGAGACAGATCTGGAGAGATGCCTCATCCAAGGTCACACAGCCTCAAGTAGGATCCAAACCTAGCCTTACCCCAACAGTGTCCTCTAGAACAGCGGGGTTGGGATGTTCCATATCTGTGTCCACTATAGCTGCCACCAGTAGAAACATGAAAGTGGTTCATGTGACCAAGGAACTGAGTGTTAGACTATTTAATTTTAGTTATGTTTAAAGTCACATTTGGCTAGCAGCTACTATGCTGGATTGCGTAGTACTGCCTTCTCTTCAAAAGGAGAAATGTTAATTCAAACTTTTAAGGAGTGGTGGGTGGATAGTTGGCCCTCTTATGTCTTTGGTAATCAGAGAAATACCAGTGAAAATCAGAAGGTGATGTCCCTTGACAGAGTGTCAACTGTTAGGAAGCTGGATAATGCCACTGGCTGGTGGTTACTATGTGGAGCCCTGGTGGCTCTCCTCAGCACTGCTAGGGCTGCATGGCAACAGAGAGTGATTGAGGCCCAGCTGCCCTGTGACTGTGCATGTCCAAGGCTGTAGTGGTGAGAGCTGGGGGCCACCCGGTGTCCATTCCTAGGGATGTGGCAGGTACGTTCCTAAGATCAGCAGACTCAGTGAGAGCTCCAGAATCTTGTCCAGGAAGCATATCTCAAAGTCATTTGCAAATGGAAAATAAATACAAGATCTATAACCAAATAATAGGTGTAAATTAAAAATGTTTCAGTTTTGCAAGAATACAGTGAAATAAAAAGATGCCCACTAACAATGTTAAAACAGTTGCTCCGGGGGCAGGAGGGCTGTGGGCGTGAAGAGAGGACTAAATGTCTAAAACAGAGCCCACAGACAAGCTCTCCCTCATGCCCCCCCCCCCCCCCCCGGGCACTTTACTTTTGCCTTTCTCTCTCCTAAGCTCCAAGAGCCCTTGTTTCCTGAGCCTATGCAGCCCAGCTGACTCACTTCTACCTCTGTAATTTTCTAAATAAACTCTCTTAGTATTTGAAAAAATAAGATAAAAGCAGAGCCCACAAACTAGCTAGGACCAGGGCATCCTGTGTGTGGCCACCAGGGGCCTCCTGCCTCTGCCCTGGTCACCTGTGTCCAATTGGGCGAGGCCCTGCCCCTCATTGAGCTGCAATCCTGTTGAGCCCGTCCAGGATGGGGTCGATTCTCCCTGCCCTCACAGCTGTGGGTCCTGTTAGGAAGGACCACATCAGACAGTACTCAGCCATGTGCACCAGCCCAGGGGAGGGGCACTGTCACTGATGTCTAACACTCATCTCACAGGAGGAGAGTATTTACAGAAGCAAAGTGTTTTTGCTTTTTTTTAATCCTCACCTGAGGGTATTTTTTCCGTTGTTTTTCAGAGAGTAGAAGGGAGAGAGAGAGAAACATCGATGTGAGGGAGATACATTGATCGATTGCCTCCTGCACACCCCCTGACCTGACTTGAACCTACAACCGAGGTACATGCCCTTGGCCGGAATCGAACCCAGGACCCTTCAGTCCGAGGGCCAACACTGTATTCACTGAGCTAAACTGGCTAGGGCCAGAAGAATTTTGACTTGGCCATTTTCCATTTTCATTCCTCTCACTTTCAGAAATATCACCGCTCTGGTGGACAGAAGTGAATTGGTGGGCTAGAATTATCTCATGGTATGGTCTTGGACAAGTTTCTCTGAACCGAGAAGAACACCTTCACCCCCAACCCCCATTGCTTGGGGGGGGGCCCAAAGGAGGTGGTGCAGGCTGGGTGTAGGGCTGGGCCATGGTGCTGCTTAGTTCAGTGAGTGTGGCGGGGCTCTCAGTGACTGAGCCCATATCCCCAGAGGGAGCGTGGCCCTAGTCAAGCAGAGACATAGAGGCTGCAGATTGGCCAGGCTTTGCCTGTACCAGCCTGACTCACACTGCGGAGGATGGGGTATAGTAAACTCTCAAACTTATGTGGCTTTTTTTTCTTAATCCTCATCAGGGGATATGTTGCTTTTTAAAAATGTTTTTATTGATTTTAGAGAGGAAGGAAGAGAGAGAGAGAAACATTGATGTGAGAAACATCGGTCAGTTGCCTCCTGTACGTGTCCCAACAGGGAATCGAACCTGAAACCTAGGTATGTGCCCTGTCCGGGAATTGAACCTGCCACCTTTTGGTGTATGGGACAATGCTCCAACTGACTGGGCCACCCTGCCAGGATGTGCCTTTTTGTGTTTGTTTGCTTTGCTTTGTTTTTAATTTTTTTATTGAGTTTTAGAGAGGAAAGGAGAGGGAGAAAGAGAAATACTGATGTAAGAGCTATCGGCTCCCTCTTGCACGCGCCCCAACCTAGGACCAAACCCGAAACCTGTGTATATGCCCTGACTGGGAATGGAACCAGCAGCCTTTCCTAACCAACTGAGTCACATGGGCCAGGGCTGTTTTGCTTTGTTTTTTATGTGGCATTTATCTGCTGTCAGCGTAGACTATTCAGCCTCCCCAAAGGCAGGGATTTTTTTTGTCTATCTGGTTTACTCGTGTCCTCAGTGTGTGGCGTATGTAGATGCTTAAGAATAAGGTTAGAATGAATGTGTCCATGTGCACGCATATAAAGGCACTTTCTCTTTTGCATGTTTCATACAGATCATTTAGCATAGGATTTCTCAGAGCCCCCCAGGGCAGGAGAGAGTCCTGTACTTGAGCTCTGTTATTGACACTGCTCTCCCCCACACCCCCAACAACTACATCTCTTTTTATATTCCAGGCGATAGCAGCTTCTGCCAAATCCTGTATGACCATACCACCTACCCCCCGGCCCCTCCCAGCCCCCCTTGGCCCCAGAGCCCAGAGGTGCCCCCAGCCCTCCCCAGCCTCTGCCCTGAGGTGGCCCCAGCCCGTCCCTCTGGGGTCCCTGAGCCATCACCTGCCATCGCCAAAGCCAAGGAGTTTGTGGCTGACATCTTCCGCAGGGCCAAAGAGGCCAAGGGTGGGACCTCAGAGGAAGCTCGGCCACCCTCTGGCACGGGGCCCTTGGGCAGCTGCTGCCACCCATCCCCTGAGCCTCTGGCCCCAGGTGGGGAGGTGGCACCCCGGGACAGCCCCCCTGCAGCGGAGGAGCTGGCCCCTGAGCCTGGCTATGTCAACTACACCAAGCTGTATTACGTGCTGGGGTCCGGCGAAGGGACAGAGCCAGAGGATGGTGAGCAAGGAGTCCACCCAGCAGGCAGGGCCCTGGGCATGGGAGGCTGGCCTGGAGTGGGCCTCAGGCCTCCCACCACCCCTACCCCCACTTCCTGCCCCCTCAGAGTTCGAGGATGACAAGATCTCTCTGCCCTTTGTGGTGACTGATCTCCGTGGCCGCAGTCTGAGGCCCATGCGGGAGCGGGCTTCTGTCCAGGTAGGTGGTGGCAGCAGACAGGACAAGGGGAAGCCCCAGGGAGCCTGCTGGGGTGGTCGTTGGTACAGGTCTCCCCCTGCCCCTCTGCCTGCTGCCACAGGGTCAGTACCTGACAGTGGAGCAGCTCACGCTGGACTTCGAGTATGTCATCAATGAAGTCATTCGCCATGATGCCACCTGGGGTCACCAGTTCTGTTCCTTCAGTGACTATGACATCGTCATCCTGGAGGTGGGCCCAAGAGTGGAACAAAGTGGGTCCAGGGGTTGTCTGCTCTGGGAATCACCCTCAATAGCTGTCACCATCCACCTCTCATCCCCCAGGTCTGCCCTGAAACCAACCAGGTCCTGATCAACATTGGCCTGCTGCTCCTGGCATTCCCATCCCCAACAGAGGAAGGCCAGCTCCGGTGAGTGGGCAGGGACCTTACTCTCACCCAGCAGGGGGCCACACTGAGACCCTTCAGTGCAGGAGAGTGGGGATGTGAGAAGAATCCCCCTGCCCCCCAAACCTGGATCAGGTACTCTGTTACTGCTCCAAAGACAAAAGCTCCTGGGGCAGCTCATGGATGTGGTGGTCCCACCCCTTTCTCCTGTTTCCCCCTGTAGACCAAAGACGTATCACACCAGCCTCAAGGTGGCATGGGACCTCAACACGGGCATCTTCATGACAGTCAGTGTGGGCGATCTCACTGAGGTCAAAGGGCAGACCAGGTAAGGCTGGGCTTGGGCCCGGGCTTGGGCCCGGGTGGCCAGAGTGATGAGAGCTCTCACCCTCTTGCCCTCAGCGGCAGTGTCTGGAGCTCATACCGCAAGAGCTGTGTGGACATGGTCATGAAGTGGCTGGTGCCCGAGAGCAGCGGCCGCTATGTCAACAGGATGACTAACGAGGCACTGCACAAAGGTGGGCCCTGTGACCTAGTGATAATAGCACAGAGGTCATTATCCCAGTGCCAGGCCATGCCGAGTAGACAGAGTCCTGTGTTGCTGGATGGAGTGGAATTGGGGTGAGGGGAGGGCAGCCTAGCCAGGCATGCCTGGGGGTCAGCTCGGAGAGAGCCTGGCAGGTGTGGCACCTGGAGACCCCCCCAGCCAGTTGCTCGTTCATTCAACAGACATTGGGTGGCTGCAGGTGGGAGGCAGAGTTAACACAGCAGGGTCTCTGCCTTCCAGAACTTTCTGGGCCCAAGTCAGGTCTAGAAAAGAGGCAGGTTCCTCCCGCAGCTGGGCCTGCAGAGACTCCATGGTCTGTCCCAACCCTTCTCCGCAGGGTGCTCACTGAAGGTTCTGGCAGACAGCGAGCGATACACATGGATTGTGCTGTGAGGGTCTGGCCGGCCCGGACACTGACTCCAACTACCTCCGCGGCCTGGGAGCTGGCCGCCTTCCTAGCAGCCTCTTCTTGGCTGGCTGGCCGCCCAACGACCACCACTAGTGTTAGGCTGTGGGAAGGGGGCTGGGCAGGGCAGCCCCTAGTGGCCTGAGAGTCTGGATGCTTCTTATTTATGCCTATTTAAGTTGGGAAGGGGCAGAGGGAGGGTGTCCCGTCCAAAAAGCCTCAGTGCCTGCCTTCATCCTGCACTGGGCATGGGCCTTTGCTCCTTGTGTATTTGCCTCCTTCCCAGGCTACAGGTGTGGACGTTCCCCCTGGGAGGCTGAATAGACCGCGATTCCTGCCCCCAGCCTCCTCCACCTAAAGTGGCAAACATTGTGGTCATCCCCTCACCCCATTATTCCTCTTCATGTAATAAATGTTTTATTTCTGAACCTTACTGAGTTCCCTTTACTGTGATCAGGGCAAGGTCCTACCCCCTCCACCCCACCCCACCCCCCTAAGGCCCTCAAGTCAGCAGTAGCCAAATATCACAGCAGAGTTTATTGTTTAAGAAAGACTACAAAAAGGTAGAAAACGCTTGGCACACTAGACTACCACACTTTCACTGCTGGGAGGGGAGGCCGGAGGGCGTGGAGGGGAGTGGGCGGCCACCCCAAAAGCTTGCAGCACTGCGGAGCACACAAAATAGTGATTTTTATACAATAAGTCAGTTGTTTTTTTTCTTTTTTTGTGATTTTTGCCATAAACATCTATCTCACAGGTTGAAAACACTGAGAAAACTGGAACAGATAAGGCCATGATGGTTGGAAAAAAACCCAAGTTACCGACCCCGCTTGGGTGGCACTCACAAATCGCACAATAGTCATGTGGGGGGCGGCGCACAGCAGGGAGAAGCACGGAGGTTCCATTACAAACCAGCTGTGGGATGTGGGGGTCTTGGATCTGAGCGAGTGGAGCCCAGGCCTTGACGGAGCAGGCCACTTACAGGCCCTGCTGCCTGCAGCAGGCCCCTCCGGGCTCCGGCACCAGGCCCAGCCCACTGCTCTTTGGAAGCTGGAGGTGGTGCCCCCTGTGGCCCTCGCTAGAGCCAGGCCGGGCAGTGCCCCCTTCCAGGGCTATGGGGCAAGGGAGGACCCAGCTCTAGAGAAGATGCGACACCCACGGCTTTAATTGCACTTATACCAAGGAGGAGGGAGCAGTGGGGTTGCTGGGGGAGGGGTCCCAGGGCTGCTGCTGACAGTAGGGGCGGTCCCTAGGTGATGCCCACCTGTGCCCACCCGGGGCTCAGGGCTGGGCCCAGGACAGGCTGTGCAAAGCCAGCGAGCTGAATAAGTTAACAGGGTAGGGGGGCCTGCCTGCCTGCCCCCTGAGGGCGGGGAGGGAGAGGCTGCTGCCTTTCGGGTCAAGGGGCCAGGCTGCTGCCCCAAAGGGCACCTGGGCACAGCATCGGGTTCCTTAAGGCACGTCTTTTGTGTCAGTTTGCAGCTGTGGCTTCACCCGGCCCTGTGATTGTGCCGGACCCGTCCGGGGCAGGGACCCCCTTGCCTTCCCTGTCTGGGAGGCCCCCTCCCCGCCCTGGCAGAGGCTGGAGTGGGGACAGCGAAGCCATAGAAGCTGTGAGGGACCCTAGAGTGGAGAGCGGAGGGGGCGGGGAGCGGGACAAGGGAGGCCAGGGGGTTAGCTGGAAGGCAGCGCCTGCACGAAGAGGCCTCGCGCGTCTGTCCGGGCAAGCTTGGTTGGAGGCTCCAGGGCCTCCGGGCCCAGCGCGGGAGACTCGCCACCGGCCGCCAGCGATATATCCTGTGGCAGCTCGTCCTCGCTCTCCTCCTCCTCTTCCTCCTCCTCATCTGGGGCACACAGGTCAGTACCATGAGCGCAGGGCGTGGAGTCCCCAGCCCCCTGCAGCAGGTACCTCTCACCCCAGCCTGCGCCCCGCCCTATCCCGGATTTGGGCCAGGGGCAGGGACAAGCCCCATCTACCTTTGTCCGGGTCTAGAGGGTTCAGCGAGGTGGCCAGGTTGGCGAACTGGAAGAAGGGGAGAGGAGAAAGGGTGAGAGTCCCGCCAAGGGGTGCCCCGCCCACACCCTCAGCGCTCCGCCTCGCACCTCGCCCATGACAGCAATGGGGGTCTCGCCCTTGGCCTGGGCCACTCGGTGCTCGATCAGGTAGTACATGTACTCATCGTAGAGCAGCCGTATGAGGTGGAAGGAGCCGAAGCTGGCTGCGCTGCGCAGGGTCAGGTCCCTAATCACCATGGAGCTGGGGCAGCAGCGGAGAGAAGGCATAAGGCTGGGTTCCGCCCCTCATCCCTCCATTCCCGAGGCAGGCTCCAGCAAGCCCAGCTACCCAAGTCGGACCGCACAGGCTTCCGTGCGATGTGCCAGTGAGAGCAGAGGGCTCTCGCGGCCCCCACCTCCACCAAGACATCTACCTTTATAAAAGGCCACCTAACCCTCCAGGATGGCGGGGCCTTCTCTGGTCCCACTCCCTCCAAGGAGGCAGGGCCTCCTTCGGCCCCGCCCACCCCAGATCCCCCTAGCCGGCGGCACCTGTAGAAGGACCACTTGAGGAGGAACAGCTTGGCGGCCTTGGGAAAGCCGGCGCTGCCCTGGTAGGGCTTGAGCACTTGACTCACGACGCCGTCCAGCCAGGCCGCCCACTGCTCCAGTGAGTTCTGCTGCTGCAGTGTCACCTTGAAGTCCTGCTCCAGCCGCTGCACTACGCGGTCCTCGCAGCGGCACACCCACGAGGCCTGCTCCTGGGGCACAGTGGGAGGAGGCCCCCCTGACTCAGCCGCCACCCCAGGCCCGGTGGCCCACCCCCTCTAGCTCTACGCTCACCTGCCCCGCCCTGCGCTCACCTGCACGTTGGCGAAGTCCACACGGTTAAGGTCGCTCAGCATCTGATTGATCTGCGCTGTATTCTGCAGCACAGCGCGCGCCGCCTGCGCCAAGTGGTTAAGTGACGTGTAGCGCCGCAGGGTTTGCGCAAAGGCGCCAGCAGCTGCCACCTGGGGGCGATTGGGGGTAACTTGCGGCTTCCACAGAACCCACACACCACCTCTCTGAGCCCTTTTCTTTCTCCTAAGAAGGGTGGGAGTATACCTTGTTGCTTTTGTTGGGAGATCAAGGGGTTGGAGATTTCAAATTTTGGGTGTCCACCACCCAAAGTGTGGGTAAAAAATAATAATAATAATAATCAATGGTTTGTGTCTGACAACCATTATTATTATTATTGGACACAACAAAATCTCAGAGAGCACTGTCCAGAAAGGGCATTGCTCCAATAAAGTTTTGTTCTATTTTGTTTCAATTACTCTAGTGAATGTCAGCTCCACAAAGAGAGAATTTTGTTCATCTTGGTCATTGCTGTGCTGCTAGCACTAAGAACCATGGTGGGCACACAGTAAGCACTCAATGAATGTGTGTTTAATAAATGAGTGAATACACTAGTCTTGTCAGTTCTGAAGGGTTTTCCCCTGGATCCAGCTTCTGCTCTCCCCACAGTCTCCCAGCCCTGCTCTGTGTCCAGTGTACCCAGGGGTGATTCTTTAGACATCAGTTCTGTTTAGTTGTCTTGTTAGAAGTTTACAGACTAAAAAACCCTTTTTTTCCCTTTTTTGCCCAAGAGCAAGCACTTACAATCTAATTCCTCACTTCTTAGTTAGTGAATATGCAGCACTGACGAAGAGGGCTATTGTTCTGTTTTCTTGTCAGTGTCTTTTTTTTTATTTTAGATTTTATCTATTTCTGAACACTTAAAGCACTTTCTCTTGAGCATGTCTGAAGAAAACTACTTCAAGTTTGCAGTTTTTTGTTTTAATGCTCACTGGAGGACAAGCTCATCGATTTCAGAGAGGGGGGTAGGGAGGAGAGAGAGAGGGAAAGAGATGTGAGAGAGAAACAGTGACTGGTTGCCTCCCATATGCGCCCCAACCAGGGATCTGACCCACCACCTTTTGGTGTATGGGATGATGTTCTAACCAACTGAGCCACACAGGCCAGGGCTGCAGTTGATTTTTAAGATGCTGTGTTGTGTACAAAAAAACTACAAAGGGATTGTTTCAGAAATGGGTAACTGAGGAAGCTGGTTTGTAAGAAAACGCCCAAAGCTCGCTCCAAGGGGACAGGCATGGGGACAAATCTTACTGCCTCTACTGGGCAGGGTACTGAGGTACCCAGTCACCAGCCCCCAGACCTCGGCCCTGCAGCTGGGAGAGGGGAGCTGGGCTGAACCCAGGCTGGCCCTCCACACCCTCACCTTCACCCGCAGCATCTCCTCAGGGATGTTCACCATGGCATGGGTGAGCCAGCTTTCCAGGCTCTTGGCAAAGTTCCGGATTGCTTGGGTCAAGGCACCTGTGGGTGGCAGTGGGGGCTGATGAGGACTGAGGGGTTGTGGGCGGGGAGTGGGGTTGAGGGGGCAGCAGCAGTGCACTCACTGGGGATGGGCCGCAGCACATCGGGGATAAGGATCTCCACCAGGCCCTGGTATAGCACGTTGTCACAGTGCTTGGTCCACTGCAGCACGGGCTCAAACTTGGATAGCAGCACCAAGCTGGCCTTGGGTAGCCGCTTTTCTGCCTCGTCATGCCTGTGGGCACCCCACCCCTGGGGTCAGGCAGGTGCTTTCTGCCTCTGGCTGACCCTTGAGATCAGGCTGACATCAGCTCCAGTGCCTCCAGGGTCTGATGGGGTCTTATACTCTGCATACTGGGACACAGGTACCCACCCACCCACTGCAGGGAGGAAATGATTCAGTGGGGCACCCCATCCCATGCACTCAGTGTCAGACCTATACACATGCACACTATGGAGGGGGGGTCAGAAGGCCATGTTTACCCTACCAACTGCAGGATGCCTGAGGTCCAGCCCCCCCAGCCCTGGGTACTGATTCACACAGTCCTCCCCCTTTCTCCCCTCCTCCCTGCTCTCTCCTAGACTCACACGGCCAGCGGTGGTGCCTCACTGGGCTGGCTGAGGTTGTACCTCCAGAAGGTTTTCCACAGTGTCTCCACCAGGGTGAACTGCAGGTTCACCATGACGTCAACGATGGCCTATTGGGGAGGCTGGACATTCAGGAGTGTTGGGGGACAGCATGGCCCTCCCTCACCCCGCCTACCAGTCAGGCTGCCCTACCTCACAGTGTTCCCGGTACAGGACCTGGAAGGCCTTGATGTCCCCAGGCCCGATGCCCTCGGGTAGCACTTTGCCCTGGATGTCGAGCTCTGAGAAGTCAGGGAGGCTCCTCGAGGCATCTGGGGGCAGGAAGGGACACCATGAGGCCCTTTGTCCCCTACCTGCCTGTCCCCTTGGAGCCTCATCCTGGGATCTGATTGTCATCACTTTCCTACTAAGCAGGAGTCCCCCATGTGTAGTGGGGGATGACAAGGCTCAGAGAAGACAAGCAAACCTCCTGGGGACCACAAACCCTGACCCAGGCCCCAGCCCATAGGCCAGGGGGCTCTCACCCAGGAATTGCTGGTACTGCTGGACCTGCGCACTGATGTCTGACAGCCCGGTGGCCTGTTGTGGCCCCACGGCCACACCATTGGTCATGCCCTCCATCTTCTGGATGGGTTTGAGCCTGGGGGAGAAGGGGTGGGTGGGGCAATTGGGTGGGGGTCAGCCAAAATACCATCTCCTACCCATCAGTGTAGGGTCCAGCCTGCCCTTTTACCTCTGCTTCTGTGAGAAGGGCTGGCCTCGCATGGCCATGTGCTGTTGGTCCTCCATCAGCCGCAGCAGGGGCGAGCTGGCCTTGATGCGCAGGCCATAGTAGTGGTACTTGGAGTTGCCCCTGGGAGTGAGGTGGAAAGTGAGGGCTGGGTTGCAGAGGCCGCTAGTCATCCACTGGGAGCTTCACGTCACACCTGTTTCCTTGCTACTTGGGGACCAAACACAGCCCACAGCAAGGAGACACATTCCACAGAGCCGGGGATGTGTGCTGGGGTAGCATAGGGGCTGCGGGTGCCAAGAGGCCCCCAAGTGCCAACTAAGCTCTGTGAAGACGGGGCCAGTGTCTGGGGCATCCTCAACTCCCAATCCTTGCACGAGGCAGCAAACACTTGTTGACTACTAGTCGTAAGAACATGTTAGGTGCTGTTCTGAGATCTGAGCACATACAAATCCACATGCTCCTCATCCCAATCCTATGAAGACTGCTTAATGGACAGGTAAGGAAATGGAGGCACAGAGAGATGTGGCACTTTGCCCAAGGTTATGAGGTGATGCCTAAGGTGGAAACGAACTGAGAGATGCATGTGTAGGCGTAGGAGTTGCAAAAGAAAAGCAGGGAAGGGTGGGTTTGTGGAATGGCTCCCTGTTCCTTCCTGTGTGAATTTACTGACTTAAGGCCCTTGATTAAGCACTGACTGTGTGCAGCCCCTGTACTCACAAGGTGTGTGTATTTCAGCATCAGAAGACAGATAAGAAACAAGGGAAGTAACATAAAAGGCATGTTGGATGATGGGAAGTGATAAGGAGAAAAAGCAAGCAAGGAAGGGGGAAGGGGCGGAGTGTCAGAGAGGTAGGGAAAGGCTGCAGTTTTAGTTAAGGGGGCCAAAGGATGTTTGAGTAAAATGTAGGGGAAAGCACACAAGGCATCAGTCATAGCTGGAGCAAAGGCCCTGGGGGGGAAGCTGTAGAGAGGCCAGGGGGGCTGCAGGGGAGTGAGTGAGGGCATGATAGGGGTAGCTGAGGCGCTGGATAACTTGGGGTGGGAAGGTCCTTGTGGCTGTCAGGGGCAGGTGGCCCCACCTGGTGCCTAGACGGCGGGTGCGCAAGCCCATGAAGACAGAGCGGATGAGCTTGCCAAAGGAGGCAGCATTGACGGGTTCCAGCTTCTGCTCCTGGCAGTGCAGCAGGTAGTGGCAGTAGAGGGTGCTCCGTGGTAGGCTCACGCCCTCGGCCGTCTCATAGTTGTCCAGGAGCCACTGGACCTAGGGCCAGAATAGGGATGGAAGAGTGCTAAGAATCGCTTCAGTTTGTCAACTACAGTATCGCCCCTTATCCATGGTTTTGCTTCCTGCAGTTTCAGTCACAATGTGAAAATATTAAATTTCCCCAGCCATCAACACTGTCTGCTCCTGATATCCAATCATTGACATTGTCATGGCTCAATGATCCAGGATCACAGAAGTAATACATCACAAGGTCAGTAGTAGCCTCACACACTAAGTCACAATTCATACATCATTCACTTCACTCCACTTCATCATGTAGGCATTGTATCAGCTCTCATCATCACAAGAAGGTTGAGTACAGTACAATAAGATATTTTGAGAGGGACCACATCCACATAATTTTATTACAATATATTGTTACAATTGTTCTATTTTATGATGTTATTGTTGTGAATCCCTGACTGTGCCTAACTTATAAATTAAACTTTATCATATGTATGTATATATAGGAAAAAATGACAGTTTATATAGGGTTCAGGCATCTACTGGGAGTCTTGGAACATACCCCCCCCAGATAAGGCGGGGCTGTAGTACTCATTGCTAATGCTCTCTGTACCTATTTCCAATTGTGATCCTGCCAACCACAATGTAGGGCACATCGTATTACAATGACCCATGGGAACTCTCTAGAACCACATTGTCCAATATAGTCCTGTCAGCCACATACAGCTTTTTATTTATTTATTTATTTTAAATGAGATTTATTCTTTTTTTAAAATAATTTTTAAAAATATATCTTCATTGATATCAGAGAGAGGAAGGGAGAGGGAGAGAGTTGAAACATCAATGATGAGAGAGTCATTGATCGGCTGCCTCCTGCACACCGAGGATCAATCTCCCAACCCAGGCATGTGCCCTGACCAGGAATCGAACCACGATCTCCTGGATCCTAGGTCGATGCTCAACAGCTGAGCCAAGCCCAGCCAGGCACATACAGCTATTGAAATACAAATTTAAATTAACTTATGCGGAGTGAAAAAGGCCAATGTCAAAAGGTCACAGGGAATATGATTCCATTCACAGAACATTCTCAAGTTACAGATTTGGAGAACAGATTTGTGGTTGCAGGGGGTTATGGATGTTGGGAGGGAGGAGGGCAGGGTGACTAGGAAGGGTTAGTAGGAGGGAGACCTTTGTGGTGCTGAAACAGTTCTGCATCTTGACTACAGTGGTGGTTTCCCAAATCTGCACACACAGCAGCAGACACCCACACTATACCAATGCTACCTGGCTGGTCGGATACCATACTACAATTACGCCAAATGTAACTAGTGGGGTAACCTGAGAATGG
The DNA here is from genome assembly GCF_054644295.1 of Miniopterus natalensis. Lineage (NCBI taxonomy): Eukaryota > Metazoa > Chordata > Mammalia > Chiroptera > Miniopteridae > Miniopterus > Miniopterus natalensis. The sequence goes on along the minus strand of NC_142084.1, from coordinate 69,012,473 downwards.
GCCCATGGGATCTCTCTCTCTTCTATTTTTGCAGCTTCCTGTGACTCTAAAATCATATCAAAATAGTTTTAAAAAAGCAACTCAACTCAGTTCCCTGGTGACCCCTGCCAAATTTCAAGTGCTTGATAGCCACATGTGGCCACAGGCCTCTGTACTGAGCATCACAGAGAAAACATATCACCAGAGAATGTTCTATTGAACAGCACTGTTCTAGCACAGCATGTTTGCAAACTGTGAGTGCGGACCCATTAGGGGGATCATGAAATCAGTTAGTGGGTCACACCAACATTAAGAAAAACTAGACTAGCCCTTGCTGGGTAGCTCAGTTGGTTAGAGCATTGTCCCAATACACCAACATTGCATGTTCCATCCCAGGTCAGGGTACATACAAGAAGCAACCAATGAGTGCATAAATAAGTGGAACAACAAATCAATGTTTCTCTGTCTCTTCCTTCCTCTATCTCTAAAATCAATAAATAAAATTTTAAAAAGAAAAAAGAAAACTAGACTAGAAGCCAGGCTGCATGGGTACACAGGGGAGGTCCTGCCTTCTGAGAAAGTGTCCATCTTGGTTATGTGGTCCCCAATGGGTGACCATGTGAGAGGACAGTAGTTAAAAAAGTGGGGAAGCCATCGCTCCAGACCCCATGCTCTGAGGACAGAGACCACCCCATTACTACCAGGCCCTGACCCATGGTCACAGAGCTGATGAGGGGCCCATTTGGGGTTGGGACCCAGGGCTGCCCAAGTGACTAAATGCAGCAGTCTCTGAGCAGAACAAGGTTATTTTGATGTCTTCCAGATGAACAAAGAACATTGCTCAGGGCAGCTCCCCTTATGATGGTGCCTGCTTCTCCTTCTCTTCGCTATCTATCTGCTATTATCGATTATAATCAGAGTAGGTGACCCTTCTTAGGGTACTACCCTAAAAGCTTCATCCATATTAGCTGAGGCTCAGAATCACTTGTTTGAGACCACACAGTGAGAATTTGATCCCAGGCCATTTTCATCTGAGCACTCTAGTGCCAGGCTACCTAGGTGTCTGCAGGGGTCTCCACCACCTGCCTCTGCAGGGGCCAGGATTCGTACTTACAGTAGCTGGTGAGGCACGGGTGGTGTGGGAGTAGGACTGGCTGGCACTGCCCAGCATGTAGCCACCTTGGATCACGTAGGTGCCTGCTCCGCTGCTGCTGCCACTGCTGCCACCACCACTGCCCCCACCGCTGGCTCCATTGCCACCACTGCCACCGTTGCTGCTGTTGCTGGCCCCGCCCCCGCTGCTGGTGGGGCTGGCGACAACCTGGCTGCCAGACACGTACATGGGCACGGAGCCGCTGCTGGCCACTGCCTGGGAGGTGGCAGGCGTGCTGACCTGGGTGGCCGTGCCTGCAGCCTCATAGTAGCTGGTGCCTGCTGTCTGCGTGTACAGTGGCGTCTCGGGGTAGGGATAGGTGCTAGAACGGCTGAGAAAGAAGCAAAAGGAGGGGAGTCAGGGGCAAGAGCCAGGCAATTAAGGGACATGAAGGAGGAGGCGCCTACAGGGGTGGCTGGGAGCAGAAAGCCACAACCTGAGTGTTGGACAAGGCAAGCCTGAGTGTCAGACCAGGCACCACCCCAAGTGCTTGATGGGCAAATTTTCACTGAATCCTCAAAGCAGCACCCTGACATGGGAGTCCCTACCTCACATGTGAGGAAGCTAAGACAAAAGGACTAGGTGCCCTGGCAGGGTGGCTTGCAATTGGGGAGCATACAGGAGGCAACCAATTGATGTTTCTCTCTCACATTGATGTTTCTCCTTTCCTCTCTCCCTAAAAAAAAAAAAAAAAAAAATCAATAAAAAAAACATATCCTCAGGTGAGGATAAAAATAAAACAAAACAAAACAAAACAAAAACACCTGCCTCCCAAAGATTATTTTTAAAAAGGAAGTTTAGGTAACTTGCAACAGGTCACATACTTCACTCAATAAAAAAAAAATTATTGAGCACTTATTGTATGCTGGTATGGTACTGTACTAGGCACTTGCAATTGGGTGAGACAAAAAAGGCCCCGCGTGGGGGAGTTAATGTTCTAATTGGGGAGCTGGAAAAGCAGCCTATTGCAAAGGTAAATTGAGAGTACTTCAGAAGTGCCCCTAAGGAGAAGACTGGAAGGGGGAGGCTCTACTAAATCCAGTGGCCACCCTGAGTGCAGATGCATTTTCTTTGGATCCAGCGATCTATTCTGCCCTGGAGAGTTCTCCAGCTATCCCAGGACCTGCCTCAGATGATGCTGGCTCAAGGCTGCAAATCATAGCAAAAAAGTAAAAATGACTGTCGGTTCATCTTTAGGGGCTAAGTAAAAGGTGGAGAAATTCTACATAGGGGTGAGTGGAAGAGGGAGGAGGAGGAAGGTCTCATGGTCCCAAAAGAACAAGTTCCAAAACATTCCAATAGGTGAAAAGAGGGAGGAAGGGTGCAGATGATGTCTTAGTAATAGAGGGGAGACTAAGCAGAATTTCATATCTACACCTGCCATCTATATGCCATCTATGGGGGTGGAGAGGGGATGGGCAGGGGCACCTCTCTTGCTGCCTCACTGGACATCACTGGACATAGTTTTGATTTTTGAGCCCTCTTAACATATTAGTGATTAAAAATAATATTAAATTTTACAAATCCAGAAAGGTAGGAAGGCTAGTATGGGATAGCCTGGCTCAGAAGGAACTGTTGGAGCCATCTCATGAAGAGGAAGCAGAAGAGGGAGCCTTGTGGGCCTCTGGGGGCAGCCAGGAGAGGGAGTTGGTGGGTCCAAGAGTAGTGAGAGGTATGATCACTGGAGGTGTGTGGCCCTGCCCGTCACCTTAATCCAGATCTCGATCACTGTGCACAGGTTCACATCTATAACATGACTGACACCAAGGGTGTGTGACCCTAACTGGCACTAGCAAGTGCCTACCCCTTCCAGTGGCAAGGACCACAGCCAGGACCAGCCCAGTTCCCCACATGCAACAATTGCTCCAAAAGAATGTTGCTCTGGCAGCTACTTGTTGACTGACTGACTGAATGAATGTATGCATCCTTGATACTGGCCTGGACAGGGCCAGGGACAGAGGCACAGGGGCTGTGGCTTTTGCCAGGGTGGGGATCAAGGCCAGCCAAGGGCTGGGAACATAGTAACAGTCCATTTTGAAGAAAAAAGAGAAGATACATTGCCCTAAGAACTTCATATAGAAGAAAAATCTGATGGTAACGATGGACCACATGGCATCTCACATACTATAATCACAGAGGGGAGAATTCAAAGAAAAGCAAGGGACAGATGCTACCAAGGGAAGCAGATGGAGACACCCTGGGACCCCAGGCCTGGGTCCATGGCTCAGCTCTGATTCTGACATCCTAGTGGTCCTTGGGGCCTGTCTCCTCTCTGTAATGCCCCTCTGTGGTCCCTCCCAGCAATGGTTAAATGCACAGCTAGGAGACTGGCAGCATTAGAAATATATCAAGAGAACTGTGAGGTAGCTGGACACCATGAACCATGACTCAGGTGCTGGGGCCATGCCCCTGGAGGTAGCCACAGCATCATGATCCAGGAACCAAGCTAAGCATGGTCCATGAGCCAACCTACCACCAGCGTCACGCCCACAGGGAAAGGTGGCAGAAATATAAGAAAAATCAGAAAAATGCAAAGAAAACCAAATGAAGCTTCTAAAAACTGAAACAACAGTTACTACAGTCCTGGAATTATTACTATGGGGGATGGAAGAGGGAAAGTGGCATGTGGAGGATCCCAGGCTGGGGCTAGGGCAGGTCTGGGGCATGGTATTAATGCTGTGCCATGTGCAGTACCAGGGAGTGGAAGTCACCTATGTGTCAGCTGAGTGGGGCCTGGCTTTATTATTCATGCTACGTCCACACAGTGGAGTACTGCACAGTGTTAAAGAGAGTGACTGGGACCCATCTGAGCAAATAAGAGGATGAGGTTTGAGATACATATTGGGGAAAGAAATAAGGGATAGAACATGCTCCCTCTATTTTTGAACATAGAAAGGGTAGTTTCTATTCTCAGAGTCTCTCTAGAAGGAAATAAAAAACAGGTCAGAGTGCCCCCATGGGGCAGGGTGGGGGTTAAAGAGTGAAGGCAATTTCTTTTTCACTGTTTAACATTTCCTGTTATTTAGACATTTTTATCTTGTAAAACTTTTAATTTAAAAAAATTTTTTTGGGGGGTGGGCTAAAAACCAGGCCCATCTGACCCCAAAGCCCTAAGCTATGCTGGATCCCTTTCCCAACTTATAAGGGTCCTCCCTGCTTTACCTTTGCCTGGTGGCTGCTGGAGCACCTGCCACCTGTCTGTCATCAGAAGCCTTGAAGGCTGTCTCGTCCCCTGGGGGCTGGGACTGGGCCCTCCAGTCCTGGGGAGTCCCGAGCAGACCTATGATCCTAATCCTGTCTCTTCCCCCAGCTTCCCCCCACACACACACACTCACATGGCACTGGTTGTATAGCTGGCGTCACCACCCTCCACATACTGCACTTGGCTGGAGTACACATGTGGGACAGGTACCTGCTGGAGCTGCTGCACCTGTCATGGGACAAAGAGCATGGAGAGGGTCAGAGGTGAGCCCACTCCTCCGCCTCTGCCTCTAAAGGGCTGGTGGCAGCCCCGCCTCTCCTGGACACCTGGCTCCCAGGCTGAAAGGCTGCACTTCTAGGCTCTCTAAATGCACAGTAAACAGGACCAGGAGTCAGAGGCCCAGGAACTGCAGCCTCTGCCAGGGCTGGGAATCAGGCAGAGCTGTGTCAGAAGCTAGGACTCTGCTCTGATTAGGGACAGCAAGGGTGGGGCCTGAGGTGGGGCAGACAGAGGGGGAGCCCAGACAGGGTTCTACTGTGGATGTGAAAGCTGGACCCCAGGTGCAGAGCCAAGCACTGGGACAAGGCTGTTGCTAAAGCCAGAGCCTGGAACTATAGACAGTGCCTTGTGGATGGAGTCTGTATCAGGGACTGAACCCCAGTCTGCAGGGATGGGGCCTGGAAATCATGTAGAGGATTTAGGGGCTGAGACAGTGTCCAGGCGTGGGGCCCGGTTTGTGGGACGGAACCTGGAACTACGCACAGGGCTTTAGGGGCGGGGCTCGCGTTCCCCACCCTTACCCGCCTCCACCCGTCTGTAAGGGCAGAGCCTGGGACCTGGGATGGGCTTTGGGGAGAGGGTCAAAGGTGGTTCCCCAGACTGGCTGGTAGAGGTGGGGTGTCCAGGGCCTAAGGGGCCGGGCGCAGGCCGGGGCCGGCGGATCCCGCCCCCGCCCGCCCCTTGTCCCCCGCCAGTGTGTCGGGGACCTACTTTGAGGGCCGTGGCAGCCGTGCCGAACACTAGCACCTGGGGGACTCTCTGGATCCTGACCCTCTGGTCTGGGCTGGCTCGGGCCGGGAGCCCGGGCAGTGGCTCGAGGACCACTTTCTGCTGCGGCAGGAGCAGGTGTGGGGGCAGCACGCCCACCAGCTCCACCCACTGCTCGGTGCCCGGTTCGTAATGGGGCGTCGGCAGCTCGGGGCTGCCTAGCTGCGGGGCCTCGCCGCTGCACGTGGGCTGGAGCGACGGTGGCTCCTGGGCCAGCGCGCCGGGCCCAGGCGTGGGCGGCCGGGGTGGCGGCTCCGGCGGCGGCGTGGGCCTGGGCTCTCGCTGCTCTGCCTTCCTAGCGGGAAACTGACTGCCTGAGCTCTGGAGGACAAACAGAGACACTGGCGGGTAACCAGGGCTGCTGCGGGCGGGGCTCCAGGCCTCCGCTGCCCACCGGATGCTGAGCTCACGCAGCAACCCGACCAGAAGATCCCTGCTTCGTGTCTCAAGGACATGAGACTCCAGATTATTCTCTTAGCAAATAGACATGTGCTAGGTGCCAGGGAAGGGGAAGCCCACAGCCAGAGGTGGAGCCCAGAGTGGGGCTAGACCCTTGAGGACCCCAGGGGTGGCTCCATTCCCTCCCTGCGGCCTGAGGGGCCTGCACCCCTCCCCAGCCCAGACCAGGACCAGCCCCAGTTTGCCCAGAGGCAGGTGGGGGAGATATGTACCTCTTGAGCCACATGGACTGGCTGGAGCCCCTGCACTGTGAGTGGCTGCACTGGGCTGGCTTTGGGTGCCTGTGGAGTGGCCTGGACCACAGACCTCTGGGGAGGGAAAAGGGAATCAGACCACGGTAATGATGGTGGCAAACCCCTCCCTAGCACCCACCCCTGCCCACATGCACTCATGTAAGCCTGAGAGCAGCCTGGTAAGAAAGAGGCCACCTTCTCCAGCTTCATTACAACATTGACTCTGGGCAGTTACAGGTGTGGAACCCAGGCTCAGCAAGGCAAGGCTGAGGGGAAGTGACAGGGCTGAGTTGAACTAGGAACTGACAGGGAGTCCCTGCTCTCTACTTCCACTCCCTTCAGGCTTATCCCACACTTCCATGTCCAGGATTCCCAATGTCCTCATTTCCATGCTATGGCAGGGATTCAGGTATCACCTTCAGGGCACAGTGAGGGACAGGCTGGGGGTGGGTAGGTGGGGGGTTGGTGAGTGGTAGAGCACAGATTCAAATCCAGATCTGGAGGTTCAGAGGGGCTGTGGTGTCAGACAGAACATCTGTTGAATCCTTTGGGGTACAGTTCTGCTTTCCTCTGGGGAGGGGATCTATGGCTTTTATCTGGTTTTCTGAGGGTTGGGAAAGCACCAATTTCAGTGGTAACAAACAGTTGACAGACAACCCTCACCTCTCACCTAACCTGCTCTGGGTGCCCTGGCTGGTGGCTCAGAGCACCACCTCCTCCAGAATGCTGGAAATAGATTTAGAGGCTAGGGCCTCTCCCTGAGTCTCTTAGGAGTGAGCCAGGACTTGGCCTTGGGGCTCCTCCAGGCAAATGGACCCAAAGAGGCCCAAGTTGTTTCTCAAAGCTTCCAGTGTCTGCTCAGTGTTAGGTGCCTCCCACAGGACCACATTTCATCCTCACAGCAGCTCCAACCACACTGACCCCAGGCCCCAGGGCAGAAGACATTATTTAGATGAGGATGCTGGATCTGGAGAGAGGCAGAAGCGCTTGCCAAAGGTCCAGGTGGCAGGACTCCCATCTGCCCAGCTCTCACAGCCCTAGGAGGCTGCAGAGGCCGCCTGGCCAGGAACCCTTGCCCCAGCTGCCGCCCGCCTTGGCCTGGCACCTCTTGGGTGACAGGGACACTCTGCTGGATGCCGTGGACCTGCAGCTGCTGTGGTACCGTGCCCGTGGGGGCCCCAGCCGTCTTGCTGGAGGAGCTGTTGGCCTGCACTGGCGACCGCTACAAGGAAAGAAGACATGGAGTGTTGCCTGGGGCATCCGGGCCCTGACAAAATGCTTCTCAGGAGGACTATCCCCAAGAGCTGTTGGGAAAGGCAACAGCCAGTGGGGGCATGTGCCAACCATCTAAGCTGTTAACGGGATCCATTCTGTATACTCAAATGCCTAGTCCTGGCCACAAGCCGCAGTCACCACTGGGTAAGACTGGGGTTTCAGCCCAGAGGTGCTGGTAAGCAGACTCATCTTCCCCAGTGAGGATAGCTGGACTCCAGCCTCAGCTCAGGGGCCATCTGCAGCCCCAAGGTGAGGAAAGATAGGTAAGGGAATACCTAATTTCCAGATATGCTGAGGCACAGATGGCAATGAACATGCCCCAGAGCTACATAGCTATGAATGGTGGCACCAGGCACTGCCCCCAGGCCAGTTTGCTACAGAGCCCCTTTGAGCTCTGGGCCATGCTGGTATCATTAGCTATTTTATATGAAGAAAACTCTGGGCACAGAAGGCTCTGAAGGCCTTCCCAGAGTGCCCCAGGAGTGCCTCAGAGTGCCCTCTGAGCTGGAGGGTCTGAACTCAAGCTCCTAATGTGGACACCCATGCTCCAGCCCCAAGGCACACCTGCCTGCCTCCAACACTCTTGAAGATATTGAGGGTTCCTAGATTCCACCCTATGGTCTGAGGAAGAGCCTCTACCCACCCTATAGAGGGAAGGACTACTTTGCCTCCTACAATACATTCTTGAGCTGGAGGTGAGAGGCCCATCTCAACCTGCTATGGGGAAGGGAGCCAACTCCATCTCCTGAAGGTAGCAGGACCAGGAATGGGGCAGCCAAGCCACTCTGCCTGGGGTCAAAGAGGTATCAGAGATGGGAGTGGGGAGGACTGGAGGATTCTGGAGGAGCAAATGGGCTTGTGGGGCAGACAGGAGCTCCAAGTATATTATGAGGGTACATAGCTAACCTGGGGAGAGAGGAGTGGGGAAGGTAGCTGACAGGGCCACCACCTACCTCAGGGGGTGAGTGCACCTGCTGGGTGCTGTGCACCGTCAGGGAGACCTGGCCTGCTTTGACACCTGGAGCTGTGCTCTGCACTACCAGCCGCTGCGTGGGGAGAGCCTAGAGCCCGGAGGGAGAAGGACCACAGTTCACTGAAGACAGTCTATACAGTTTAAACGACGATTAATGAGCAACTGTGCTGAGCCAGGCAACATCCTAGTACTGCATGCTTAGCTCACGGAACCTCCCAGACAGCACAATCTCAGCATAGCGAATGTCCTTGCCTGAGGTCTTGGAGCCCATAAGCAACAGAGCCAGGGTTTATGTCAGGGAGCCTCATTCTTGAACCTGACAGGGCTGTCCTGGTCTGTGCTGAAGCAGGCACAACACCTGTAGCCTTCCAAGTGACAGAGCACAGAGCCCTTGCAGTCCCTGTGCTGGCTACAGGCTGTCAGCACCTAACTGGTCTTGGGTTCTCTGCTTGGGGATATCAGAATGGCCCTGCAAGCTACCTTCCTTATGGCCAATCCATAATTCTTTCTGTTAAGGTGACTTGTGTGGCTCCTCCTTCCCTGATGAGCCCTGACTGACACAGCCTCACTGGCTGGAAGCTGTGGGTGGGGCAGCCCTGTATGGGCTCATGTCCTGGATGCTGGTGAGGGCAGATCCCCGAAGGCTATCAAGGGTTGGTTCTGCACCCTGGGGAGGCCATGAAGGCCAGGGCCAGATGTGGCAAACTTACCTGCTGGGGCACAGGGATGTTGGTGAGCTGGAGGGGTGACATGTGACCTGGCTTGGCCTGCACACTCGTCTGGACCAGCAGCCGCTGTGGGGGCAAGAAGGCAGGCCATGAGCTGTGCTGATTTCCCCAGGAGGCCCAGTCCAGGTGGGTGGAGGGATAGCTGAAGTGAACATCTTGATAAGGACAGGTAAGCAGATGGCTTTGGCAGCAGATCAGGGAGGGAAGGCCAGGTACCCTCAGCCACAGCCCCTACTGCCTCCCTCACGTGCCCTCCCCACCTGCCCCTGGGAAGGAGTGCACCCTACCTGCTGGGTGCCTTGCACCTGCTGAACCACCTGGGTGGGGACTCCAGTCTGGCTGGCCGTGGAGCCTGGGCTAGCCTCCGACACAGTCTCGCTGGCCCGCATGGCACCTTCTGGGAGGAGGAATCACAGGGTCAGCTCTGTCTCTGCTCCCACCCTAAGCCTGAGCTCATCTGGATGGGATGATGCAGTGTGAGGCAGATCCATGATGGGACCAGGCCTCTGCAGGAGTACTGCCTGCCATCTGGCCTGCCCTGCCCATGCCCACTGGGGTGCAGGCCAGGAGGACCCTTAACTTCCAGAAGCAACCCCACCCCCACCTTCCTAATCCCAAAGCCAGACCAAAAGGGGTGACTAGACAGCCATGATACAGTGGAGGCCCAGAGGACTAGACCCCCTTTTCCCAACAGACAGGACTTGTAGACAGGCAGTGACTGGCCTACTACCTCGGTAGCTCTGGAAGAACAAAAGTGCTGGAGCCACCTACGCTGAGATGACCTCTGGCTTCCCAGGAACCGCGGTGATTAGAGGAGTGGCCCCAGAACCTTTATAGCCAATGGCTGACAGCCCCCTCCCTCTTCACTGTCCCAGCCTTTCTGTCCTCATTGGGATGGGAGCAGGCTCGTACTCACGCTGAAGGGCAGCCGAGAAGAGGCAGTCATAGAACATGGTGCCCACCTCACTGTCCATCCCCCCACCTCCTGTGTCCAGGGGAGCCTGCCCTGTGCTTCTCACTCCTGGCCCATCTCTTCAGGAACAGCAGGGCACAAAGGCGGGTTTATACCTACAACCTTGGAGAGCTAATCCCCCCAGTAGATGCAGAGCTCCCAGCTGCCCTCTTGGAATAAACACTCCCCTCCCAGCAGGCGTGGCTAAACAGGGCCTTTTAGGGGCTGGGACTGGGACTGCACTGCAGGGTCAGGAGGGAGGCTGGTACCCAGAGATGCTATGAGACAGGTGCAGGTAGAGTTTCATGCACATCTCACTGAGTGATTAACAAGGGCTGGGGGGTGAGGACGTGAAGGGTGAGTGTTCCTGAAAGATGCGAGTTCAGAGAAACTCACCCCAGCCAGGAAACCACTTTTCCTGCCCCTTTGTGTGGCCTGATTTGCTCCCAGCAGTTCCAGAGGTTGGGGTGGGGCTGGGAGTACACATGTGCCTGCTCTCTAGTGTGCTCCCACAAGCAGCTAGGGTCCCAGCTCCACTTCCTGGGTCCCCTAGCAAGATTGCGGGGTGGTAGACAAGGAGGGCTAGGATTATCTATAGTGCTTCTGGTGCCCCAGGAGATGCACTAGGGTCTTCCTAGATAGCTGGAGATGGAAAGAACGTTATTACCCCTGATCTCAGATACAGCTACAGAGACTGGAAGAAAGGAAGTAACTTGCCCAAGGTCATTCTGCTGGGAACAGGCAGGCCAGGACACAGGCCCATATCTGTGCCTACATGAACACACCATGCATGGAACCTAGAGTCACAGGTCATGCCTGGGCTGAGGCCCCAAGGGTAGTGGTGTGCAGACTCAGGCTTGTGGGTACAGGGGCCTATGGGGACAACACAAGGTTCAGAGCATCCCAGGGTGGGGCTCAGCCTCCAAAGGAAGGAGCTGGGCCTCAGCCATGTGGGAATACCAGGAAAAAGGCCTAGCCAGGGCAAAAGGGCTGTCCCAGGTAGATGCAAATACCTCAGGGACCAAGTCTGGAGCAGAGCACGTGAATGTGTGTGTGTTAGGTAGTGGGGAGTAGTGGCCAGATGTGGGAGGAAGTGTTGGGGGAAGCCTCCCATTGGCCACATGTGGGGCAGTAGTTAGGATAACCCCAGGCATACTCAGCCAGCTGCTTCTGCAGCCAGTTCCAGAAAGCACAGATTCCTGTTTTGCTGGAATCTTCCCTTGCATCCACATAGGCTTCCCTGAGCCATGAGGGAGAAGGCCCTTACTGAGACAGCCCCCTGGAAGAAACCTGAGAAAACCCTGAGTCACATGAGGAGCCCAGCACACCTGGGTGTCTGTGGGACACAGGGAGCCAGCCCCAGGCCAAGAGATGACACCAACCGAGGTGGCCCATGGCAGGTTTGGCCTCGCGCAGGGTGGGCAGTGGGGGTGGGCTGGCCCCAGACACCTCCTAGGCCCAGGGCTCTGATGAAAAAGGCCAAAGCTGATCCTTGAGCGGGACCCTCAGAAGATCAGACATCTGCCTGGGACAACTGTCTTGCCCATCTTCTGCCCTGGGGTGGCCCCCAAGGCTGGGACATCCCCTCCCATGTCTGCCAGGCCAGTAAGGCAGGCTGGGCTGCAGGAAGATGAGCAGGTAAAGTTTCAGAGTCTATTCCTCAGGTGAGGGGCTTCCTGTGCGCCCTGTGTGCCTGTGTCTTGCCCAAGATGTGTGTGTGGGAGTGGGGAACGTGGAGTCTGAGAGCGTCTGCATCTGTCTGTCTGCCATCTCCACTCTAGGATGTGCATGAGATCAGGGAGGGCCCCACTGTCTCAAGTCTCTAGTCAGGAAGTGGCAGCTGATTTCCTGTCCCTCAATATGATGAGTGTTTCATCTTCCCTGGGCCCTACACTTCCCCTTCAAGACCTATTCATACCTCAAATGTCACGAGCTACTTGGGGGAAGCTGAGAGAGGCTCATTCTCCATGGACCATAGATTGGACAGTCTGGCCCTCTCCCTACTAATCCTTTGCTACCAGGGATGGTTTCAGTCAGGGGATCTTGGGGGGCGGGGGGAGAACCTCTGGGTCTCTGCTGCCCCCATGATCTTGGGTCCCTTTTCTGTCCTGACTTCAGTTTCCCCATCTGTGGGGAAACCATGCATCCCTACCCTCCATGTCCCTCTCTCAAACACAAGTCTTTTGGACTCCCAAGGAGTCCAAGTGAGAGAGAAGCAGGGAAGAGAGGCTAGAAATGGTCCCCCTTCAGCCTAGCCCCATCCCTGGTGGGCAGGCAGGCTTGGTTTCACTGTCCTGGGGACACTGCCAGGACCCATACAGCCCTCCTCCCACCTTGAGTTTCTGGCGAAGAGTCTGGTGGCTCTGAAGATGGGATTCATGGATCTAGAGGATTGTTTCTGAGCAGGGAAACTTGAGCTGCTTTCCCATCACCTCCAAAGTCACCTTAGGGCAGAGCCCACAAGGAGAGAGCTGGATGACCTATCTTCTAGTGCTGCCTTGGCTAGCTGCCAGCCTGGGCTCCAAGTCTAGATCCAGGCCCTTCCCTGCCCCCTCCCTGAGACTCCCTGGGTCCCTGGTCAGCTCAGATTGCTTCTGGCCCTGGAGGAGCCCCAGGTACCTTCTGCATTTGCTGGTGTCACTTATCTCCCCCCCTCCGTCCCAGAACTGGCTCACATGGCCCAAAGGCCACCCATAGATACAAAGAGACACTAACATAGGAGAGGGTCACAGAGGGCCCCCCTAGGAAATCCCTGCAAGGGAATAGAGAAGGGGTCGACAGAGCAGCAAGTACAGTTGCAGGGCAGCAGTCAACCTCCCATTCCTCAAAACACATCTAGGAAGCATCGCCCAGTCACCCTTCTGGGGACAGGCTCACTCCTGCCAGAGTCAGGAGCAGAGGGAAAAAGAAATCTCCCAGGACCACTGTAGAAGATGATTAAGCCACCACCAGAGAAGGGATCCCAAGAGTCATGCCAATAGCTCAGAGCACCCTGTAGCATGGTGGGGGGACTGGAGGTAGAGGAATGAAGGCCACCTCCCCAGGCCCCACAGCTAGCAAGAGTCCTGCCGAGACCCAAAAGACCACGCATAACCTTGACCTCTAAGCACAGGGCCTCCCTGGGGTAGTGTCAGAAGGAGCTAGAGGAGCAAAAGGAAAGAGAAGAGGTGGGCTTGGATTTGGGGAGTTCTGGGGCCCAGAGTTATGTGCCCATTCTAGACCCTTACTCTAAAGACCCTGGACCAGAAGGTAGCTAAAGCCAGCACCCACGAGCTCCAGGGCCAATCAATGCCCTAGAACTGGGCAAAGCCCTCCAGCTGTGCCAGACAAGGCCTCCACCTGCTCTTGGTGGCCCAGAGTCTGACTGATTGTGAGGGCTGCACTGGGTCAGGCCAACATTCATGTGGGCGTTCACCAGTCATTCCACAAAGATTCAGTAGACAGAGCCTCACCCTCATGGATAATGGAGGTGGACGTCGTCATTGTCATCACTTCAGGTGGTGATGAATGTTAAGAAGAAAAATAAGCAAAGTAAGAAGACAAGGAATGAGAGTGAGAGTGAGGTGTTGTGGGCGTCAGGGAGGTAGCATCTGAGGAGATTGGAAAAACACGAGGGATGAAACTCCAGAAGGTCTAGGATGGGAGTGCTGCAGGTAGAGGGCACCAAGAGTGCAAAGGCCCTGAGGCTGGACCAAGCCTGTTGGGTTTGTAGAGCCGCAGGAAGGACAGTGAGGTTGGAGCAGGGGGTTGAGGGCACAGGAGGTTGGGTGTTCAGCAGCAGGGGCACAGCGAGTGGGGAGAGTTTAAAGCCCTTTCCTATGGGAGGGGCCACAAGGGAGTAGATGTCCTAGGGCCCAGAAAGCCCAGGCCAGAGTTTCTCAGAAAATGCCCTAGAGCCACCTGCCTTGGAATCAGCTGGGTTGAGCTGGGATGTTAAGGGACCTATGACAGTTGTCAACAGGCTCCCTAACTGCCGTAGGGGGAAACTGTGAAGAGTGAGAACCGAGGCTGGGCCATGGTGGGGGCCATGGAGGCAGGAGAGATGGCTGAATTTAGGAGGTGGAGCCAAGAGGCCTTGTTTGCTTGAGGATGGGTAAGACAGGGGCCAAGGCTGACCTGGGCCTGGGGGTGGTACTTATGAGGATGAGGAAGCCTCAAAGGAAGGTGGACTTGAATTGGGAGCAATCCAGAGTTCCATTTGGCCGTGGTGGCTTGAGAGGCCTGTTCAACAGAGTGGATGGTCACAGGAGGCTGGGCATAGGATCCTGGGTTTTAGGGCTGCAGTCCAGGATGCAGACCTCATTGTGGGTATCGTCAGCATAGAGGTGGCATTAAAAGCAGAGACACTGGACAAGGCCACCATGAAGGATGAGTCACTGGAGTGAAGAGGAGGCTCCAGGTCTGATGAGGTCATTACTGATGAGGTCAGAGAGAGGAGGAAGCAGCAAAGGGGGACAGAGAAGGAGGGGCAGGGAGGTGGGTGGAGACCAGGGCAGGAAGGTATCTCTGGGAGGACAGTGACCCCAACTGGGAGGAAAGGTGTGAGTGGCTGAGGAGAGAGCTTGGGATAAGGAAGAAAGGACATTCCTTTGAGGAATTCTGACTTAAAGGGAAGAGAAGACACTGATGGCAGCTGGAGGGGGTGCAGGGCCTGGGGGGGGGGGTCCTGGTTAAAATGGGAGCTGTTTCATCTTTGTGGCCAGGTGAGAAAGAATGTAAGATAGGGATCGAGGGATGAGGCCGGGATGGCAAGAGCAAGCCCTGGAGGGGGTGGGCTGGGACAGGTGAATCTGGTGGGTGCAGATGGATCCTGAGAGCTGGCAGGCTGGATGGGGGGGGATAATGGGAGTCTTTATCACATAATGACAGCCTGTTCCCAGTGAGGTCAGCAGCAGGTTCAGGGGTTAAGAACACAGAGAGGGAGGTGATAGAGGTGAGGGGGGGAAAGGGAAGTGGGTTTCTCAGACAGCGGGGGGTATGCTAGTGAGAAGATGTAGCAGGATCTCTGGGCAAGGCTGAGAACCCACCAGAGATGTGTGGCCTGGGAACCCTGGCCATACCCATGGCCTGGCCTCAACCCAGTGTGCTCGACATGGCTCTCACACACCATCCCTCCACACCATCTGTGTGACAAAGTGTCACTGCTCTGAGCTTCTGCGTGCCCCCACCCCTTAGCTCTCTCTGGGGACCCTGACAGTGCCAGGAGTCTCCAGGATGCTGCCCCTATGCTGGCTACATCTGCCCATGTCCCACAGGGCCATGTCAATTGCCACATATTTAACTAACACCTATGGTCCTAAACTCAGTCTTGACCTGTCCCTTCCACAGCCCTCTAGGAAGCATTGTGACCTTCCTGCCACTTCCTTTTTCACTCCAAAAGGACTGGGCCAGCCTCAACTGAGGGTTTTGCTGCATCCTCCCCCCTCCTCACAGCACGTTGGAAACCAATAACACCACTCAGTCCTACACTCTCCCTCAGGGTAGTGACTGCCTGTCGGAACCCTCTGCTCCAGGTTCCCTCTGCCCAGCCTAGCCGTCCTCGGAGGAACTGGGGCGTGGGTTAGGTGCTTTAGGCAGGAACCACGGGCACCATGACCCAAGTTTCCTGGTCATTTGCTCCATGGCTGTAAGGGGTGGTCACAGTGAGAAACAGGAACCCTTGGCTACATACTCTTGAACTTGTCCAGCCAAGAGCCCCATTTAGCCCAAGTCCTGCCAAAAATGAAACGGGAGGGGAGGGAAGGTGATGCCTTCAGGCCCTCCAGCCAATCTCCCTGAAGTGCCTTCATGAGCACCTCACACACATCCCCTGAGCACATGAAACCGTTAGGATTCCTTTCTGGATGAGGAAACTGAGGCACGGTAGCCAAGCAGCTGGTGAGCAGTGAGGTCAGGACTACTGAGCAGTGGCCATGTGCTCGCCCTCCTCTCCAGATGTTTATGAACTTTAAACCTTAACTTCACTGCCCAATCCTTTCTTCAAGTGATAGCTTACTTGGGGATAGACAGAAACATCTCTAAAAGCTGCCCTGGTGGGGAGGAATTGGGGGTATAGAGGCCTTCCTGTTTGTCCTGAAAACTCTATCCCCAGAGATGCTCCTCAAGTCCCACCTGGGAATCTTGGAGAGTTTGAAAGCTGCCATCCTGGTGACAGGCACAGTAAGTGACAGCTCTCACTACCAAAATGCTCCTAAAAGCTCCTCTTGGAGTTGTTCAAAGAGCGCCCTGGCCCCACACACAGGTCCACTTACCGGAGACGGTGACCACGATGTACTGCTGGGACACGGAGGACGGGGCAGGTGTGCCAGCCGGCTGTGAGGGCGTGGGAGTAGCCGGGAGCTCCGTCACATACTGCTTCTGGCTGCCCGGTGGCTGCGCCTGGGGCTGGGGGCTCTGCAGCTCGGTGACGTACTGGGGCTGGGGGGGTAGCGGTGGTAGCAGGTGGCTGGGGGGGCTGAGGTGCCGCTGATGGTGGTGGTGGTGGTGGTGGTGGCTGGGGCTGGGCCTGTGGCTGGGCCTGTGGCGGCTGGGAGGGTTGCGGGGCTGCCTGTAGCTCAGTAACGTACGCCTGTGTTGCCATGCCAACAGTGGGGAAAATGATAATAAATAAGGCTTTTTTTTTTCTTCCTTGGGAAGAAGAAGGGGAGGGGGGAAGAGGAAAAAAGAAACAACAAAAGAAGGAAAAACAAAAATTAATCTACAGGCAGAGGAAGCCAGGGACAGCTCCTGGCTCCCTAGAGACACATTTGGGTTTATCACTAACTTAATTAAATCCTGAGGCTGGTGGCCAAATATAACCAACCCATCACTACAGGGGCACTGAGTATGGACCAAGGCTGGTCTGCACCTCTTCCACTCACCCCTGCCCAGGACTCCTGACTTCTTCTGTCCCAGCCCCTGGTGCCTAGGGGACTCCTGTGCCGGGGGGCAGAGGGGCAAGCGACTCAGTCGGGCTCTCACCCAGGGACAAATGGTACAGTTCTCCGAAGGTTCCTACAGGCTGGGCATTGTACTTTACATTATTTCATTTTAAACTGTGTAACAATCACATCTGGGTTTGGGTTTAGTCTGCCACATGATGAGCTGAGGCTCAGAGAGGTTGAGGAGCTTGCCCCAGGTCACAGAGCAGGGAAGCAGCAAGGCTGAGTAGGAACCCTGGGTGCTCTGAGCACTTGATTAATCAGCTAATTGCTGGAAAGGAAAATCTTGGGAAAAGTTGTCTGCCAGCCAGCCCGTGCTAGCTCCCTATATATCCCCTATCTGGGCTTGGATTCTTGGCTGAGTATGATTCCCAGTGGGATGCCAGAAAGGTGTTTGAGTCCAAACCTCTCCTCTAAAAGGCTTATGGCCACAGACACTTCCAGGCCTTTGCCCGGGGGCAGTTATAGGTGAACACCCCAGATGTGAGCTTATCATGGGGAGAGTGCCCTTCTGGGGCTACAGGGCAGGCCCAGCAGCCACTGCTGCTTCTGAGGCCCATCTGACCAGGCAGAGACAGCCTTTCTGGTTGCTAAATGATCATGGTCCCTCTCCTAGGTGCTGGGCTATGCAAGGTGTCCCTCTTGCTAGGCCCTGGCTCAGCAGGGGATGCACTGATAGTTTCTCCCCCGCCCCCCCCGCAAATGCACCCCATTCCCAGCTCCTGAGCAACTGCTGCTTGAGGAGAAGCCCCAGGAGCTCTTTGCTGCGACTGCCTCCTCACAGCAGCCTGGTGAAGGAGGAGCCACCATGCCCATTTTACAGATGAGCAAAGCTAGGCTCTGGAGTGAGCTGCTGAAGGGTGCACAACAAGGGAGGGAAGGATTTGAACCCAGGTCTCTCTGACCTCCAGATGTGCTCTTAGCCCACAGCCCTACTCAGGCAGCCAGGCTCATTTATTTCTCACAATCAGTACACTTTCAGGTGAGGAGACCTGAGGGACCCCCTTCCCTCCCACCCTTACCCTTTACCCCTTGTCCCCAGAGGTTAGCCACCTGCCCTGGGCCCTGGTTAAAGCAGTGGAAATGGTGAGCAGGGAGCCCACCCAAGCAGCTGAGGGATGCTGGGCAGCACAATGGTTCCCCTTTATCTCCCTTCCTGGGACCCAAGAGCTGTTGGAATCAGAGGGGGAAAGATAGGTGAGAAACAAGTCCTGGATCGGGCTGATGCAGGACTTGACCTTGGCAATCTCCTAGCTGTGTGACTTGGAAAAGAGCCTCCCCTCCCTAGACCTCCACAGCTCAGTCTATAAAATGGGAGGACAGTAGGCCTACAATGCAGGGTGGCTGAGGAGTTCAGTCTGGTCGTGTGAGCAAGCTTGGCCAAGCACCCTGCACAGGATAAGCACTTAGGAAATAGCTCAGGTTCACATAATCTCCCAGGGTCCTTTAACAAAGTTCCAGGAAAGAGGACAGAGTTGCCAGTCCTGCCTCTGGGCAGCAGGATACAAAAGAAAAGGGGCTTCTGTCTGTACTTGGATGTGACCACTTGTTGGGCTCAGGGTGGGCCGGGAAGGGGACACAGGGCTCCGCTTTCAGAAGCCTGGGGCTACCTCACCTACCAGAACAGGTCATTAGGGACAGAGGGGCAGAGGCAGATGGGGAGCTGTCCACTAGGCATTGCGGATGGGTGGCCAGTCTCAGTGCTTCCCTCCTGGTAACTCAGGCAGCTGGGGGAGATTGCCCACCTGGAGAGGCAGGAGGCTGCTGTCTGTCATACACAGGGAAAAGACATCTTCCTCCAGCCTCTGCCCTCCCCAAACGCCTTCCTGCCAGCATTAGAGAGGTCACCTCCCAGGGGCTCCTCACACCATCAGGTCCAAACTCTGGCACAGCTCAAGTGCTCAAGTCACTGTAGCCAATCGTCACCCATCTGCCAGGTGTCAGATCCACCTTGACATGAGTCCTGGCCTGTCTCTTAATTCATGAACACATGACTGGCCACAGTTTCTTCATCTGTCACCTGGGTGTGATGAGAACAGCTGATTCATAGGGCTGCTGTAAAAATTCAATGAGATCAGCCCAGCACCCCATAAATGCTGAGAAGTAGAAGTTGCTATTATTATTATTCACTCAACAAATATCTGTGCCATGTGGGGATTAAGGGTTAAAGAGATAGGCACCATCCTTGAGCACTTAGGAGGAGGCACTGAGGGGGAATCCAATTCTGATGTGATCAGCATCACTTGGAGCTAAATTCAGGTTCTCAGGCCCAGAGTCTGGGAGGGCCCTGAAGTCTGTTGTTTGAGCTGCCCACCCCTGGATGATTCTGAGGCAGGTGGTCCTGGGGGCACCTTTTGAGGAACCCTAGTCTTGGGCTTTCTCAGCCCTAGGAAAGCTGGCCCCTCATGGCCCTTCCCACCAGAAAAGGGCTTTAAAAGCCCCACACACCCTGGTGCTTTCTCCTACTCAAGATACAAAGCCTGCAGACCTCATCCCTTCCACTCAGGGGCAGAAGGAGGCCATGAGGGCTGAAAGGTTGAGCTCCAAGGTGGGGGGAGGGGGGGTGGATAAAACAGTTAAACCAACTTTTCTATTGGAGGACTTCTCAGCACTGTCATTGTCAGTCTCCAGGAGGGGCAATACAGGATGCCTAGTTTCCTGTAATTATTTGACCAGGGAACATTTTTTTCCCTCCCATTTGTGGATGACCAGGTTAAGCAGAGTTCTTAAGGGTATTCTCTAGAGAGAAATTAAGTCACAGATCTCTATACAGCATGAGGCATTCTCCATCTCTTTGAACATAAGACCCCTTTCTTGATGGAGCAAAGCACATGAAACACTAAGGGAATCAGTAAGCAAATCTGTTCTTTGGCAATGAAACTGCGAAGAAAAGCACCAATGGCCGCACCTATCTTCAAAGGCAATAGTTATGTTTTTGGAGAATGAATCAATGACTGATCAGTGGCTGGCAAACTTCTGTAAAGGGCTAGGCACTCAATTTTTTTGGCTTTGTGAGCCGTCTCTGTTGTAATGACTCAGCTCTGCTACTGCAGTGTGAAAGCAACCACAGATGATATGTAAACAAGTAAGTGTGGGTCTGTGCCAATAAAACTTTATTTCTAGACACTGAGATTGAATTTTATATAATTTTCACATGTCATGACATATTACCCATTGCCTTTTGATCCCCCCCCAATCATTTAAGAATGTAAAAATCATCCTTAGCTCAGGGGGCGTACAAAAATAGGTGGTGGCCTTAGTTGGTGGCCTGTTTTGGACACCAGATCCTATAACCGAATAGTTTACATCTTAGATGAGGCCCTTCCGAGGAAAAGGAAAGAAAATTCACCCTCTTCATCTGTAGAATGGCTTCAATAAGGAACTTCAGGGGAATGGGGAAAATAATTACACTGATGGGTTGTGGGTTTCCCTCATCCTCTAGATCCCATTAGTTTCTAAGACTTGTCGATAATGCCTCCAAAATAGATCCTAAGGCTGGGCACTTCTTTCCATCTTTATCAACACCGTGCAAGTCTGAGCTGCCATCATCTCTTGCCGGGACCCCTGCCACAGCCTTGTCACTGGCTCCTGGCTTCACTCTTACCTCTATAATGTATAAGATCCTTTGAAAACACAAACACTATTTAAAAGGCTCCAAGGCTCCGCATCACAGAGAATAAATAAAGTCCAGAGTCCTTCCCATGACCTAGAGCATCCTGTGGGATCTGGCCCCTCCAGTTCCTGCCTTTCTCACTCTGGATGTTCTAGCCACAACATCTCTCACTCCTAAAATGCTCCAGGCCTCCTCCAGCCTCAAAACTTTTGCACCAGCTCTTCTAGCTATAGGCATACTCTCCTCACCTCCACCTCTACCCTCCATCACTGGCTCCTTCTTATCATTCAGGTCCCAGCTCATTTGTCACCTTCTTGGATTTTGAGTGCCCCTCCTCCCAGCACTCTGGAACACATACTCCTGGTTTTTTTCTTCCTAGCCCTGTATTTCCTTGTTTGTTTATTTTCTTACTCATAATTCTTCTTCCCTCCATGACCCCAAGGCCAAGAAGAGTATGCACTCTGTGGTTGCTATCTGCAGGCTATGTCCCTGGGATGCTGCCTGGCCCATTCTCTGTCCTCAGCTCCAAGATGCTAAGGGGTGTATGAAGAGGGGAGGGTTCAGAGATACCTTTCTCATGATATCCACACCCCCAGCTTACCCAGCTGGCTCCTGGAAAGTTTGGGGTTGAGTGGGGGTCTGGGGCCCAGGGACAATTTTTCTTTCTGGTTACTTTCCTAAAGCCAGAGAAAGGCCTTAAGAGAGTGACACTTTCCCACTAGACACTGGAGTCCTGGATTCCAGCTCCTGAGATCCCTGTCACCAGCCACATGGCCCAGCCAGAAAGTCAACCTTTCAAGCCACTAGGCTCTCACCCCATTCAAAATGATAAAAATAAATGTAAACGGTATAATTCCGAGGGCTGAACAGGAAGTGACAATCATTATAACAGTAGTAGCTAACATAGTTTGAGCAATTACTATGTATCTGATGCCCAACTTGTATTCTCTTATGAAATCCATAGCACAGTAACACGAGATTAAAATCATTACCAATGATCACTACCCGCCAGCTTAGACTGAAGGAAACTGAAGCCCAGAGAAGTTAAGTATCTTTCCCAAACACACAAAGCTAGAAAGCAATTGATTGTTTCAAAGACAAGCAAACCAAGCCAGTGTTCCTACCCTAGTCAACGGACTCTCTGAGCTTGAGCCCTTTAAATGTAAAAGTTATGGGAGATGGGGGACAGTCAGTAAGACTAGACAATTGGAATAATCTTTCTGCTCAAAATTCCCCTAACACCTGGTGATCTTTCTGGCAATTTGGTTATTTCTAGATTTTTACTGAAAATTTTCTAACTTTCAAGGGGTCCTGTGCCTAGGAAAATTCCCAGCAGAAGTGAACCCCCTGCCCCAGCCTTATCTTAGATGGTTGGGGGAAAGCTTTGGGAGAGCCTGAAATGGGATCCTTCTCCCTGAAGTCTGATTGATTTTAAAAGTGGCAGTTTGGCCTTGGTCAGTGTGGCTCAGTTGGCTGAGCGTTGTCCTGTGCATCAAAAGGTCACTGGTGCAATTCCCAGTCAGGGCACATACCTAGGTTGCGGGTTCGATCCCCAGTTGGGGTGCGTACAGGAGGAGCTGATTGAGATTTCTCTCTCCTTCTCTCTTCCTCTGTTAAAAAAAAAAATCAATAAAAACCTATTAAAAAAGCTTATTTAAAAAAAAATGGCAGTTTGCACACAGCCACTCAGCTCTGCTGATGACAAGCTCCAAAGCAAGATGGAGACTAGGGAAAGTGGACTTGGCCTGGCTGGCTTTAAAAAAAAAATTTTTTTTAATTCTTCCCCAAACTGGCAGATCTTTGTCCCCTGGCAAAGCAGTCCCTCAGATTCTCCTCTAACAAATGTGGAACACTTACTTCCCCTTCCCTCTGACCTCGGTGATCACCCCCTCCTGCCCACGTGGCCCTGGAGGCCAGTAGCTCTTCAGTAACATGTGACCCAATTGACACCAACTTGACTGACACAAAAACATGTCTCTGGCCAAGGGAAGAAACTTAATAAATCTAAGAAACTTCCTTAGGCTCCATTTGCTCCCCATTCCCAGAAAGGGAGACCTGGATGGGCAGAACAGCTAGGAATGATCCTGTCTCCAGTAACAAGTACCCTGCCCTGCGACTACACCGAGAAGCAATCAAGTTTCTGTTCCTCTAACTCAAGTCATTCAAGATCACCCCTCCCTACCACCAGCTCCTATTTCTGCAAATCAAATCTTCCAGGCTAAAGCCATATTCCTAGCCCACAGCTTCTCCACGAAACTTAGTCTCTTTTTGCCTCCTCTCAGACAGAAGGCAGATTTAGGAGAGAACTGCAGAGTTGAAATCAAAACCAGCTAACAGTTAATCTATCAAACACATTCAAAAACAGTAAATGGGGTAAAAGTTCAAAGATAAACCCTAGAGAGAGTCCTGAAAGGAATTAGGAAATCCTGCAATGGAGAAAAGGGGGGGTATGACAATGGTTCTCCCCATTTTACAGGATGAAAAACTGAGGACTCAACTGTGGCAGGCACTGAGTCCTGGAGACGACAGCGAAGGGGGGGGCTTCTGAAGGGAAGAGGCACAGGTGGCCTACCATAGTTTAGGGGAGCGGTAAGACCCACACTACAGCAGCCCCACCCGATTTTCCAGGGTGCACAGGACGGCCCCGCCTACACCTTACGGCCTGGCTCCGCCCACCAACCTCGGCCCCGCCTCACCCCTCCCTAGTTCCTATTGGCCCAACCTCCCCAGACCCGCCCCTCAACACCTCTCGAAATATAAAAGCCCCCCGCCGCGGCCCGCCGACCTCCACTCGCCGCGGGCCTGCGAGCGCCCGCCCCTCGCGGGGGCCGGGCCGCGGGGCCTAGGGCGGGTGGTGTCGCCCCAGCCGAGCCCCGGCCCCCTCCCCCACGGCCCCGACCGTCGCCGCCATTTTGACCGTCCGCCCCTTCCCCCGGGACTATGATTACAGCGACACCCGCCACCCGGGCCCCGCCGCCCTCCCCAGCCCGCCACCCTGGCCGTCCCGGTTACCTCGGCTTCTCCCCACTTCTGTTCGCAGAAGGGCTTTTCAGAGGTCTCGGAGGCGATGTTGGCAGGGGGACGGAACGTGCCGGGGTCCCCGGGCCGGGGGTGGGGGTGGGGATGGGGGTCGGCCGGGCGGTTGTTGTTGTTGACTCGCGTTGCCGGGTTGCTTGGTCGCCACGACTACCGTGGCTATGGCGCCTCCGTTTCCCTCACCGGGGCAACTGTTGCTACCCACCCTACTTACGTCACGGGCCAGGGCCGGGTCCCGGTGATTGGCGACGCCAGGAGAAGTTATTGGACGACGCTGGGCCCTGCCGCTAAGCTATTGGTCATAAGGCACGCTTTTCAACACCCTCTCGACTTCCCGGCGATCTGATTTATCGGCAGCAATGTCCATCAAAGGAAACTGAACCCTCAAAGGCAGCAGAGCCCGTCACTCCCGCAAGGAAGCTGCAGCTAAGAATAAAGGGGTGGGTCTGTGAGGTCGGGATTGGTTTGCAGCTGTAAAACTGCTCTCTGGTTCGACTAAAGGGACGTCAATCTACCCCAAAGGTTTGCCGCGCTCTCTAACTGGAGGCCACGCGCATGCCCAGCACGCAAAGCTAGCTGGGAGTGGTAGTCCGTTCCTGTGTACATACACGCCTTACCAAATAGAAGGTGGAGAAAGAAGAGATCTTTCTCTTCTGACTTCTCCCTTTCCCGGTGGGCCAGTTCTTGGCCTCCCGCACTAATACCAGGGGAGGAATGCGGTGACGCAGCGCTGCTCCTCTGTGACGCCAGCGGTGGGGGCTGGGCTGGGGTTCGATGACGTCACGGGCGCTCTTCCCCCTCCCCCATGGCCGTAGGATAATGAGAGAGACGTGGGGAGCCGGGGTTAGGTTCCATTCCAGGTCTCAGCCTGGGACCGACGCCACTGTCGGCACCTCCGCCTGTTCGGGGCCCTATGCGTGGCCGCTGTGCTCTTTCCCGCTCCCATCCCTATCTGGTCGGTAAAGGTCATCTCTGCCGCGGGGACCACGGCTATCTCGGCCCCTCGGGCGGCGCTGGCGGCCCCGCGAAAGGTCTCCCGCAGAGGACTTAATTAGCCGCTTCGAGCGAGCGATAAGCAAAGGTCAGCTGCCGGCCTCTCTCCGCGGGGGTAGGCGGGCGCTCTCCCGGCTCGGCAGGGCTCCGCCTGCGTTTCCCCTCCCGTCCTCCGTGCCTCAGTTTCCCCACAGAAGGGTGAGCCCTTCAGGCACAACAACCCAGCCATCAAGATAAATATTTTTAAATAATTAATTAATTTTAATATGTCTTTATTGATTTCAGAGAGAGGAAGGAAGAGAGAAAAACATCAATGATGAGAGAAGTCATTGATTGGCTGCCTCCTGCACGCCCCCCCACACTGGGGATAGAGCCTGAAGCCTGAGCAGGTGCCCTGACCTGAATAGGACCCAGACTGCCTGGGTCATAGGTCCATGCTCAACCACTGAGCCATGCTGGCTGGGCAAGATACATATTTTAATAAAATATTTTTTAATATAAACAGTAATGGGGGGGAAATCCATGATGAACAAAATAAAATTTGAAATAAAAACAGTACTGGGATTAGGGTGAGGTGAGTCATGCAAATGCAGGGTCAGTTCTTTACTTTCAAAAAATATATTTTGATCATATATTTTGCATTAATTTTTACTTTTGGAAACAATAATGAGCTTGAGTTTTTTGACATCCCATTAAATTTTGTGCGCTAGTTCCCCACCCCCCCACCCAGACAAAAGAGGGAGGAAAAGAAAGCAAAGGCTTAGCTCCAGGAGGTTCTAATTCCAGTTCTGAAACCAGTCAGGGCTGCCTGTCACTACTTCCACCAATTAAGCAGAGACAAGGTTGAATCCTATATGAGTGTTTATTCCAATAATGGGTCATCCACATAAAATCTGCTGTAGCCCCACCCCCGTAAACCAGCTTCTTATATTGGGTAGAAAGACAAAGATTATATGGGGAAGTAGGCAAAAGGAATAAGAATGGATATAATAGTTCAATCTGGGCTGGGGGTTTGCAAAAAGGTGGGGTGCCTCCACTTCTGGGTGAGGGGATGCAGGCTGGGGGTTGCAAAGGATGAGCACCTCTGAGACTCCATAGTTTCAGGAATTAGGTGGTTAATGTTTCCATGATGATCATTCCAAGGTTAACTCCCGTGTCCCAGTGCATACAACTCTCAGCCAGGTTAGAATGTGCTTTCTCTAATCAGAATAGAACAATCACGGATAACAGAGCCTGAGTAATATTTCTGCCCCTAACCGTTCTGCTGTGTGACAAAAAATGGCTTTTGTTTCCTAGTTCAACCAGCATTACACTTTCTCCTTGCCAGGCACAGGCTGTAAAGTGAAGAAAGCAGACAAGCCCTTAGAGTTTGTTCTAGGGGAGGCACAATTATGAGTGAAATTCATACATAAAATAAGTTTATAAGGGCTGTAGGGGCAACATTAGATGGCATACTGAAGAGTGAGAGGATGCTGTAGCCTATGTTACTTGATGAGGGGTTGTGGCAGGCAGCTAGGCGGCCTTTCCTCCCTGAGCACATCAGCAGTCATGCGGCTCAGACCCCCTGACCTTTCAAACGGCTGGTCATGGGGTTTGCACCCTCCCCTGACCTTTCTTCCTCTGGCATGTTGTCTGTCATGTGGGTTAGACCCCCTTAGAGGAGAAACTAACAAGGGGGCCGGAGAATACCGGCATTAAGCCCAATACATCTAGGCCTTAGTTGTGTTTCAGCTCCAGGCCCAGAAAAGCAGCAAAACCAGACAAGCGATGCCATGGCTGACGTCAGGACCAGCTGCACGGACTAGTGACCCCCTGCCCTGGCACAAACCAATCGGTAGAGACCATAACCCTGAAAGGACACACCTGGAAAGCTGGTGAGTATTCTATTGGGATCCTCCCCTGAGACCTCCAGATAGATACCCTCAAGACGGAGGACCCAGTGCAGCTTTCTCTCCGCAGCACTTCTGTGTCCTTCCCCCTCCCTCCCCTGGTGCATTTCCCGTGCCCCTCTCTCATAAGGTCCAAGGGCCTTTCTTTGGCTCTGTAACTTGTTCCCTGAGCCCACACAGCTCAGTTCTTCCGCGGCCCACTTCTTCAACTCTGTGACATTCTAAATAAACTTTTCTCTGTATTTGAATTTTCACTCTGAATGTTTTCTTAGCCAGAGGTCCAGTACTGAGGTTGCTGAACCTGGAGGCAGGAACAAACCTCTGGCTGAAGCAAAATGAGCAAAGAGGAGAGAGCACCAGCAGGTGAGGTCAGAGAGGTAATGCAGCTGGATGCAATCCTCCCAATAAGCCTCAAAAGTAGAACATTCCCCCCAACTTGACAGGTGAGCAGAGGCTCAGAGGGTAAAGTAGCTCTCCCAGAGTCACCAAGCTGGAGGCACCAGAGCCCAGAGAGCCTGTCTCCTTTTCTGGGACTTTCCAATGTGCTTTGCTACCCCTGGGTGTGCCCCTCGATGGGAGAGGAGAAGCAGCAGCAGCCCCAGTCTGCCTGGCAATGCCAGCTGAGCCTCAGACCTGACAAGTCCCCCCAATAATTGATGAGTCTTCCAGGCAGGAGGTGCCTGGGATCCATCCCAGTTGGCAAAGCAAGTTGTTCAGCCCCTGCAGCTGCCTCTGTGAGAGGAGTCAGCTCCTAGGGTCAACCAGGTGAGGCGGGGGCGGGGGGGGGACCTAGAAGGTTTGTTTTCACCTCTCACAAATTTCCCATCTTCCTGAAGTTTATGAACCCCAAGATGGGCACTTCCATGCCTAGAAATAATTTCTACAGTCACAAATATTCATTATAAGTCTTCATGGCAGGAAAGGCAATGTGGGGCTAGAAATGTTTTATATTTTTGTCTGATGATAGTTGCACAAGTATACAGATCTAAAAATTTCCCCAGTTTTCTATCCAAGATCTGTGCATTTATTTATTTATTGTAATCCTCATCAAAGAGAGAAAGGGGGGGGGACATCAATCAGTGCCTTTTGTATGTGCCTCAACTAGGATTGAACTCAAAACCCAGGCATGTGCCTTGACTGGGAATCGAACCAGCAACCTTTCGGTTCACAGGATGATGCTCAGCCAAGTGAGCCAGGCAAGATCTGTGCATTTATGTATGTTAAACCTCAATTTGAAAATTAAAAAAAAGCCCCTCGTATTCATTATACCATTGGAAGCAGTTCTTGACCAACTCCTTCCTGGAAACATTGGTAATTAAAAGTAAGATTAAACATGGTCTTGTCTTCCCAGTAGTAGCTATGTTTCGCAGTCACCAAAAAGCCCAAGAAGAATGCCAGCAAAAGAAAATGTAGAAGGAAAGAGAGAATTAGAAAAATCATTTTGCAAAAGCTGATGAAATCATTGGTTAGGGCAGTTACCATGATGGGCATCATAAAACATCAGGTTAAGGAATGGTGGGAACGAGATATGCACAGGGTGCCAGAGGGCTCACTGGGTGTAGGAGAATGGACTTTGCCATGGAGGCCAGAATGTCACCAGCACTAGCTTTGATGAAGCTCAGTATCAAAGTAGAGGGATCCAGGGCCTTGTGGACCTCTTTATGTGATGCAAAAAGAAACTTTCATAGCTTTCCCTGGGTCACATCTTGCCAACATGTTAAACCTGGCTCTGATCAAGTCTCTCAGCCTAAAGTCCAGTTGGCAGGAAATGGAAGCGGTCGAAAAACAAGTTAAATGACAATATCAGGAAGCAACCGACAAATTCAGAGGATGGGCTGCACTATGAGACAACTGTCCCGGTCTCTTGAACAAGTCAGTCAAGAAAAAAGGAGTGGGGCCCAGCCGGGCGTGGCTCAGTGGTTGGGCGTCCACCTGGGATCCAGGCGATAGGGGTTCGATTCCCAGTCAGGGCACATGCCCGGGTTGCGGGCTCGATCAATGACTCTCTCATCATTGATGTTTCTATCTCTCTCTCCCTCTCCTTTCCTCTCTCTGAAATCAATAAAGATATATTTTAGAAAAAAGAAAAAAGGAGTGGGGACTATTCTAGGACAGGTAGCTCTGTTGACATTTGAAGCCAAATCATTTTTTCTTATGGAGGAAGGTTGTCCTGTGCATTACAGGATATTGAGCAACATCCTCTAGATGCCAGTGGCATACTGCCTTGACAGGTGTAACAACCAAAGTTGTCTCCAGACACGGCCAAATGTCCCTGGAAATACTGCCCTAGAGGATGGTGGAATAACTGACAGAAAGACTGAGGTCGCCAGGCTGTCTACCAACAGAGACAAGTAAATATTCTTTCTTATTTAAGCCAGTTACTGGCTCCCTGTTAAATTGGGAGAACTGTGACTTGGCAGTTGTGTTCTAATTTTTATATTCATTGAAAGTTTTGCACCAGATAAGAATGTTCATTGAGATAGAAAGCTGGAAGCAATAGTGTCCATCCCTTAAGGGACTAGAAAAGTGAAATAAGAAGGCTCCATGGCACGAAATACTGTGCCAACCAATAGTGAAAGCAACAAAGTAGATCTTTAAAAATGTAGTGTTAGCCTGCCTGGGTGGCTCAGTTGGTTGGAGTATCATCCCGTATACCAAAAAGGTTGCAGGTTCGATTCCTGGTCAGGGCTCATACCTAGGTTGTGGGTTTGATCCCTGGTTGGGACGTGTACTAAAGGCAACCAATCAATGTTTCTCTCTTTCCCTTCCTCTCTCTCTAAAATCAATACAAAATATCCTCAGGTGAGGATTTTTTAAAAAAAGAGTGCCGATGGGGTGAAACCCAGACACTATAGCATTTTAAAATAAAGCAACCTTGCTCCTGATCCAAGTGGCAAGAGCAAGAGGTCTCCACAGAGTTTTGCTAAAAAGGAGAAAAGAAAGAAACTTAAAACTACCACCTATTGTGCTAGTGAGTAAGGAAATAAGCATCTGACACTCAGTGCATTGAAATGTAAACAGTGTATCTCTCTGTTAGGCTGGCAATTCCTCATAAAGCTGAACCATTTCTGTTTATTATACATGAGGTGTAGTGAATGGACTGGTTCTTTGAACAAACATTTCAAATTATATACACAATAGGGTAAAAGAAAAATATATATTTATTTGATATATAAACACTATCCATGGATAAAATGGAATGAAATGTCAGGGACACCCACTTAAACAGGTTTGGGAAATAAGTTGCAAGCAGGGGTTTGGTGAGTTAAGACAATCTTGATCTCGGAAACCTATTCCTAAAAGCACTGCATCATCACAACGAAAGGAAAGTTGGAAAAGAAAGGAATAAACTGAGATTTCCAGATAAAACAACAAAAAGAGGCGGTCCCCTAAGTATTTGGACTTTTAGAGAAAATGCATGGGGCACACGAACATGTGTCAACCTCTCCTCCCCTTCCCCCGCTGTTGAAAGAAGCTGAAGGAAATAAATTAACAAATGTTTTGACTCTTAAAAAACACAATATATCACTGAGCTAAAAGGATACAGATGCTGAGATCTAGTACACAATGCCATTGTGCCGGTTGCAACATCCTCATACAAGCATACAAAGTAAACATACAAACACACAAAATTCTTCAGCAATGTCTACCTATGCAGAACCACACAGGAAATGCTGTAGAGGTGCTGGCAGTGGTTTGGGAAGGGCAAGAAATTGGGAATCTTGGTTGGAGGGGTTGGGAATGAAACCAGTGAAGGCTTTGCATGGACCAATGAAGGTGTGATAGAGTTTGGGGAGAGGTGGGGCTGAATGAGACCTAGGTTCACTGCCATTTGGGGGGCAAGTATCACAGTGCAAAAGGCTGAGGGTCAAGTGGGAGGCAAGGAATGGAGACAGCGAGTACAGGTGAGATGTGTTGGAGTCAGGAAGCCAGATTCTAAATGTGCACTGTCCAATCTGGTAGACTCTAGTTCTATGTGGCTATTTTTTTTTTTTAATCCTCGCCTGAGGATATTTTTTCCATTGCTTTTCAGAAAGAGAGTAGAAGGGAGAGAGAGAGAGAGAGACATCCATGTGAAAGAGACACATCAATTGGTTGCCTCCCATATGTGCCCCGACCAGGGCCAGGATTGAGCCTGCAACCGAGGTACATGCCCTTGGCCAGAATTGAACCCAGGACCCTTCAGTCCGAGGGCCGAAGCTCTAACCACAGAGCCTACTGGCTAGGATGCATGTGGCTATTTTTGAGGGAAAGAGATGCCTTTTATTTATTTTTCTTGCCTAATTGTTGTGGGTAGAACTTCCAATACTATGTGGAATAAAAGTGGTGAGAATGGGTATCCTTGTCTTGTTCCTGACCTTAGATGAAAAACTTTTTTGTCATTGTTGAGTATATTAGCTGTGGGTTTATCATATATGGCCTTTATTATGTTGAAATACATTCCCTCTATACCCAGTTTATTGAGAATTTTTATCATGAAAGAAATGTTGTATTTTGTCAAAAAATTTTTTTTGCATCTATTAAGATGATCATATGATTTTTATTCTTCCTTTTTGTTAATGTGAGGTATCACATTGATTTGTGGATGTCAAACCGTTATCCATGTATCCCTGGGATAAATCACATTTCATAGTGGTTTATGATCCTTTTACTGTGCTGTTGAATTCAGTTTGCTAATATTTTGTTGTGGATTTTTGCATCCATGTTCATCAGGGATATTGATCTGTAATTTTCCATGTGGCTATTAAAACTAAAAGTAACTAAAATAAAATGCAGTGAACAATTCAGTTCCTCATTTGCACTGGACACATTCCAACCTTTCAAGAGCTCGATGTAGCTAGTGGCTACCGTATTAGAAAGCACGGATATAGAACGTTCCTGCCACCACAGAACATTCTATTGCCAGTGGTGCTCTAAACTAACACTAAAAAGACATTTCAGAGACCCAGGGAAATTTGAATATGTGATTGGTGTAAGATGAGACTAAAGAATGATTGTATATTTTCTTAGATGTGAAAATAGTTGTATGATTATGTAAAAAAAAAAAGTCATTTTTCAGAGATGCATGCTGTAGTCATGAGAGGTGGAAAACTATGTCAGTAAGATTGAAATGTGTGATCAAAACACCTAGCACAGCCCTGGCTGGTGCGGCAAGGGGTTATAGCATTGGCCTGCACACTGAAGGGTCACAGGTTTGATTCCCAGTCAAGGGTACATGCCTGGTTTGGAGGTTTGATCCTGGCCCCCAAGGCTTGTGTGGGAGGCAACCAGTTGATGTGTCTCTTTCACATCGAGTTTCTTTCTCTCCCCCCACCTTCCACTCTCTCTAAAAAAAAAAATCAATGGAAAAAATATCCTTGGTAAGGATTAACAAAAACCCACCACCAGCAACAACAAAAACTAGCACAAAAACAGATTGCATCAAATTCTTAATGAATGCCCCTGGTCATTAATTCAAAAGTTTGGAGAAATGACAAACCCGGGAAAAATATTTACAGCTAATTTCATAACCAGATGGTAAATCTCCTTAATATATAAAGAACTCCTACAAATCAAGAAGAAAAAGATCAACAACCCAAAGAATAATGGACAAGAAAAAACTATAAATAGCTTTTTTTTAAAAATTAATTTTAGAACAAGAGAGAAGCATTGAGTTTTGCTGTTCCACTTATTTATGCCTTCATTGGTTGATTCTTGTATGTGCCCTGACCGGGGCTCAGACCAGCAACCTTGGCCTTGGCATATTGGGATGAGTCTTTAACCAACTGAGCTACCCAGGGCCTATAAATGGCTCTTAAACACCTCAAAATATATTCTGCCCCAATTGTGGTAAGGGAAATGCAAATTTTCTCTGTTCTGAAATACCGTTTTTCACCTTCATGTTGGCTCAAGTCCAAAGGTTGATACACACTCAGTTGGTGAGGCTGTAGAGAAACAGGGCGCTTATCCATTGCTGGAGGGAACATGAATTAATCTAACTCCCAAAGGGAGAAATTTGGCAATATCTGTAAAACTTATAAATGCACATGGTCCTTGAACCAGAAATCTATCTCACTTTGGGGGATTTATGTACAGACAACACTTGCATGTGTGTGAAATGACGTTCGTACAAGGTTCTTCACTGTCATGTTAGCCTAAGAACAAACAGATGAAAAATACCGGTTTCTGGAAGTGAAATGAACTAAGGGGCACCCACACAGCAGAACATTATGCAGTTGTAGAAAAACAACACAGAAAGGGAGTTTGGTAAGGGGAGACCTCTAACATTTGTTAAGCGGAAAGAAAAAGACAAGTTGCAGGGGAGTGTAAAACACGCTATCTTGAATTGAAATTCTAACAAATGCCACAACGTGGATGAATCATGAAACGTTAAGCTAAGTGCAAGAAGCTAGACACACAAGGACGAATATTATATGATTCTACTTATACAAAGTACCTAAGGATAGGCAAATTCGTAGAGACAGAACGGAGAATGGAGGTTTCCAGAAGCTGGAAGGAGGGAGGAATGGAGGGAGTTAGGGTTTAGAGGGAACAGTTTCCGTTCTGGGAGATGAACAAGTTCTGGAGATGAATGATGGGGTGGTTGCACAGCAGTGTGAATATGCTAATGCCACTGAAATGGGCGCTTAAAATGGCTAAAATGGTTGATTTTATGTTTATTTTACCATGTACGGTAAATGGGAACATGGACCCCTTCCCAAGCTCCAACTCCCCCTCCCACCCTGTGGAAAAATGATGAAGACCTTCAGTAAGCAGACCGTGAGACCATGGGAGCCTGGCCAGCTCCTTGGTCAGGAAAACAGCTTTTCGATCTCACACATCACCCGGTCCCCTCCCCCTGCACGCCCTGTTTTTCTGTTTTCTGTACTCTTATAAAACCTTGTGCTGGGAAGGTCTGGGTGTCAGGGATACACTAGCACTGGTCGGCAGCCACTGGTGCGTATGTAAGTCCTAATAAACCCATGCCTTTCACAGCCAGCCCTGCAGCTTATTTCTCTGGGAATCCAAGAACAATATGCTGAGGTTTTCTGGGGCCTCAGCACTTTGCATAACATACCACAACAAAAAAACTTTATTGAATGATTTTAGAGAGAGGGAGAGAGAGAGGAAAAAAGAGAGAGGAGAGGGAGAACCTCTGTTTGCTGTTGTGCCACTCACGTATACATTCATTGGTTGCTTCTTGTATGTGCCCTGACCAGAGGTCAAACCCACAACCTTGGCATATCCGGATGACGCTCTAACCAACAGAGAGAGCTACCAGACAGGCCACCCCACCCCCCGCCCCACCTTCAGTTTTTTTAGTACTACCTTTAATGTAAAAGCAGGGGTGGGGGGTGGGGGTGGGGGGCGAGGACCTGTATTTATATTTGTTTGTAAACATGCACATCTATTCTGGAAAGATACTCAGGAAATCAAGAGAGACTGGGTAGGGAGATTCTACAGTGTAAACTTTCTTAACACTTTTTGTTCCTTGACACACCTGAATGTATTAACTACTCAAAAATAAAATTAGTTAAGAAGTTTGGAGAGAGGGTCTTGATTTGGGATTGGTAAGATTTGGCTGCCTTTTTATGCTGACCAAAATGACAATGATAATGAAATAATAATGATATGGATAGCACGTAAGATTTCCTAATTCATACGTATTAGTTTCCCATGGCTGCTGTAACAGATTGCCATAAATTGGGTGGTTTACAGGAACAGAAATTTATTCTTTCATAGTTCTGGAGAAGTCCAAAGTCAAGATGTCAGGAGGGCTGTGCTTCCTTTGAAGCCTCTGGGGAAGGATCTTTCCTTCTCTCTTCTGGCAGCTCCAGGCATGACTTGGCTTTTTTGGCTACTTGACTCCAATCTCCGTCTCTGTCTTCACATAGCTCGTCTCTTCTGTCTGCATCTTTAATACTCGTCACTGAATTTAGGGTCCACCCGGATAATCCAGGATGATCTCATCTTAAAGTCCTTAATTATATCTGCAAAGACCCTTTGTTCAAATAAGATCACTTTCATAGGTCCTGGGGGGTGAGGACAAGGGCCTAATCCTTCTGCAGGTCCCCGCTCAACCAACTGCACTTACTGTGTGCTCTGTAGGGTGATAAGCAGTTTACATAATCTCACCCGAGTCCCCAACACAGCCCATGAAGTAGGTACACTTATTATCTCCATCTACCCAGTGAACTCAGAGAGGTGCAGCATCTTGCTCATGGTCACACAGGAATCAGTACTCAAACTCAGCTCTGTCCAGCTCCAAACTGATTCTGTGCGAGGCACAAAAGAGGTTCCTGGTTCTGGGCCAAAGTCGGACAGTCAGGCAGCAAAAATTTCCTGGCATGTTTGCTCTTCACCAGACCCTGGGCCAGGCCCTGGGGCCACGGAGGAAGGGAAAGAAGGGCGCGTCCCTGGGGAGTGGCTTGGAGAAGAGGCGGAGCGGGAGATCGTATTATTCATCAGCCCTTTAGAAGCCTTACCATCGGATATGACTCCTGCCTCTGGAGCGCTGCCCTTGACCAGAGACGTGCACAGGGGGCAACCAAAGCCAGGAGTTTGTCACGAAGAAAAGGGCAGAGGAATAAAGTTCGCATCCAGACGGAATGTGTCAAGTACAAGTAACATTTAAGCGGCAGTTACTGCAGGCCGCAGGCCAGTTCACGAATTTGAGGCAACCGAGGCACCAAGAGGTTGAGCTGTTCAAGGTCGCTGGGCAGGAAGTAAATAGAGATGGGATTCAGACCCAACTCTGCCCATCATCACAGGCCCTATTGTTGTTTTTTTAAATAGCCAGGTGAAACTGATATCAAATTAATCACGTCAGAGTGAATTGTGCAATGGCGTTAAGTACTTCACAGTGCTGTGCAACCATCACCTCTGTCTAATTCCAAAACATTTTCATCAAACGGGACACCCAGTAGCATTACTCCCCATTTCTCCCTCGTCCCAACCCTTGGCAACCACTGGTTTCTCTGATTCTGTGGATTTGACTACTCTGGACATTTCATATCAATGGAATCATACAATATGTGACCTTTTGTGTCTAGCTTCTCTCACTCAGTATCATGTTTTGTTTGTTTGTTTGTTGTTAATCCTGACAGGAGGACTTTTTTCCCTTGATTTTTAGAGACAGTGAAAGGGAGGGAGGGGGAGAGAGAAAGAAACATCGATGTGAGAGAGACACATCAATCGGTTGCCTCCCGCATGCGCCCCAACTGGGGCAGGGATCCTGAAACCCAGGTATGTGCCCTTGACTGGGAATTGAACCCGTGACCCCTTGGTTCTCGAGCCAATGCTCTAACCACTGAGCCAAACCAGCCAGGGCTCAGCATCATGTTTTTTGCGATTCATCCACATTGTAGCATATATAAGAACTTCATACCTTTTATGGCGAAGTAATATTCCGTTGATGGATGGACCACATTGTGTTCATCCATTCATCTGGTGATGGACATTTGGGTTGCTTCTGCTTTTTGGCTGTTTTGAATACTGCTGCTATGAATGTGTGTGTGCAGCAATGTGCACATAATGATTAAAATGGCTCGTTTTATTTTATATGAATTTTATCTCAATGTTAAAAAAAAAAAAGTGCCCTGTCTGGAGGATTCGGCTGGTTGGAGCCTAGTCCTGTGCACCAAAAGGTTGTGGGTTTGATCCCCGGTCACAGCACCTGTGAGAGGCAAACAACTGATGTTTCTCTCTCCTTCTCTCTCTCCCTCTTTCTCTCTATCTCTTCTTCTCTCTAAAATCAATAAACATATTGGGTAAGAATTTTTAAAAAAGTAATGCTATCAGCTGAGAGGGCCTAGAAGCAGTGACGTAACGCCTTACCCCCAGTAGCAATGAGCAGGCCCAGCGCCCAGACCTTGGTTTCCCAGTGCCATTCCCCAGTAAAGGGAACTCAGGCTTCTTGGGGGAAAGGCTGATTCTAGGACTGAGGTGGGGAAAACACAAGATGAGCCTGGAACATCTTGTGGTGCCAGAAAATAACAAAGTACTACAGACAAACAAACACAAACGGAGTCATGCCTGAAATAAAATGTTTACCGCGGGGTCCAACCGAAAGAGCTCCCAGTGGCCAAGGCTGGAACAATTTGGGCAACAAAAGAAATAACAGTAGTACTGGATTATAACCCAAAGAGTAAAATAACTGTTCCCAAATCCATATGGCTATAAAGAAAGGATTCAATAAACAAATCAACGGAGACAAAGCAACTCTTCCTTACAGAAGAATTCCAAATAATAAATAATAGTAGGTGTAGCAGAATGAGATAAATGGAAAATTACTAGTAAACAAAAATCACAGTAATAATTTCCACACACAAGATCCACCAATGAATGTAAAAGCAATGGGTGAACTTTAATGGGAAACAGGACCTTTGCAGGGCCTCACAGTATCTCAGCCAAAGTATCAATTTTTTGTGTTTTTATCATAGTTTTAACATAGGTCCACCATTACTGCATACTCCACCTCCCATTGCCCTGCTCTGGGTGGAGGCTGAGAGCGTTCTGTTTCTGTACTTGAGTGGTGGTCACAGTAATTTGTTCCATTTGTGAAAATTCTTCCAAGTGTCCACTTACAATATGTGCGCTTTTCTGTATGTGCAATAAAAAGTCCAATTTATTCAAGTGCAACAAGAAAAAAAAAGGAGAGAGATAGACTCGGCTGTCTGTTTTGGAGAGGCACGTGTTAGTGTTAAAACTATAATGAAAAACAAAGAAATGATGGTAGCTAAAGTCAGGATGCCTGTTACCTCTGGGGAAAGCAAGGGACTAGGATCAAGCAGGATGTGGGGTGAGGGGTCGACATCTGCGGTGCTTGTACCATCCGATTTCCTGATCTGAGTGATGACACCGTGTCCGGTTTAAAATGGTTTAAGTTACATATGTTATGATTTTTGTCTTTCAGTGGTATCAGGGAGCCAGCTACACTGACTTGTTAGGACAGATTTCAAATTTCCAGGAATTTAGGGACATCATAGTGACATCTAACGTTAGTAGCTTGAATTTGCCAGAAATCAAAAAATGCTACCAATAATATCTTTGGGAAGAGCCTGAAAGGTTAACATGGTGGTGCATGGGAAGCTAAATAGCCATCTCAGAGAGGTGAATAAAGAAAAATTAAATTTATTAAAAAGGGACAGGGATGTCCAAAGGGAGGGGCTACACAGCATTGAGCCAAAGGGTATTGGGTCCATTATGGCAGCAAAAATATACTTGGGACAGTGAAACAAGGCAGAGCATAGAAGGGCAACAGGATGGCCTGGGCTGGGCTGCTTTGGCTCCCTGAGAAGTCAGAGAGAGAAGGGGCCTTGGAGATGGGTTCAGTGGGTAAGCCTGGGACAGGCCTCCTCTGCCCACTGCTCCCCTGGTTGCAAGTCTCCTGGGGTCCCCTCAAAGGGAAGAAGGGGGATGGAGATGGCGCTGGCACACTCCCCTGGTGGGGAGCACCCACTGGGTCCTTTGTCCTGAGAATATGAATCTTTCTTGCAGGTGGGAAGCTTAAGGGAGGTCTCAGGCCAGTGTCTCAAGAGAATATTTGTGAGCTTTCCAGGTCTTTTCTTTCAGGGTCCTGTTCTCCCCTGATTGGGTGGTGCCAGGGCAGCAGGTCATTAGTCAATGTCGGTGGCCCTGAGGCAGCCATGGGGGTGCCACTTGTCTGGTTTTGCTGCTTTTCTGGGCCTGGAGCTGAAATACAACTGAGAGCTAGATGTTATCTTTGGGAGGAAATGCTCAGGGGGGCTAAACCACCTGACCAGCTGTGCTGGGGGAGGGTAGGTTTCCCTGGGGACAAGGTTCTTGTTTTCCCAGTTTTGCCCCTTGCTAGGCACCTGGGGCTTCCTGCCCCGGTGAGTCTCTGTGCCCAAGTTCCTGTACTCGAGTTTCTGTGCCTGGCCCATGTAACAATCTCGGTTTTACCGTCTTAATCATTTTTATGCGCTCAGCTCAGTGGCATGAAGGACGTTCACACTGTTGTGCAGCCGTCACCACACCCATCTCAGACTCTTCATCGTGCAACACTGAAACTCTGTCCCTATAGATACCTTTTTACTCTCGAAAATTTTCCGCCTGAGAGCATGGATTCTAGAGCCAGATGTCTCTGTTTCAATTTCCACCCCACCCCCGCTTACTAGCTGATTTGGGGCACCTTATGTCACCACTCTGTGCCTCAGTTTCCTCATCTGTACTGTGGGATCATCTTATTCCTAATCTTATAGTCCAGTGGCTCTCAGAAGTGGTTTCTGGACCAGCAGCATTAGCAGGGCCTGGAAATTTGGTGCACGCGCAGATTCTCTGCTGCTCTGCAGGTGGGCCCAGTGTTCTGGGTTTTAACAAGCCCTCCAGGAGATGCCGAGGCTCGCTCATATTTGACAACCATTATCCTAGGTCCTCAGGAGAATTAAGTAGATGACACAAATATGCAATATTTAGAGCAGTGCTTAATTCCGAGCCCATACTGTGTAAGGGCTCACTCTCCTTGCCGTTGTTATTATAGAGGAGGCCAAGACCCCAGTCCTGTGAGGAGGAGGGGTCTGGCTGCACCCTCTCTGCTGGTCTGGTGAGGGTCTAGGATCCTGGTGTCTGCGAAATTAAGGCCTTTTTGCCTCTCCGTTGAAGATGACAGAAAGTCAAACCACGTCACCCCATCCCTGGCAAAAGGTTATCGCCTAGTCCCAGAAATGGGAAAGGTCGGGGAGTGCTCGCCATGACAGCCTCTCCTCTGCAGGAACAGATAAAGGAGGTCACTTGGTTCCTCCACAACAGGTGGGGGAGTGAGGATGGGGAGGCTGGATGTATAAATGGGGGGCCAGGAGGCAGCAGAGGCACTGATCACTGGGAAACTGCCTCGCTCTGCCCACTCTCGCATCCCAGGCATCTCTGTCCAGCATGGCCAACCACCCACTGCTGCTGCTGCTGGCCCTGTGGATGCTAGCTGGGGGGCTGTGGCTGGAAGCCGAAGCTCAGGAAGCACCAGAAGATGGAGTGAAGCTTTGTGACCGAGAATTCATCAGGACACTCATCTTCACCTGTGGAAGCTCCCGATGGAGGCGGTTGGACATCCTGGCCCGAGAAGCAATGGGTGAGGCTGGGAGGTAGTGGAAGGTGTGAAATGGGGATATGGGACATGGGATGAGCCCAAGGAGGCAGGGACAAAAATGAGAACAAAGACCAGGGCAGGTGAGTCTCTGTCCAAAACTTGCAGCTGAGGAGACCAGCCCATCCTCAAAGCTGAGCCTCTTGGCAGAACTGCAAAGCTGGGTTGGGGGGTGCAAGCCATCTCCACTGGCTAAAGTTAGAGGACAGGACTATTTCTGGGGTACCTGCTATGTGCCCAGCCCTGTGCTGAGCAAGGTAGATGCTTCCAGAACTCCAAGGGGACACCATTCAGAAGCTGCCACCGAAGTGCTTTCCAACCCCTTGGAGAAGGTAGTGTGCGTGTGTGGGTGGGGGCCCTAGGCCAGATTTTGCCACCTAGTGGGTAACCCTCCCAGCAAGGCACTTTCCCCCTCTGATCCTCTTTATCTGCAAACAGGAGGCAGAGTCCCTGTACCTCACGTTTGTTCGGTGGCAAAGTTGAGTCAAAACAGATAAGGACACGGTCTAAGGAAGGCAGGTGGCTCAGTCTGGGCTCAGGCAGGGGGTAGGGGGTCTATTTTCCTAAAGGGCAGGGGTCTGGCAGAAAAATAGATGTTGGTGGTGATGATGACGACGACAACGATGATGATGATGTAAATGTGGACCTAGAATACATGCTGTCTGGGTTCAAATAGCAGCTCTACAATTCAAAAGCTGTGTGTTCATGTGCAGTTACTCTACCAAATTGGGCCTCAGTGGTGTTCTCTGGAAAAGAGGTGATACAACGGCACCCACCTCATGGGGTTGTCATTGGGAGGAATAACAGAGTTTATCCACGAGACCCCTTAAAACAATGCCTGGCACACTGTTAGTTTTCGATAAATGCTCAGGGCTATTTGAGTGCTAATCATGTATGAGACACAGTTCTAAGTTTTTCTAATGGGTATTAATTAACTCATCTACTCTGTATGAAACCCTCAAAGGGAGGAGTTATTATGTCCCTCACTTTGCAGACAAGGAAACCAAGACTCAGAGAAGTAAATTCACTTGCTCAGGATTATAACTTTGAGAAGCTGGATTGGTGCTTAATCAGTCTGCTCCCAAGCACATGTTCTTAACCACCAGGTCCTCCATAAACAAAGAGTAAGGGGAAAGAAATGACAGGAAATTCAAGCTCAGTAAGGTTGAATATTCTGCCCATCAAAGCTGGAACTTAGGCCTGAGTGGAATCAAAACCTTTAACCATGACACCATGTCACAAGAACAGAAAAGTAGCTTGACTAACCAGGAGCATGGGCTCTGGATGTGACAGAAACTGAGCCGCAAGCATTAACCCTTCTGATCTTTTGCAGATGCAGAATCCGATGCAGACAGTCAGCTGGAAGAGGCAGTGGCCTCCCTGATCAAGCCCGCCTGGGCTTTCTCTGGGGGGCAACCCAGCTGGAAGGGAACCCCAGGGGTTCTGCGGCACAGACGAGGTGTCGTGCATGACCTCCACAACAAGTGCTGCAACTTGGGTTGCCACAAGAGTGAACTCAGAATTCTCTGCTAGACTGGGGACTGGGCAGCTGGGCGCACAAGGGGAAATGCTGAGTACCTGTCTCTGGCCCCCTCATATGTTCATTCTACAGCAAGTCATTGAGGTCAGGCACTATGGACTCCAACACAATCCCCCAAATTAACCCTGAACTTCGACCAAATTCTCCTAACCCAGAGCAAGCTGTATCTCTAGTTGGCCAAATGGTTGCCCCTGGTCCTGACTCCTGACCTCTCCCCAGCCCATATCAGGCCTTCGTCTGGACTATGCTGTCCCCTGTACAATGGGGCCCCTACCCTACCCAGACCAGCCACACTGAAGGAGCCCTTGACAAATCTGTGGCTCTCCTGTGGCCGCTGTCCCCCAGCCAGCCCAAAGGGTGCCCTTGCCCAGCCCAGCCTGTGCCCACTCCCTTGCCCTTGCCTTCCAGCCCCTCTCCTTCCAACCCCACCTGCTGTGGACCCCACGGTTGGTGTTGAGAACCCTTGGTTCCCTTCATATCCTGGGATGGGAGGCTAGGTAGTGGGACAGATCCCAACCTGCTCCCACCCCGATAATAAAAATTCCAAAGGACTCTGCAGCATGTGTGTGTGTTGTTGGGGGTGCTTAGCCCAGGGGATCTAAATGTATCTTTATTGATTTCAGAGAGAGGAAAGGAGAGGGAGAGAGAGATAGAAACATCAAAGATGAGAGAGTCATTGATCGAGCCCGCAACCCGGGCATGTGCCCTGACCGGGAATCGAACCCGGATCGCCTGGATCCCAGGTCGACGCTCAACCGCTGAGCCACGCCCGGCGGCAACCCAGGGGATCTAGGACCAGCCCTCAGCCCCCTCCCCAAACGCCCCACACCGGGTCTCTACTGCCCCCGCGGACTTTCCGTTGCTTGGAAGGAGCCGGGACCCAAGCGCAAGGTGTGAAGGCGGTGGGAGGGGCGGCTGGGCTTCCGGCGCCGCCCAGGCCCCGGACCGAGAGCGAGGCCCCGGGGGCTGGTCTGCGGGGCCGGCCGCGCGGCCAGACCGGGGGCGCGGGGGGCGCCATGCGGGGGGCCTGGGCCGCGCCCTGCCGGCTGCTCCCGAGGCCGAGGCCCGCGCTGCTGCCTCTGCTGCTGCTGCTCCGCTGGACAAGTCCCCAGGGTGAGTCGTGGGGCGAGCTCGTGCTGGGCGCCTACCTCGTGCTCACCCTGAAAGCGCAAATCCTCCAGGGCGACCCCCAGTCCCCCGAATGAATGACAGAGGCCCGGGCAGCGCTCCGCTCCTTCCCGGGCTGGGACGCGGTGCGGGACGGAGTGGGGAGGGGGAGGCAGGTGGAAGTCAGGGCTCCGGGTGGGGATGGGGTGAGGGTGGGGGCTCTCGGGTGGCAACAGGATGTGGCTGGGAGAGGGAGGGGAGGAG
This sequence comes from Miniopterus natalensis, assembly GCF_054644295.1. Taxonomy (NCBI): domain Eukaryota; kingdom Metazoa; phylum Chordata; class Mammalia; order Chiroptera; family Miniopteridae; genus Miniopterus; species Miniopterus natalensis. The sequence goes on along the minus strand of NC_142084.1, from coordinate 68,970,029 downwards.
CCATGCCCTAAGCCGGCTAGAGGTGCCCAGCGCCCCCTTCCTGCTGCTCGCTCCAGAGAGGGGCCCTATCGCCCTCCATGATGATCAGAACTTGGGGGAAGGTCAGGCTGTGGGCAGTGCAGGAGGCTGGGGGAATTGACCCCCTTCCCTGGGACCCTGCCGCCCGCCCCCCAGGAAGCTCAGGGTCCCTGCAGTGCTACGGTGTTGGACCTTTAGGCGACTTGAACTGCTCATGGGAGCCTCTTGGGGACCTGGGAACACCCTCCATGCTGCACCTGCAGAGCCAGAAGTAGTGAGTACAATGGGGTGGCTTGGGGAAAGTGAGACTTTGGAGGGGTGGGGGCTCAGGTCCCCACCTTCTCCAGTTGAGAGGACCCATGAGTCCTGCCCACAAGTCCTCCCCAACTCGCAAGCCCTTCAATAATTCCAGGTTCCTTCATTTCCCTGCTGCATGACTCTGGACCAGTCACTTTCTCTCTCTGAGACTCAGATATCAAATGGTGATAATAAGTGAAACCTGCCTCCCAGGGCTGGTTCTGAGGACCCAATGAGTGAGGCACTTGGCAAAGAAAATGTTTAATAATTATATGCTGTTTTTTATTGCTGTGTGGCCTTAGGCAAGTAGCTTAACCACTCTGAGCATATGAAAAGATCATTCAGTCTGGTGCTGGAGGTGCAGCACTGAAAGAGGCAAACAGAAGGCCGGGCCCTTCTTGGGCCTGCAACTGCCCTTCCTTCATGATGAATCACACCTGGAAACAAAGTCATTTCAAATGTGCTAAGTTAACCAAGAGAAAAAGGGCATTGGGGGCTGGCTTTAAATATATATATATAGTATTGATTTTTAGAGAGAGAGGAAGGGAGAGGGGGAGAGAGAGAAACCTCAAGGTTAGAGCAGAACATCGAAGCCCAACCAACTGAGCCACACAGACCAGGCCTTTTTTTTTTTTTTTTTTAGTGGTGGTAGATTGCACATATAAAATTTACTTTTTCCCCCCAAACATTTTAAAGTGTGCAAGTCAGTGTCATTAAGTACATTTCATTGGTAGGGGGTTGGGGATTCAGAGAAGGTCCTGCCCTTTTTTTAATGATGTGAAATTCACATAACATAAAATTTACTATTTTAAAGTGAACAATTCAGTGGCTTTGTTATGTTCACAATGTTGTGCAACCCCCATCTCTACCTAGTTCCAAACCATTTCCATCACCCCAAAAGGAAGTTCCATTTCCAATAGCAATTTGCCTCAATTCCTCCCTCCTCCCAGCTCCTGGCAACCACTAATCTGCTTTCTGTCTCTGTGGATTTGCCAGTTTTGGACATTTCATATCAATGGAATCACACACAATGTGTTTTTTGTGTCTGGCTTCTTTCTCTGAGCGTAATGTTTTCAGGGTTCATCCACATTGTAGCACATATCAGAACTTCAGGAGCATGTGGTGGACTGGGCTCAAGACGGGGAGCCCCTAGAGAACCTCAACTGGGTCCGGCTTCCCCCTGGGAACCTCAGTGCTCTGTTGCCAGGTGAGGTACACCTGGGCTCCCATTCCAGCTGTTGGGAGAGCAGACTGATGGGTGGGTATGCAGGAAAGAGTGTTATGCTTAAGTATCATTAATTCATTGGCCACCCACTGTGTGCCAGCTTCTGTTCTAGACACTGGCACACAGTGATGGCAGCTGACATCTATTGGCATTTACCATAAGCATTAAATCATTCAAACTTCCTTATGAAATAGGCTTCTGCTATTGTCATGCTCATTTACAGATGACTAGAAAGGCCCAGGGTGGTTAAGCAACTTGATTGAGGCTTCACAGAAAGTAGGTGGTAGAACCAGGATTTAAATGACATAGTCAGGCTCCTGAACCTAGTGAGGGGGAGAAACTAAGGGCCTGTGTGTGGACCTGGTTGCTGTCTCCTTCTGTTTGCTGAGTCCTATTCTGGGGGGCTTCCCCCAAAATCCCAGTAGAAATGTTCAGTTTTGGTACTGGGAGTCCCCTGGTGGCTAGGGATATATAGGAGCATCCTCGCTATTTATTTCCTAGTAAGCTGCTGGTCCAACCCAGAGCTGGGACTCCCAGTGAAGCCATAATGTGACATGACCAGCCAAGCAGCTGAGCTACCTCCTCCTGAAATTCTGGCATTGGTAATGTCAAGACTCACAGTTCCCCAAATAAACCCTACCAGATGTCTTGGGCCGGGGTTTGTCTAGTGTGTGCTTTTCCACAGCGTCTCTCAGTTTTTCGGATATTGGACCAGGGGGCTGCATAATGCCATCTTGCCCGTTCCGAGCCCAGTTCATCTTTTCATGGGACATTTCCAGCAGTAGCTGCCCTTGTGGCTTTTAAGTGGCCGACCCGGTGCCCAGAAGTGGTGACTCCGTGGGGAGCTGAGAGTCTCTGTTCCTAGTGCCTTCTTCCCAAAATGAAGTGACTCACTCATTAGTAGGAATCAGGAGGTCTGACAATTTGGCACTCCTGCAGCTGCTTGGGATTCCAGAGGAACTTGGTTGGTGCTGGACCCCAAGACTAGGAGTCTCTAGGGGTCGGGGGGTGGAAGGGAGAAGTTTCTATTCTGGATATGTCCATATGTGCCATCAATTGAAAGGTTAACATGGTGGTGCATGGGAAGCTAAATAGCCATCTCAGAGAGGTGAATAAAGAAAACTTAAATTTATTAAAAGGGGACAGGGATATCCAAAGGGAGGGGCTACACAGCACTGAGCCAAAGGGTATTGGGTCCATTATGGCAGCAAAAATATACTTGGGACAGTGAAACAAGGCAGAGCATAGAAGGGCAACAGGATGGCCTGGGCTGGGCTGCTTTGGCTCCCTGAGAAGTCAGAGAGAGAAGGGGCCTTGGAGACGGGTTCAGTGGGTAAGCCTGGGACAGGCCTCCTCTGCCCACTGCTCCCCTGGTTGCAAGTCTCCTGGGGTCCCCTCAAAGGGAAGAAGGGGGATGGAGATGGCGCTGGCACACTCCCCTGGTGGGGAGCACCCACTGGGTCCTTTGTCCTGAGAATATGAATCTTTCTTGCAGGTGGGAAGCTTAAGGGAGGTCTCAGGCCAGTGTCTCAAGAGAATATTTGTGAGCTTTCCAGGTCTTTTCTTTCAGGGTCCTGTTCTCCCCTGATTGGGTGGTGCCAGGGCAGCAGGTCATTAGTCAATGTCGGTGGCCCTGAGGCAGCCATGGGGGTGCCACTTGTCTGGTTTTGCTGCTTTTCTGGGCCTGGAGCTGAAATACAACTGAGAGCTAGATGTTATCTTTGGGAGGAAATGCTCAGGGGGGCTAAACCACCTGACCAGCTGTGCTGGGGGAGGGTAGGTTTCCCTGGGGACAAGGTTCTTGTTTTCCCAGTTTTGCCCCTTGCTAGGCACCTGGGGCTTCCTGCCCCGGTGAGTCTCTGTGCCCAAGTTCCTGTACTCGAGTTTCTGTGCCTGGCCCATGTAACAATCTCGGTTTTACCGCCTTAATCATTTTTATGCGCTCAGCTCAGTGGCATGAAGGACGTTCACACTGTTGTGCAGCCGTCACCACACCCATCTCAGACTCTTCATCGTGCAACACTGAAACTCTGTCCCTATAGATACCTTTTTACTCTCGAAAATTCTCCCCCCGAGAGCATGGATTCTAGAGCCAGATGTCTCTGTTTCAATTTCCACCCCACCCCCGCTTACTAGCTGATTTGGGGCACCTTATGTCACCACTCTGTGCCTCAGTTTCCTCATCTGTACTGTGGGATCACCTTATTCCTAATCTTATAGTCCAGTGGCTCTCAGAAGTGGTTTCTGGACCAGCAGCATTAGCAGGGCCTGGAAATTTGGTGCACGCGCAGATTCTCTGCTGCTCTGCAGGTGGGCCCAGTGTTCTGGGTTTTAACAAGCCCTCCAGGAGATGCCGAGGCTCGCTCATATTTGACAACCATTATCCTAGGTCCTCAGGAGAATTAAGTAGATGACACAAATATGCAATATTTAGAGCAGTGCTTAATTCCGAGCCCATACTGTGTAAGGGCTCACTCTCCTTGCCGTTGTTATTATAGAGGAGGCCAAGACCCCAGTCCTGTGAGGAGGAGGGGTCTGGCTGCACCCTCTCTGCTGGTCTGGTGAGGGTCTAGGATCCTGGTGTCTGCGAAATTAAGGCCTTTTTGCCTCTCTGTTGAAGATGACAGAAAGTCAAACCACGTCACCCCATCCCTGGCAAAAGGTTATCGCCTATTCCCGGAAACAGGAAAGGTCGGGGTGTTCTCCCCATGCCAGCATCTCCCCTGCTAGAACAGATAAAGGAGGTCACTTGGTTCCTCCACAACAGGTGGGGGAGTGAGGATGGGGAGGCTGGATGTATAAATGGGGGGCCAGGAGGCAGCAGAGGCACTGATCACTGGGAAACTGCCTCGCTCTGCCCACTCTCGCATCCCAGGCATCTCTGTCCAGCATGGCCAACCACCCACTGCTGCTGCTGCTGGCCCTGTGGATGCTAGCTGGGGGGCTGTGGCTGGAAGCCGAAGCTCAGGAAGCACCAGATGAAGAAGTGAAGCTTTGTGACACAGAATTCATTCGGAGAATGTTTGCCTCCTGTGGTATCATATTTAAGCGGTCGGTCATCCTGGCCCGAGAAGCAATAGGTGAGGCTGGGAGGTAGTGGAAGGTGTGAAATGGGGATATGGGACATGGGATGAGCCCAAGGAGGCAGGGACAAAAATGAGAACAAAGACCAGGGCAGGTGAGTCTCTGTCCAAAACTTGCAGCTGAGGAGACCAGCCCATCCTCAAAGCTGAGCCTCTTGGCAGAACTGCAAAGCCGGGTTGGGGGGTGCAAGCCATCTCCACTGGCTAAAGTTAGAGGACAGGACTATTTCTGGGGTACCTGCTATGTGCCCAGCCCTGTGCTGAGCAAGGTAGATGCTTCCAGAACTCCAAGGGGACACCATTCAGAAGCTGCCACCGAAGTGCTTTCCAACCCCTTGGAGAAGGTAGTGTGCGTGTGTGGGTGGGGGGTCCTAGGCCAGATTTTGCCACCTAGTGGGTAACCCTCCCAGCAAGGCACTTTCCCCCTCTGATCCTCTTTATCTGCAAACAGGAGGCAGAGTCCCTGTACCTCACGTTTGTTCGGTGGCAAAGTTGAGTCAAAACAGATAAGGACACGGTCTAAGGAAGGCAGGTGGCTCAGTCTGGGCTCAGGCAGGGGGTAGGGGGTCTATTTTCCTAAAGGGCAGGGGTCTGGCAGAAAAATAGATGTTGGTGGTGATGATGACGACGACAACGATGATGATGATGTAAATGTGGACCTAGAATACATGCTGTCTGGGTTCAAATAGCAGCTCTACAATTCAAAAGCTGTGTGTTCATGTGCAGTTACTCTACCAAATTGGGCCTCAGTGGTGTTCTCTGGAAAAGAGGTGATACAACGGCACCCACCTCATGGGGTTGTCATTGGGAGGAATAACAGAGTTTATCCACGAGACCCCTTAAAACAATGCCTGGCACACTGTTAGTTTTCGATAAATGCTCAGGGCTATTTGAGTGCTAATCATGTATGAGACACAGTTCTAAGTTTTTCTAATGGGTATTAATTAACTCATCTACTCTGTATGAAACCCTCAAAGGGAGGAGTTATTATGTCCCTCACTTTGCAGACGAGGAAACCAAGACTCAGAGAAGTAAATTCACTTGCTCAGGATTATAACTTTGAGAAGCTGGATTGGTGCTTAATCAGTCTGCTCCCAAGCACATGTTCTTAACCACCAGGTCCTCCATAAACAAAGAGTAAGGGGAAAGAAATGACAGGAAATTCAAGCTCAGTAAGGTTGAATATTCTGCCCATCAAAGCTGGAACTTAGGCCTGAGTGGAATCAAAACCTTTAACCATGACACCATGTCACAAGAACAGAAAAGTAGCTTGACTAACCAGGAGCATGGGCTCTGGATGTGACAGAAACTGAGCCGCAAGCATTAACCCTTCTGATCTTTTGCAGATGCAGAATCCGATGCAGACAGTCAGCTGGAAGAGGCAGTGGCCTCCCTGATCAAGCTCGGCCAGAAGGGAACCGCAGGGGTCCTGAGGCACAGACGAGGTGTCGTGTATGACCTCCACAACAAGTGCTGCAACTTGGGTTGCCACAAGAGTGAACTCAGAATTCTCTGCTAGACTGGGGACTGGGCAGCTGGGCGCACAAGGGGAAATGCTGAGTACCTGTCTCTGGCCCCCTCATATGTTCATTCTACAGCAAGTCATTGAGGTCAGGCACTATGGACTCCAACACAATCCCCCAAATTAACCCTGAACTTCGACCAAATTCTCCTAACCCAGAGCAAGCTGTATCTCTAGTTGGCCAAATGGTTGCCCCTGGTCCTGACTCCTGACCTCTCCCCAGCCCATATCAGGCCTTCGTCTGGACTATGCTGTCCCCTGTACAATGGGGCCCCTACCCTACCCAGACCAGCCACACTGAAGGAGCCCTTGACAAATCTGTGGCTCTCCTGTGGCCGCTGTCCCCCAGCCAGCCCAAAGGGTGCCCTTGCCCAGCCCAGCCTGTGCCCACTCCCTTGCCCTTGCCTTCCAGCCCCTCTCCTTCCAACCCCACCTGCTGTGGACCCCACGGTTGGTGTTGAGAACCCTTGGTTCCCTTCATATCCTGGGATGGGAGGCTAGGTAGTGGGACAGATCCCAACCTGCTCCCACCCCGATAATAAAAATTCCAAAGGACTCTGCAGCATGTGTGTGTGTGTGTTGTTGGGGGGCTGAGTTTCAGCGGAGCTAGGTCCAGCCCTCGGCGCTCTCCCCCAGAGCCCCAGACCGCCTCCGTGCTCCCCCACCCCCACCCCTTTGGGACTTACAGTGGAGAGGAAGGGGCGGGCACCCAAAGGCAAGGTACGGAGGCGGTGGGAGGGGCGGCTGGGCTTCCGGCGCCGCCCAGGCCCCGGACCGAGAGCGAGGCCCCGGGGGCTGGTCTGCGGGGCCGGCCGCGCGGCCAGACCGGGGGCGCGGGGGGCGCCATGCGGGGGGCCTGGGCCGCGCCCTGCCGGCTGCTCCCGAGGCCGAGGCCCGCGCTGCTGCCTCTGCTGCTGCTGCTCCGCTGGACAAGTCCCCAGGGTGAGTCGTGGGGCGAGCTCGTGCTGGGCGCCTACCTCGTGCTCACCCTGAAAGCGCAAATCCTCCAGGGCGACCCCCAGTCCCCCGAATGAATGACAGAGGCCCGGGCAGCGCTCCGCTCCTTCCCGGGCTGGGACGCGGTGCGGGACGGAGTGGGGAGGGGGAGGCAGGTGGAAGTCAGGGCTCCGGGTGGGGATGGGGTGAGGGTGGGGGCTCTCGGGTGGCAACAGGATGTGGCTGGGAGAGGGAGGGGAGGAGCCATGCCCTAAGCCGGCTAGAGGTGCCCAGCGCCCCCTTCCTGCTGCTCGCTCCAGAGAGGGACCCTATCGCCCTCCATGATGATCAGAACTTGGGGGAAGGTCAGGCTGTGGGCAGTGCAGGAGGCTGGGGGAATTGACCCCCTTCCCTGGGACCCTGCCGCCCGCCCCCCAGGAAGCTCAGGGTCCCTGCAGTGCTACGGTGTTGGACCTTTAGGCGACTTGAACTGCTCATGGGAGCCTCTTGGGGACCTGGGAACACCCTCCATGCTGCACCTGCAGAGCCAGAAGTAGTGAGTACAATGGGGTGGCTTGGGGAAAGTGAGACTTTGGAGGGGTGGGGGCTCAGGTCCCCACCTTCTCCAGTTGAGAGGACCCACGAGTCCTGCCCACAAGTCCTCCCCAACTCGCAAGCCCTTCAATAATTCCAGGTTCCTTCATTTCCCTGCTGCATGACTCTGGACCAGTCACTTTCTCTCTCTGAGACTCAGATATCAAATGGTGATAATAAGTGAAACCTGCCTCCCAGGGCTGGTTCTGAGGACCCAATGAGTGAGGCACTTGGCAAAGAAAATGTTTAATAATTATATGCTGTTTTTTATTGCTGTGTGGCCTTAGGCAAGTAGCTTAACCACTCTGAGCATATGAAAAGATCATTCAGTCTGGTGCTGGAGGTGCAGCACTGAAAGAGGCAAACAGAAGGCCGGGCCCTTCTTGGGCCTGCAACTGCCCTTCCTTCATGATGAATCACACCTGGAAACAAAGTCATTTCAAATGTGCTAAGTTAACCAAGAGAAAAAGGGCATTGGGGGCTGGCTTTAAATATATATATATAGTATTGATTTTTAGAGAGAGAGGAAGGGAGAGGGGGAGAGAGAGAAACCTCAAGGTTAGAGCAGAACATCGAAGCCCAACCAACTGAGCCACACAGACCAGGCCTTTTTTTTTTTTTTTAGTGGTGGTAGATTGCACATATAAAATTTACTTTTTCCCCCCAAACATTTTAAAGTGTGCAAGTCAGTGTCATTAAGTACATTTCATTGGTAGGGGGTTGGGGATTCAGAGAAGGTCCTGCCCTTTTTTTAATGATGTGAAATTCACATAACATAAAATTTACTATTTTAAAGTGAACAATTCAGTGGCTTTGTTATGTTCACAATGTTGTGCAACCCCCATCTCTACCTAGTTCCAAACCATTTCCATCACCCCAAAAGGAAGTTCCATTTCCAATAGCAATTTGTCCCAATTCCTCCCTCCTCCCAGCTCCTGGCAACCACTAATCTGCTTTCTGTCTCTGTGGATTTGCCAGTTTTGGACATTTCATATCAATGGAATCACACACAATGTGTTTTTTGTGTCTGGCTTCTTTCTCTGAGCGTAATGTTTTCAGGGTTCATCCATATTGTAGCACATATCAGAACTTCATTCCTGTTTATGGCTCAGCCACATTGCATTGTATGGTGTGACCACATTTTGTTCATCCATCCCTCTGTTGATGGACATTTGGGTTGTTTCCACCTTTTGGAGACTGTGACTAGTGCTACTATGAGCATGTGTGTACAAGTTGTTGAGCACCTGTTTGCAATTCTCTTTAGTATATATATAAATATAGGAGTGGAATAGCTGGGTCATGTGGCAATTCTGTGTTTAGCTTTTTGTTGTTGTTAATCCTCAACTAAATATATTTTTTCCATTGATTTTTAGAGAGAAAAGAAGGGAGGGAGGGAGAGAGATAGAAACAGAAACATCGATGCGAGAGAGATGCCAATTGGTTGCCTCCTGCATGCACCCCAGCTGGGGCCAGGAATTGAACCTGCAACCCAGGCACGTACCCTTGACCTGGGATCAAACCAGGTCCGACCTGGTACCAGGGCCGACTCTCTAATCACTGAACCACACAGGCCCAGGCAGCTGCTACCTTTTACGTTCCCACCAGCAATGTATGAGGACTCCAGTTTTTGAGCCTTTGAAATCCAATCCTTGGGAACTTCCTCAGTTCCTCTGTCTGTCACCCACATCTGACCCATCAGCAAGCCTTGCTGACCCCACCTCCAGAATCTGACTTTCCCCACTTCCTCAGCACCCACCCTGGCTCAGCTCCCACCATTGCTGGCCTGGACTGTGTGGCTCAGTACCTAGGTACAAATCTCAGCTCCAGCACTCACCAGTTCTGTGACCTCCTCCCTGGGCTCTGGTTTCCACCCTCAACCCCACAGCCTCTTAAGGGCACCTGTGAACATCTGAGTCAGGGCATGTTCACCTCTGCTCACAGCCTTTCAGGGCTCTTACTTCACTCAGTGTAAAAGCTGGTCTTCCCTGTGGCCCACTAGGACCTGCACAATCTGCTTGTCACCTTCCTGCCCTCACCTCCTCCCACTGTCCCACTCACTCACTGCACTCCAGCCACACGGGCCTCCTTCCCCCTCTCCCTCAAACACACCAGGCAGTTGACTCCAGGGCCTTTGCACTGGCTGTTCTCTCTTCCTAAAATGTTTTCCCCCAGATCCTTCATGGCTCCACCCTCACGTCCTTCAAGCATTTATTCAAATGTCTCCTTGTCTGAGAGATCTTTCCTGACTACCCTCCCTACAATAGCTGTCAATCCTCACCCCATCACCACACTGCCTCGTCTTCACCCTGCCTGACTGTTCTTTATATGGCTTATACCACCATCAGTTATATATTTGTTTCTCATCTGCCTCCCCCCTGGAACACCAGCTCCAGAGAGCAGGCTCGTGCCTGCTTTGGTCATAGTCCTATTCTCAATTTCTACAACAGGGCCTGGGACAACATATATTTGCTGAGCGAATGGTTGCATAGACATGAATGTGCATATATAGAGCAGGTGCTCAATAAATACAATAACCGATATTCACGTAACATATGTTATGCACCCAATGGTGTTCTAAATGCATTCCATTTATTATCAGATTGGTTCCCCTCCTCTATTCAGCCCTTTCAGCAGGTGCTTTTATTGCCCTCATTTTGTAGATAAGGAAACTGAGGCACTGAGAAGTTAAGTTGCTTGTCAAGGTCACACAGCTCTAAAACAATAGAGCTGGGATTTGAACCCAGGCAGAGCAGTTATTATGGCTTGGGCCTGGCCCTATGTATCCGTCCCCCCAACTCCCCCATCTCTCCTCACAGTCATTCCAACAGAACCTGGACTGTCGCAGTGCCTACAGGGCAGAGCTGGGTGGCCATCCCACGGGAACAGTTCACGACATCTGATGAACTCCTTGTCTGGGGGGCAGAGGCGGGCCGGCCTCTGTGGCCCCCAGTCTTCGTGAACCTGGAAACACAAAGTAACAGGCAGTAGGGTGGGTTGCTATCTGGAGGGTGGGTGGTCCTGGAGACCCCAACTCAATGCACCCTGGTCTCCCCTCCTCAGTGAAGCCAGAAGCCCCCCAACTGGACCCTGACGTGGACTTTTCAGAGGATTACCCCATGGAGGCCACTGTCCAATGGTCCCCACCTGTGTGGCCACCCCATAAGGTCCTGGTCTGCCAGTTCCACTACCGAAGATGCCAGCAGATATCCTGGACCCTGGTGAGTATCAAAGGTGCTTTCCCCCCACCCCATCATCATTTGTGATGATTTGGGGCATCCAGATAGTATCCCCAAATCAGAGACTAAGCCCAGAGCCCATTTCTCACCTGCCCCTGGAATCTGTCTGCATCCTACACAAAGGACTTGTACATGTATATCCTTCAACTAAAGAATTACTCTCCACCTCCCCAAGTCTATAAATTCTATGCAGTCTCAATCCAAATTCCACTTGGAATTTCTGAGAAAAAATAAATTTTTTTCTTTCTTTTTTACAAAAATATGTTTTTATTGATTTCAGAGAGAGGAAGGGAGAGGGAGAGAGAGATAGAAACATCAATGATGAGAGAGAGTCATGCCCCTTACTGGGGATTGATCCCGCAACCCTCTCGTGTGCCCTGACCAAGAATCAAACTGTGACCTCCTGGTTCATAGGTTGATGCTCAACCACTGAGCCATGCCAGCTGGGCTCAGCCACAGCTTTTGATGTAAAACACAATAGAGAGCAGAGCTGTCACTGATTATTCATGCAATTCATAGCAATGCTGAGTTGCAGAATTTGGAATCTGACTGCCTGGGTACAAAGCTCAGCTGCAGCACTCACCAGCTCTGTGACCTTAAGCAAGTGACTTCCTCTCTCTGGACCTCAGTTTTCCTAAGTTGTAAAATGGGAATAATAACAGAATTTACCACCTACTGTCATACCTGGCACATAGGGCCCAATTTTTTTTTTTAAGAGTAGTTTATTGATTTTTAGAGATAGGGGAAAGGAGGGGAGAGAGAGAAAAAAAACTTGATGTGAGAGCATCATGTCAGTCAGTTGCTTCCTGCACGCCCCCTACGGGGAATAAAGCCCCTGCAACCCGGGCATGTGCCCTGACCAGGATTGAACCTGCAAGCTCTCGGTACAGGGGATGATGCTCATCCAACTGAACCACACCAATCAGGGCAGGGCCCAATTTTAAAGCTGAAATCCAATGTCTTGGGAACCCTCTCAGTCCCAGGTAAAGCAGGATAGTTGGCCACCCTGATGACATATAAGATCAATTACTATCAACTCAACCCTCAGCCTCATTGCTCTCTCCTATCTCTTCCCAGCTGGAACCAGAACTAAGGTCCATACCTCTGACCCCTGTTGAGATCCAGGACCTAGAGCTGGCCACTGGCTATGAGGTGTCTGGCCGCTGCCGAATGGAGAAAGAAGAGGATCTGTGGGGCGAGTGGAGCCCCATTCTGTCCTTCCAGACTCTGCCCTCTGGTAAGGATCTCCTGGCTTTCCCCTATACCTCTGTTTCCCCTTCTGGAAGTCTGTCCATTCATGCCTCTTTCATTTGTGCCCTTTCGTCATCCTTGTCAGCTCCAAAAGATGTTTGGATATCAGGGGACGTCTGTGGGACACAAGGTGGGCAGAAATCCCTGCTTCTGTGGAAGGTGAGTTGTGAGGACCAGTTATATTTCTCTGCATGTATCAGAAAACCCCCAAATAACAATGATGCAAACAAGACAGAGGGCCTGGCCAGTGTTGCTCAGTGGTTTAGCATCGAGCCATGAACCAAGAGGTTACTGGTTCAGTTCCCGGTCAGGGCACATGCCTGGGTTGCGGGCTCAGTCTCCAGTAGGGGGCGTGCAGGAGGCAGCCACCAATCGATGTTTCTGTCTCATTGATGTTTCTAACTCTTTATTCTTCTCCCTTACTCTCCCTAAAATTAATAAAAACTTTTTTTAAAAAAAAGCTTTATAGTTAAAAAACCAAAACAAACAAATAAACAAACAAACAAAAAGACAGAGGTTCCTGTACTGCCCTCTAGAGGTTGCTTCAAGGCTTAAAGGAGGCGAATGCTCAGAGAGGTCCTGGCACAGGGCTAGGGCATTATGAGATGACAGACACGGGTACAATAGTCCTCACTGATCCAAATCTGTTGAGTACCTACTATGTTCCAGGCATTACTAGGCCCTGGCTCACAGTAAGTATGGCAAGGAACAAAACAACAGGGCCCATATCTTCTTGAGCCACGTAATCTAATGTCATTCATTTTAACCATTACATAACACTTATAGAGCTCTTACTATGTGCCAGGCCCTAGCCCACACTCTTATTTATATTGACTAACCTTATAGATAAGAAAAATGAGACATGGAGATTGCCCTAAACCACACAACTAGTAAGTGGCAGAGCTGAGAGTACTGGCTTTCGAACAGAAATCTACAGCCTCAGTGTCCCTATTGTGTAACACATACTTTGTAATGCCCCTTTACTATACCGAAATAAAATACCCAGATAGTATAACCCATGTAAACACATGTTTTAAAAAATACATAATACAGTGTCCTCACTGTAATATTCAGTAGAAAATAATGGGGAGATAAGGTTCTATGTAATGGCAAAAAATTGAGTTCACCAGAATGATCTAAGAGTACTGAATCTAAATTTACTTAATCACATGACTTTAAAATACATAAAGCAAAAAAACAAAACTATAGGAGAAATGTATGAATTCGCAACCTTTGTGGGAGATTTTAATACACCACTCAATAATTTCATAACAAACAGAAGGAAAATAAGTCAAGATCTAGAATTTATGAACATGTGATTAACAAACAATCTAATGGACTCACATAAAAACTCAGGACATGTGTTCTTTCCATATACAAACAGGACATTTACCAAAATCAACCACATGCCATGCCATAGAGCCAATTCCCAGGGACTTCAGAGGGGTGAGGTGACGCAAGGCACATTAAAAGGTTCTCTGATCACCCTGGCCGGGTGGCTCAGTTGGGTGGAGCATCGTCCCGTACACCAAAAGGTTGTGGGTTCAATTCTCAGTCAGGGCACATACCTAGGTTTCGGGTTTGATCTCTGCGGTGAGTTGGGAGGCAACTGATCAATATTTCTCTCTCACACGTCTTTCTCTCTCTCTCCTACTCTCTCTGAAAAGCAATGGGAAAAAGTATCCTCGGGTTAGAATTAAAAACAAACAAACATATTCTCAGGTGACAATTAAAAAACAAAAATTCTCTCATCAAAACACAGATTGTGCTGGGAGTTGATAATAAAAACTGCCTACAAAGTCCCCATATGTCCTGAATATTTAAAAATTCCATGAATATTAAAACCAGACCCCCAAATGATTTTGTTTGGTTTAGGATCAATTAAAATTATTAGACAGGTTTTTCATTTACAAGAGTTTCCAGTAGCAATGGCATTCAAATCATAAGGGTCATGGATAGTTTTTTGTTTCTAGGACAGTGTGGCATCCCTGATTTTTGCCCCTCAATACCAATCATTGAGGTAACCAAAAATCCCCACACATTTCCCCAAATCCCCCTGGAGGGTACCATTCTCTTTACTATATATAATTAATCCTCTATGCAATAGTGGGAATTCTGAAATCCCTAAGAACTGCATAGGACCCAGACTAGGGTGAGGCGAGTAAGGCAGGGTTGTATATGTGCAGGATCAGATCCTATCTTTACTTAAAATGTTGATATTTTGTTACAGGATTTTTTATTACTTTTGATTGATTAAATTATAATTTATCTTGATTACTGGGTTTCTTGTATTCTCCCCCTTAAATTTTGCACCCAAGGTGGGTGCCTTACTCACCTCACCCTAGTCCTGGCCCTGGGACTGTATTCTAATCCCACCTCTGCTGTTAAGCCCCTCTGAGATTCAGTTTCCTCATCTGTAAAGTGGAGCCAACACAAATATTTCACTGACTGGTTTGTCAGGTGACCTCACTGAGACACACAGTAGGTGTCTGATAAAATGGGAGATATTAACCCGTTCTTCCCCTCCTCCCACAGGCCCTGGGGCACTGTGTGCAGGTGAGCTATAGAGTCTGGTTCCAGGTTAAAGGTCAGGAGCTGATCCCCCGGGAGACTCCCTGCTGTAGCTCCTCCATCCCAGCCCAGGCAGAGTGGGCTGCAGTGTCTGCTGTCAACGCCACAAGCTGGGAGCCTCTCACCAACCTTTCTCTCGTCTGCTTGGGTAAGAGGCTAAGAGGCTGTGGACTTCCTCCATTCAGTGCCCTGGAAGTGCCCAGGAGGGGGCCTCCTGAGTTGGCAGCTGAGACTTCTTCTCCCTCCCCTTTAGGTTCAGGCTCTGCCCCCCGAGGTGTGGTGGTTAGCAGCATTGCTGGGAGCACAGAGCTGCTGGTGACTTGGCAACAGGGGTCTGGGGAGCCGCAGGAGCATGTGGTGGACTGGGCTCGAGACGGGGAGCCCCTAGAGAACCTCAACTGGGTCCGGCTTCCCCCTGGGAACCTCAGTGCTCTGTTGCCAGGTGAGGTACACCTGGGCTCCCATTCCAGCTGCTGGGAAAGCAGACTGATGGGTGGGTATGCAGGAAAGAGTGTTATGCTTAAGTATCATTAATTCATTGGCCACCCACCGTGTGCCAGCTTCTGTTCTAGACACTGGCACACAGTGATGGCAGCTGACGTCTATTGGCATTTACCATAAGCATTAAATCATTCAAACTTCCTTATGAAATAGGCTTCTGCTATTGTCATGCTCATTTACAGATGACTAGAAAGGCCCAGGGTGGTTAAGCAACTTGATTGAGGCTTCACAGCAAGTAGGTGGTAGATCCAGGATTTAAATGACATAGTCAGGCTCCTGAATCCAAACCCTGAGCTATATCATTCCATTCTCCCTCTCAGCAACATTCTTGTGTGGGGGGCAGCTAATGAAACAGAAGCAAGTACCTATAAGGTAATGGGGGCAAAATAAATCAGTGTAAGGGGGAAGGGGGAGTTGCTGTTTTAGAAAGAAAGGTTAAGAAAGGCCTCTCTGAGAAAGTGGCATTTGAGCTAAGGCCTAAAGGAGGTGAGAAGGGAGCCACGAGGGTGTCTGAGGAAAAAGCAAGAAGGAATAGATACTGCAGGGGCCATGAGGCAGCGATGTATCTGATGTGTTAGAGTCAGTGAGGAGGCCAGTGTGGCAGGAGTGGAATGGGTGAGGGGAGAGTGGGAGGAGGTGAAGGCCGAGAGATAATGGGGCAGAGTGTGCAGGGCCTTATGGGCCACAGGGAGGACTTTGCCTTTTTTAGTCTGAGTGAGGTGGGATCCACAGAGGATTTTGAACAGAGGAGGGAGGTGCCCTGCCTCAGTGCTCACATGTGCCCCCTGGCTGATGTGGGAGGAGGAACAAACTGGGTTGATGGAGGTGGGGGTGTTGGAAGCTGAGAAAAGGAACTGTACTAGTCTAGGCCAGAGATGATGAGGGCTGGACCAGGTGGAGACTGAGGAGGGGAGAGAAGCGGGCAGGTTCTGGTTGGGGAAGTCTTGGATTAGAATTTTGGGGACCCATTTGACATGTCTGCATCTGAGAGGCTTATCCAAGTGGAGTTGTCTAGGAGACTGTCAAATGCAAGTCTTGGGCCCAGCAATGAGTTCTGAGCTGGGACCTGACATTGGGGAGGCCTTCCTTGAGGTTAAGAACTTGAGAGAGCATGAGAAGGTGTTGAGTGAGAAATGTAGGACAGAGTCCTGAGGTCCATAAATATATACGGGCAAATGAAGAAGAACCTCAGTTCTGGAAAATTCCCAGTCAGGGAAGGCCATGCAGCAGCAGTCGTTTTGAGGAGGGACCTTAGAAACCTCACTTACCTGTCATGGGTGCTGTCAGGGGCCCCATCCTAGCCCAGTGTTTGTCCATCTCTCAGCATTTCTTGGCCTGAGGCCTGTGTCTGGTCCCTGAAGCATTTTGCCTGCCTGGGTAGAAGGCTGGAAGCGCAGGGACTTAAGCCTGACCATTGACAAATAAGGGTTGGTGGGTAAAGACCCCAGCTCCTTCCTCAAACGGGATGGGTCTCGGGCGCGTGCCCTCTGCTGCCTCCCAGAGGTCACCAGCGGGAGTGAACCTCCGTCGCCCACATCGGAAACTTGTTTTCCACCTCGTAGTTTACAGGCTGCTTTTCCTTCCCTGTTTCGCTTCCCCACTGGCCCCCTGGTTTTCTGGGGTTACTTCCTAGGTAAATGACTTATACCCAGATCTTAACCTCAGCATGTCCTGGAGACCCAAGTGAAGGCTCCAGTTACGTAGGAAATGAGTGGGGGAGGAAGAGCCAATTGAAACTGGTCTTTGCTCCTACCCCCACCCCACAGGGAATTTTGAAGGAGGGGTCCCCTACCGAATCACAGTGACGGCCGTCTCTCCTGAGGGTTTGTACCCTGCCCCCTCAGTATGGAGGTTCAGAGAGGAACTAGGTAAGCGATGGGGCTGGAAGGTGAAGGGTCCTGGAGCCCTGACAGACCTTGACACTGGCTTTCTCTCCAGTACCTTTAGTGGGGCCAGCGCTTTGGCGACTCGAGGATGCTCCCCCAGGGACCCCTGTCATAGCGTGGGGAGAGGTCCCAAGACACCAACTTCGAGGCCACCTCACCCACTACACCTTGTGCACACAGAGTGGGACCAGGCCTTCTGTCTGTATGAATGGTGAGCTTTTCTGCCTCCTGCCCCCAGCTCCCAGCCCCCACAAGACCAGGCCATCAGTCTGCCTCACCCCTTGTCCTCAGATGGGCCCCTTTGGTTCCCTCTCAGCCCCTGGGAGAACACATGATGTCATCAGTTCCCTATTGGACAATAACCCTGGTGGTTCTCAATGTAATGGACTGTCATTTGGCCATTAAAAATAAAGACTCCAATCTATATTTATTGACATTGAAAGATGTCTGTCATATTTTATTAAGTGAAAAATATGAAAGGATTCCAAATGCTGGGATGGTTCCATTTTTTGAACACTAAACCCGGCATTGAGCAAAGCTAAAGCAGAAATACGAAAATAAATTTATACTTTTGGGTGTAGGCTACATTTTTACTCTGGGCACAAATTCCTTTTAAAAATACATTACCTTTTTTTTTCTAATTACAAAAACTATCTGTGCTTGTTACAAAAGCTGACACGTATCATCGAGAATATCAGCATTTTCATAATTTCACTGATACTTACAAGTTTCCAGGTTTTTTCATATGTATGTTGACATAGATAGGAGTTGGTTTTTTGAAGATTTTTAACTTGTTATTGTAGAAAATTTCAAACACATACAGAAGTAGGGAGACTATGACAAACCCTCGTGTGTCTACCATCCAGCTTCAGTAATTACCTACATTTTGCCAATCTTGTTTCAGTTTACTCCCCCACACTTTTCTCCCTAGAGTCTTTGGTACCATTTCACTCCTAAATACATCAGTACTTCACATTCGCCCCTAATTGATAAAGCCTACTTTTTAGCATAATTGCTTTGCCATGATTGTATCTAGCGAACATATATTATTATTAAATATATGTACATTTATATTGTCATTATTAGTAGTAAAAGAAGACCATATTATAGGCTATGGTTTGGCCCATGAGTCTTATGACTGATGTTTTGCAACTTTTTTTTTTTCATCTGGGACTTTGCTTGGACATCTTTCTTTGGCAATATATCCTGATTCCTGTTCACATTTCCTATAATCCTATAACAAATCAAAAAGCTACTTCCTCTTTTAGCTTAAAAACAAAAAAGAGCAATTCAGTAAAACAAATAAACAAAAATAGCTCTGAGAGGTGCAGATGTCTACCCTGGGTCTAAGGAGCCTCCCCCCACTGGGCTCTGTGCAGGTGAGGGATATGATACTCATTTATTCTTTTGTTTATTCAAACCTCTATTATTTTTTAGTGCTTTCCATGTGTCAGGCTGATCCAGGTGCTGGGAATATGGTCCTCATGGGGCTCTAACTTTCTAACAGAGGACACACAGGGATTGACAAAGTAAACAATATCTCACCAGTGTGTCAGATGGTGAGAAGTGCTGGGTAGAGTGTGAAGCAGGCAAGATGGGTTGCGAAGGAGGTGCAATTTTTTACTTTTTTTTAAAAATCCTCACCCAAGGATACTTTTTCCATTGCTTTTCAGAGAGAGTGGAAGGGAGAGAGGAGAGAGAGAGGGAGAGAGAAACATCGATGTGATGGAGACACATCAACTGCCTCCCACATGTACCCCGACCGGGGCCAGGGATTGAGCCTGCAAAAGAGGTGTATGCCCTTGGCTGGAATCGAACCCAGGACCCTTCAGTCCACAGGCCAATGGTCTAACCACTGAACAAAACCAGCTAGGGCAGGAGGTGCAATTTTATATGTGATGGGGTGAGGGAAGCCCTCCCTGAGGAGGCAACATTTGTGCAAAGACCTGAAGGAGGGAGCTGTGTGGATATCTGGGGGAGAATGTTGCAGACAGGGAGAAAGCACATACAAAGGTCCTGAGGTAGGACTTGACTGCTTCTCCAACTGTTCTGGGTTTGTCCTTCAGTGAGTGGCAGCACCCAGAAAATCACCCTGCCCAACCTTCCCTGGGGTCCCTGTGAGCTGTGGATGATGGCGTCCACCATCGCAGGACAGGGCCCACCTGGTCCCACCCTCCGGCTTCACCTACCAGGTAGGGGGTGGGGTGGCACTGCCATAGTAGGGGGCCTGCTACATTTGAAGGGGATATGGAATGATTCTCTGGGCTTCAATGACTAGGCAACCTTTTTACTTAGGGGGGTCATTATTGATGATGTATTTTGATTCTGCTAAATACTGCTGTGGGTTATCAGGCAATGTGTGTCTCTGACCATTTCACCCACCCTTAACCTTGACCTCTCACTGATTATTGCTCTGTTCACAAGCTTACTCCCACCCCAAGATTTTCCTCACCGGTTCCCCCTACTCATTTTCATAAGCTCCACCCATTTATCTGCATCCCTCACCCAAGCCTGGTACATCAGTGAGCTTTAATTGACCACCCCCCCCGCCCACTGCTGGTGCCTAACTGTTCTTCTACCCCTCTCCCCCAGATAACACCCTAAAGTTGAAAATTCTGCCAGGTTTCCTTCTCCTGTGGGGCTTGCTTCTGACAGGCTGTGGCATGAGCCTGGCCACCTCTGGAAGGTGAGGCAGTCAGACATGTGGGGCTCTGCCCAGTGGGAAGGGCAGCTGGGCAATAGCTGAACTTCTGGGGCAAGGGGCCACCCCAGGGCTCTTTGACATTCCTGGTCCCTGCAACCTGGGTTATTCCCTGGATTCCCTTCCTTGACTCTTACCTGCTTGCCAGGTGCCTCCACTTGCGGCACAAGATACTGCCCCGTTGGGTCTGGGAGAAGGTCCCTGATCCTGCCAACAGCAATTCCAGCCAGCCCCACATAGAGGTGAGCAAAAAAGACTGGCTTGTCAGGAACCTCCAGGGGGTTGGGGGATGCTGGGACAATGGGGAGTGGGTGGGAGCACTGAGGGAGAATGGGGGCCATAATCACAGCCTCCTCTCTTCCCAGGAGGTGCCCCAGGCCCAGCCCCCTGGGGACTTGCCCACCCTGGAAGTAGAGGAGATGGAGCCACTAGCAGTTATAGAGTCCCCCCAGGCCTACTCCCAGCTTGATTCTGGATATGAGAAACATTTTCTGCCCACACCTGAGGAGCTAGGCCTTCTGGGACCCCCATCCCCAGGCCCCAGGTTCTGGCCTGAACTGATCCCAGGCCAGGAGAGGGGTGCTCATTTGACAGCTGAAGACACTGAGGCTCAGAGAGACTGAGCTACTTGCCTGAGGATACCCAGCCAGGAAGAGCTCAGATTGAAAGACCCCTGCAGAGAAGGCCTGGACCTATAGGAAATGGATGGATGGATGAGGGAACAAAGGAAAATATATGAAGTCCAGAGTGGCAGCCACCTCCCCAAATATGTCCTGCTGCTGTAACAGAACTGTAACTGGGCACACTCCCAGCCTCCCTTGCAGCTAAATGTGGCCATGCATGGAGTTCTCACCAATGGAATGTGTGCCAAAGCTGGGACTGTATGGGGCTCCTCCATATTCTCTTCCCTTTTCCATGAGCTGGAAAAACATAAACATGCCCATAATTTAGCTTCAGCCAGACCTAAGGGGAGGGTGGGAACAAGAAATGGAAAGGAACCTGAGTTCCCAAGTGACTGCATGGATCAGAGCCACCCAGAGAAATAAATTCATGTTTTTATAGTTACTGTAGCTTGAGGTCTTTTGTTACAGCAGCTGCACCTATACATTCACTGATTCATAATCTTTTGATTCTAGCCAAGTGAAAACCTCAGTTTCCCACCAGGAGATGGTAAGGTTCTGTACAAAACACACACACATTCAAACTGTCTCAATGCTTTAACATTTTATTTTCAAGTATAAAGGCTTAGTCAGAGAAGGGAGCCAGGGTCACAGGCAGTGGACAAGGGGTCTGGAAGCCCAGGTGGAGGTGGACATGTGGGCCAGCAGGCTCCCAGATGCCATGGCCAGTCCCATATGCCCTGTCTGTGCCTGGGACCCTCTGCTGAATGCCAAGAGGCCGAGGTAGCTGTGAAAGGAGCGAGGCGTGGGGTGGAGGGCATGGACTCACATCACCGCACAACACTGGCACGTCTTTTGCTTAGGGCCACTTGCCTCTTCACCCTCAGGAGGAGCAGATGGCTCGGGCTGCTGGGCAGGTGCATAGGTGGGCACAGGGTGGGCACTGGGGTTAGCCCGGGGCCCCTCCACTGGAAGCAGTGGCTGGCACTCGGTGGGCTGCTCAGGAGCCGGGGTCTCTGCCAGGAGGGGTGTGGCATCACCTGAGGGGTCCTGGCTCTCAGCAGGGGTTTGGGTCTTTACTGCTTCCTCCTCCAGGGAGCCTTCCTGCTTCTCCTGGGGCTGCTGTGGTCCTTCCTCCTCCAGCCTTAGCTCTTCCTTGGCCTCCAGGGGAGCCCCTGCCTCGCTTACCTCCTCTCCCTGACATTCTTTTCCAACTGCTGACTTTCTCTGCTCTTCTGGACTCACATCTTCCTTGACCTCCTGGTTCTCCTCTGCCTCCAATGGCTCCGCACCTCCTGTTCTCCCTACTGTTAGTGGCCCCTCACCCTCCTTCCTCTCTGTCATCAGTGGCTCTTCAGTCACTTCTAGCTTGTCTTCATCTCCTTTCTTCTCTACAACCAGTGGTTCCTCAACCTCCTTCTCCTCCGCCCCGAGATTTTCCTCATCTCTTTCCTTCTCTGCCCTCAATGATCCCTCAACTGCCTTGCTGTCTACTCCCAATGGTTCCTCAACTTCCTTTTCTGCCTCCAACTTTTCCTCACTTCCACTCTGCTCTACTCCCAATGGCTCCTCACCTCCTTCCCTCTCTGCCCTCAAAGGTCCCTCAGTTTCCTTGCTTTCTGCTGACAGTCCTTCTTCACCCCCTTCCCTCTCGGTCTCCACCTTTCCCTCACCTTCTCTCCTCTCTGGCTTCAAGGGTTCCTCCCTTTCTTTCCTCTCTACTACCAGAGACATCTCCACTCCTCCCCACTCAGCCCCTGCCTTTTCCTCTGCCTTTTCTTCACTTCCTTTCTTCCATGTGCCCATGGATTCCTCTGCCTGTCTCCTCTCCACTTCCCAGGTTTCCTCCCCTCTCAACCTCTCCGCTCCCAGAGGATTCTCATCTCCTCCCTCCTTCCCCAGTGCCCTCGACCCTTCCAACCCCTCCACCAGCAGTTCCTCCCATTCCTCACTGAGGGTCACTCTCTCCACCCAAATGAAGGATCCCTCCTCTCCTCCAGAGCCCCCCTGCCTGAAGCCATCAGGGCTGCCCCTGGGGGCCCCTCCCCCTTCTCCAGAAGCTGCTCCCTCTAGTCCTTCCTGGAGCCTAGGTGAGCTGGTCTGCGCAGTCTGTGGGCCCCTGCCTGTCTCCCCCGCAGCCTCTGAGTCACTGCCCTCTGTGCCTCCCACCCCTTCCCACACCACCTCCACAACCCCCCTGTCCTCCTTCACCCAGGATGGGAGCTCTGGACGGTCGGCTTCCAGCCTGTCCCCGATGGCCTCCAGCACCATCTCCTCCACCTTAGCCTCCAGCTCTGGGCCTGTGGCCCCCCTGGCACAGTCCTCTGTAGCCCTCAGCCCCTCCCACACCACCTTCACCACACCCCCTCCTTTGGCCTCACCCACCCCCCAGTCGGATGCTGTCAGCCCCTGACTCTGCTCCTGCTCCTGCTCCTGCTCTGGAGGGGGGCTGGGCCTGGGGCAGGGGCCATTGGCTTCTGAGGAGGCCCCTGCTGCCCCAGGGACCGGCCTTGGGGCTGGCAGAACCCCAACAGCCTCATCTCTGGGCTCAGTCGGGGACTCCAGAGATGTGCCCACTGGTTCAGCTGGCAAGGAGGCTCTCTTGTTCAGATCAGTCTGGCCTGGGGAAGTCAGGGGAGGATAGGAGAGAGGGAAGGTGACAGGATGAGATTCAGGCCACCTAGATTCAGGCCCCTCCTCTTGGGACCCCCAGACCTAGGGGCACAAATACCTACCTGCAGTACCTGCCTCCACAGTGGGCTGAGAGAGTGGACGGTGACCCTGCAGGAATAACAGAGACAAGGTCAGGCCAGCCTGTCTTCACTTCTGGCCTCCTGTATGCCAGTACCCCTCCCCTGCTCAAACTCTCAGCGGCTCTTCATTACCTTCAGGACCAAACCCTCTACTGCACCTCAGCCTTCCTCGCCCATCTTATTGCCCTCTGCTCCAGTGCCTTGCACAAGTAGGTGCTTAATACTGTGTCGTGCAGCTAATATTCTGTATTGGGGACCTACTATATTGACAGCTACTGAGGTTACCATAAGGGACACTTAAGCCTTTTGCTATTAGACATACATTCCAAACTCGCTTGGAGGGCAGAGCACTGTCCTGGGAGACTGGAAGGCTAAGTCCTTCCCTGAATCTGCCCCTCACTTGCTATGTAACCTTGGAAGAGGCACTGTCCTCTCTGGCCTCTGTTTTCCCACCTATAAAACAAGGCACTTGAACCAAGGTGATGGGCACTTTGATGACCTCTCCTCTGGGGCACATGCGGGGGGGACGACAATCATCTTCCAGAGGCTTTGGCTGCTGATGGGGCTTTGCCCCAGGGCTAGTGACATATTTTTAGCTACCCACATGGCCCTGCCCCAGCATGCCTGTTCCTTCAACTGTGTGTCCCAGAGCAGCCTGGCTTGCCAGTGATGTCACTGTTGGGGACACAGTGACTTCAGGTGGGGAAAAAAATACATTCCAATGGGAGTAGGCAGGTCATAAATAAAAATATTTAAACATATAATGCCAGGGACTGAGAACTATGGCAGAAAAAAGAAAAGCAGGATGAGGGGTTAAGAAGTGCCTGGGAGGTAATGGGGTGCCTCCTTTAGGTATAAGATGCAGGAGGGCCTCTGGGAGGAGGTGACATTGAACAGAGACACGAAAGATGAGAAAAGCCAGCCTTGAGTCAAGAGGTGGGGAAGGGCAGTCCAGGCAGAGGGGACAGCAAATGCCAAGGCCCTGAGGTTGCAATAAGCTAGGCAAGTTCAAGGAACAGAAAAGGTGGTCAGTATGACTGGAATGGAGTGAAGAAGGAAGCCATAGGAACATGGGCTCAGGGAGCAGAACTAGGGACAGCCATGCAGTAAGCCTAGACCAAGCTCCATGGATCTCACAGTTCTCTGATCCTAATCTCCTCTTTCCAGCCTCCATACCTTTACAGAGGCTGTCCTCTGCCTGGAATCCCCTTTCCCCTCATGCTTGGCTCCCACCCAGATTCAGCACAGATATCGCTGCCTCCAGGAAGCCTTCCTCGAATCCTTAACCTCACTAAGGTGCTTCCCCTGAGCTCCCCCAAGCCCAGGGCTCTCCACTCACAGACTCTTTGTGCCCCATCTCCTCATCTGGACTGTGAGCTCCCTTGAGCCAGGCAGCATGCCTTGTGCATCTCTGGCAAGAAAGTTCTGGCTTATACAAAAAACCCAACAAGTGCTTCCCATGCTGATTAACAGGTCTCCTCTCCTTCTCTGTCCTGTGACAGGCTTCTGGGAGCTAAGGGAAGACATCGGGGAGAGGTGGAGACTGTGGAGAACCCACACCTCACTGTGGCCAGGAACAAATGTGGTGGGATCTTTGGATTTCGGGAACAACCCAGACAAGCCAGATTTTACTGTGAAGTATCCTGGTTTTCAAAATCCTGTGTGTGACATGTGGATTCTATCTTAATAAAGGCATTACCAAAATGAAAACAAACAAAAATCCCCAACCCTGTGTAGATGCCTCAGATCCCAAGAGCATCTCATGATGACCCATTCCCACCTTTGAGACTGAATTCCATGAGTACTCCTCACACTTTCTGTCCTTCCTCATACTAGCAACTATGTATCAAAACATTCCCTTATGCCTGTTCCTAGTGTTAAGCTACAATCTTGGGGACCCTCCCTCACACCTCTTCCACGTGTGTGCTGATATTCTCTCTCTCTTTTTTAAAAAAAATATATCTTTATTGATTTCAGAGAGAGGAAAGGAGAGGGAGAGAGATAGAAACATCAGTGATGAGAGAATCACTGATCAGCTGCAGCCCACAGCCCAGGCATGTGCCCTGACCAGGAATCGAACCCTGATCGCCTGGATCCTAGGTCGACGCCCAACTGCTGAGCCACGCCCGGCTGGGCTGATGTTCTCTTTTTAGAGACAGGCCAGCTGAGGCTTGGGTAAGGAAAGTGACTTGCCCAAGACTACAAAGCAAAGAAGTAGTAGAGGGCCAAGTATCTAAACTATACTTGCAAAGGTCCTGCTTGGGGTCCTGCGGCCACACCCCCCCTCCCTAACCATTGCGCCTCCTCACCTGTCTGCGCCAGGTAGGCCTGCCAGAGGGCTTGTGCTGGGCACCTGTGGACGCACTTTGCAACAGCTGCAGCTGAGATTGGAGTCTGGAAGAAAAGGGGTTGCTGGGAGCCAAGCCCCAGGCTCAATGGACACCCCCAGTCTCAATTTGCCACCTCCTGGGAGTAGACCCTTGGCCATGCTGGGGCCAAGGCAGCAGGCAGGGACCCCACTCACGTGAACAAGCTGTCTTCCAGGTTCCGGATGCGGGCCTGTGCCTGGCCCTCGGGGGACTGGGGGTCCTGCAAGGTGGCGTCCTCCGGTCCCTCAGGTCCCTCAGCCCCATCCATTAGCCACCGCTCCCGAAGAGACTTTCTCTGGTTATGGAAAGGGGCTCCAGCTGGCCATATGAACTTCCCTGCCCTATGCAGGGTCCCCTCCCCACCCCTCAGGCTGGGCAGATTTCTCATAGCCCCACAATGACCCAGGTGGGACGGCCATTTCTCCCTCAGACTGGGATACAGGCCCTCAGTGCTCCCTCAACACTGCTAGGTGGGACAGACAGACACCCCATTACCAGCCCATAACTTCTCCAGGCTGGAAGCAGCACCCATCACCATCCCCAACCCTTCCAGAATGGGACATACACTCCCAAAGGTGAAATCAATGTCTTTCTTGGCCTCTCCTTACCCCAAAGTTGGACAAACATCTTCACTGTCCCCATACTCTTCCCGAAGGTGGCACGAATGTCTCCATCACCATCACCCATTCTCACACACAGGGAAAAACAGTCGCCCTCAAAGCTGGAACCAGTGCCCCCAACTGCTCCCCCCAAATTAGACAGAGGCTCCGATGGTCCCGCGAACCGACTCTCACAGGCACCCCCCCACCTCCTGGCCGAGGCCGGGCAGGCGCCCCCACTCGCCACCAACCTTGAGGCGCTCCACGCGGAGCTTCTCCTCCTCCAGCTCCCCGCGCGCCGCGCGGATCTCTTCCTGCAGCCGCCGCTTCTCCTGCGCACAGAAGACAGCTGCCCGCCGGCCGGGGGGCCGCCGCGCCCCCGCCCTGCCTCCTCCGCGGGACTCGCGGGGCTGCGGGCGCCGGGGCGCTGGGGGGCTGCGGCGGCGCTGACTCAGCAGCGGTAGGGGCGGGGCGGCCGGGCGGGGCGGGGCCAGCCGCGCCCCGGACTCCGTGGGGGCCGGGCCCTCAAGGAATGGGGGGGAGGGGGTCTGTGAATGGGGGGCGGGGCAAACCTTGGGATGGAAATCTAGAGGGGAGACAGAGCTGTAGAGGTCCGAGATATGGGGTTAAGAAAGACGGGGTTCAGAGATAGGGGGTCCAGATAAGGGGATCAAAGGAAGAGGGCTAATGAGATGAGGGTCCGGAGGAGTGGTGACCGGACAGAGGAACCGGGGAGCGGAGGGGCCTGAGGATCTAGGTGGGGCGCCCAGGCAGGGCAGGAGCTGAGGGTGCTGCTCCCTCACTTCACAACGCTAGGCCAGCCCCTAGGGATGGGAGGGA
Source organism: Miniopterus natalensis (assembly GCF_054644295.1). Lineage (NCBI taxonomy): Eukaryota > Metazoa > Chordata > Mammalia > Chiroptera > Miniopteridae > Miniopterus > Miniopterus natalensis. The sequence goes on along the minus strand of NC_142084.1, from coordinate 68,943,027 downwards.
GGTGCAGTCATAGGGGTTCGGCGAGACTGGGCTGTGGTGATGGAGTCCAGAGAGATGGAGGTGCAGAAGTGGGGGACAGAGAGATTGGATGCAGAGGTGAGGGACAGAGAGATGGGGGTTAGTGAGGTGGGATTCAGAACGATGGGGTACAAATATGGGGGCCAGAAGGTTGGGGTCCAAAGAAATGAACATTTATATATGAGGGTTCAGGGAGATGCAGATCTAGAGATGAGGGATGAGAGAGATGGGGGTTAGTGAGATGGAGGTCTCAGAGATGGGGGTTACTCGGGATGTTTGGGAGATTGGGGTTCTAGATGGAGCATCGGATGATGCAGATTCTGGAAGTGCAGGATCGCAGCCTCACCAATTTTGGGGTGGTGGTAACCAGACAGGGGAACTGAGGATTTAGGCAGGGCTGGAGCTGAGGGTGCTGCTCCCCGACTTCACAGCGCTAGGCCATCTCCCCCGGATGGGAGGGAGGCAAGCAAGAGGCCTAGGCTGGAGTTGCCCAGGGCGCTGGGCGGGGCGCACCCGGAGGGTGTCACTTACCGCGATGACCTCTAGTCGCTGCCGGTAGAGGGAGCTCTCGACCATGGGCCTGTGGGGAGAGGGCGGGGGCTTCGGAGGGGTCTCCCAGGGTCCCACCCTCAACAAGCTGTCTCCTTGAATGCCCCTCTCTAAGGCAAGGTCCCTGGGCTGCTTGGAAAGCAACTAGAGCGCAGCATTTCCTCTATTTCCCCTTTGGGAGGAGTTGGGGCAGAGGGTAGGAAGGGTCCTGTGAGGAAAAAGGAGCAGAGACCATGACAGGTTGAGCTAAAGCCCTTCCTAGGTCTGACATCACCTGAGTCTCAGTTTCCTCATCTATCAAATGGACCTGGATAGCTTGACCCTGACCTTGCAGAGAGATGCCCTAACAAGGAAATAGCCATGCTAGAAAAAACTTAGGACATAGTTCTCCAAAACTGGTAGCATAGTTTATTAATCATAATACCTTTAATAATTCCCATGATTGATAATGCTTATGATTAGTTATAAAAACCATTTCCAGTCCATCCTACAGAAACTCTCGAATTCCACCAGACCCCCAACATGCTGTATCTCCTTCCTATTCCACACCATCTCTGGACTTTGACTCCTACCCAGGATCTCTTAAGCTCTGGGGGGTGAGGGAGTCTGGGGAGAGCAGTGTCCATCTCACCACTGTGGACACTCACCATTGCCATGGTAACTCCAGAGCTGCCTTCTCTACCTGCCAGCCCCCACCCTCAGGGGGCAAGGGTCATCAAGTCATGCTGCCTAGCCCTGGACTCTGAGCTGAAAAGAGGGGAGGAGGATTTGCTATGTAAGGTTTAACCTGAGATACTCTCATCATTGTCCTCCTTGCAGAATCCCAGGATCCCACTTCACAGACTCCAGGGCTGCCCCTGGCCCCATCTGGGCTCACTCTGGAAACCAGAAACTGATTGTGGTGCTTAAGAGACAGTCATCACTGGATCAACCTATCATCAAGGACGTGCACTGAGTACCAACTATGTGCAGGTGCTTCACAGGCCAATATCTAGAAGAATATATCCACCTGCCTGTTGTCCTGGACACTTAGCCCAGGGCACACACAGGGCAAGCCCTCAAACATTTATTAATTTGAGCGCTAACACTACTGAGTGACTATTAACCTCATTGCCCAAACTCAAGCAGGGCCTCCCAGATCTTCTCTGGTCACACCATGCAGCTATAGTATCAGCACATATTTAGCATTTACTATATATAGTGCTCTAAGTGCTCTGTGGGGCTTCCAATAGGCTACCACAGCCACCTCCCCCTCCCCCTCCCTGCCCTGATCTTGAGACACTGTAGTGGACTCTTTGCTGAGTTGACATTCCAACTGAGAATAAAATCACCCAACCATTACCCAGTGCATACCATGTGCCAGGCGCTGTGAAATGGTTTACCTATATAATTCATTGAATCCTCCCAAAGATCCTAGGAGGTAAGTAGTATTCTTGTCCCCATCTTATGGATGGGGAAACTGAGGCTCCAAGAAGTAGCAAAAAGTCTTGTCCAAGGTCACTGAGTTGGTATTGGAGCTGGAAGCTCTTAGGCCCCAAATACTAGAAACCCTGGAGGAGAGAGGGAGGTCCAGGTACCCTGTCTTGGCAGCCTGGAGGCCAGAGATCAGCCTGGGGGGCTGTGATTTCAGCTAGGGCAGAGGGTTGAAGTCATGCTTTGCAGGAAGGCCAGACCCTCTGCTAAATAGTTTTGCCCCACTGAAGTCCCCCCTCTGCTGTCCCACCCCCAAGATGTAATCTCCTGGCCTCTTCCTTGCTGGGGGGGATCGGGTTCCCGTTGCTAGGCAACCAGGTTTGTAGTTGGTGAATAATGCAATGGGGGACCCAAAAGAGTGAGGAAACCAAATTGGGGTCCCTGGGGGGAACCCATTTTCCAGATATTTTTACAAACCTCGAGTCCTTCCACCCTCCTACTTTAAAAGGCCCTCACACTTCAAATATTAAAATACTCTGTACATGCACTCGATATTGTTTATCTCTAACTCTGCAAGAACAGTGTTCATAGCTGCGGCCTGTTCCCACCAGGAACAGTTGGTGGTCATTTCATTAAACAGGTGATCATTTCAATTTTGCCATCATCTTTCCCAGTTTAGGAGCTATTAACTTTTCTGTTAGATTTCAAGCAATTCCTCCTACCATAGACTCTGAAGGGTGTTCCTGGAGGCAAAAACAGGGGAGTGAGGGGCCCTGTCATTCCCCACCCTCCCCACCCCCCCCACCCCCTTCATAGCCCCACCCCCAGGCTGGACTTTGGGCTTGAAGCCTACCAGCGGAAAATCCCCCCAAAAGAAGGGGGTGGAGGTTCACTTCTCCCACCCAACTCTCTGGGGAGGGGGGCAGCAAAGAGCCTTCGAGGTTGGCTAGTGGCATCCCTCCACTCCCCCTTGTCCCCTTAGGAGAGGCCATCTGGGGCTCTCACCCCAGTGGAAAGGCCAGTATACTCCATGAGCCCCTCCCAGGCCCTGCCCACCTGCCCCCCTGCCCCTGGGCACTTACATGGGTGTGGCCGGAGACCACACCTGGCTCTGCAGGGCCATCTCTGCCCAGAAGCCCACGTTCCGGTCTCCAATCTCCGAGATCAGGACCCACCACCCGCTTGCCCGCCTGAAGGTGCCCTCGATGGAGGCTGTGACTTGGCTGGCAGGAGGGGGGGGGGCTGCAGTCAGGCACCGGGAGAGCTGGTCCAGCTGGTTTGGGCTGGGAGGCGGGAGGTGCATGGGGCGAGGGGGGCTGGGGGCTGGCGGGCAGTTCTGGGGAGGTACTATCAGCTGTCCTGATAAATTATTTACCAGCCACTGGCCTCCTTGCTGCACTAGGCTGCCTCCCTGCAAATATGCTCTCACATGCATGGTGGGGCATGTGGACCAGAGTGGGGAGTCACGGACCCTCTCAGAGAATGGCGCCCCCACTTGGTATGCCAGAGACCTCAAGTCCAGCCTGCCCACCCAGGGTCCCCCACATGTGAGCATCCTTGCACACCACACATGATGGCTATTCTTACACACTACTTACTGCCCTCCCTTCCCAGACCCTGGCTCTGGGGTGGGGAGGGAGGGACTGATCCAGCTAGAGGATTCTGAGCACTGTGGGAATCAGGAGACCTGGGCTCTGGGTAACTATAGGCAACTCACCTCAAGTTTCTAGGACTCAGTTTCCCCTTTTGTGAAGAGGGAGAATTAGAATAAGTGGCCGGCAGGGTGCTGGACCCTTAGATGCTATAACAGCTTGGGATGTGGTTGTGATGAGGAAGGTCCAGAGAACTTCCCACCCAAATCTTGAGGGTCTCTGCTTCCCCCTGCCCCAATGTCATTATTAAAGTGTCAGTAGTTCCTTTCTCAGCTGACTTCATGCTTCATTTAACCGCCCCTTGGGGAAATAACCTACTCTCCAGGCTGGTCTCCCATAGTCTCCAGTGCTTCCCCCATCACAGCCTTGGTCACACTGTGCAAATTCAAGACATGAACCTCAATGAGAAAGGTCCTTGCCCTGTACTCCTTGCTTTAGAGAGCACATCCATTGGACACCCTCCCATGAAGAAAAGGGAAGGTCCCCACCTACACCTGCACCTCCCTCTTCTAGATCCTACTGGGGGTACTTGGGACCTCAGAATTCCTTGCCCCAGTGTTTTGTTGTTTTTTTGTCCAGTGTTGCTGTGTGTTTTTTTAAAATAAGAAGGAAGCTGGTTTCTTTTTTAAATCCTCACCCGAGGATATTCTTTTATTGATTTTTAGAAAGAGAGGAAGGGAGAGGGAGAGAGAAACATCACTTGGTTGCCTCCCATATGTGCCTCTATTGGGAATAGAACCCATAACCTATGTATGTGCCTTGACTGGGAATACAACATGCAACCTTTTGGTGTATGAGACGATGCCCAACCAACTGAGCCACCTGGCTAGGGCTGTCCCAGTGGTCTTGAGCTCACTGAGAAGGCCTTTGGTTTCCTGAAGGCAGACCATGCAGTCAGGGTGTGTCTCACCCTGCCACTTCACCTGACCCTGACCCCAGAACTGACCAAGGACAGCTATTGGGAGAATGGGTGAGGAAAGAGCTTGGACATGTAGGACAGGGTCCCCAGGTGCATGCACAAGGTTCCTTGCTATGTAGGACAGAGTTGGAGGTGGGAAGTAAAGGGGGCCAGACTGAGGATTGGAGTTTCCCCATACCCCACATTCTAGTACAAAAATCCTAGGGATTAAAATGTTGTCCATTAAACCCGGCCTTCTAGGTCATTCTGAGAGTATATTTGCCATGATATAAAGAGAGAACATATTTTTTAAATTGGTTTTAATTGTGGTAAAATACATATAAAATTTCTCATTAGTGGTATTTAGTACATTCACAATGTTGTGTAACTTTTACCACTATCTAGTTCCAGGACTTTTTCATCACCCCAAAATGAAATCCTGTCCCCCTGAGTAGTCACTCCCCATTCTCCCTCCTCCAGCCTTTGGCAACTACCAATCTGTTTTCTGTTTCTATGGATTTGTCTGTTCTGGAAATTTTATATCAATGGAATCATATAACATGTGGCCTTTTGTGTCTGGTTTGTTTCACTCAGCACAATGTTGTAGCATGAATAAGTGCTTTATTTCTTTTTATGGCTGAATAATATTCCACTGTATGGATGGACCACATTTTGTTTATCCATTCATCTGTTAGTGGACGTATGGGCTGTTCTCACCTTTTGGAGGCAGGAATATATTTCATTTAATTTCTTGTAATTTGATTTTGTAAATGTAATAACAATAATAATTACAATATAAATGGAGCCACTTTAAAATGGAGCCAGAGCTGCCTTGCATGTCTTTTTCCTTCAAACCTTTGGAATGTTAAAACAGGGCAAAACAAACTTTGGGCTGGGCCTAAAGCAACATTGTGCCCCAAAGAACTGTTTGCAAAGATAACAAGAAAGCAGGTATATGACTACTGAACTAATGACTATAGGACTGAAATTTTAAAACATAGTTTAGAATTAGCATCACTATGTTAGCTCGTCTGCACCAATAGAAATGCCTTCCTTTTATTGCTATAATTGTTCACCTTCCCTTTCTCATAAATATCCCTTGCCTTTGTCTCCTAATTGGAACATTGGTTGGGTTTCTGTCTGAATCACTGCTTCCCAACTAGCTATTCTGTTGGGTCTCAAATAAATGCCTGTTGCCTCTCACTCTGGCCTTTATTTTTAGTTTAACAATTTTATAACTGTTAACAATTTAGATGTGTAGTATATAGGCTTCCCTTTGTACTCTTGTCCTGGATTCCACATTGAGGCAAAACTGTTCTGTTTATAATTGTGCCTGTCTCTCAATTTCAAGCTCAACTGCGACGTGCGAGTCTGATTTATTTCTTTATTCCCAACATTCATGCAGGCCTAGTAAGTATCAGGCAATAATAACGCTTGAGCAACTGCTGTATGTCAGGCACTGTTCTAGGCATGGGGGAGTTGGGTATAGAGGTGAGCAAGACAAACCAAAAATGCTGTAATGTGGCTCAGTTTCTAGTGGTGGGGGATAGATAATATATAAATAAACAAATAAAGGTGATTGCTGATAACTGCAGTATAGGGTAAGTTACAAAAAACAAAAGGGATGGTTATGGAGAAGGGCTGTATGTGATGTAGGCGAGATGATCAGGGACCACTTGTCTGAAGAAGCGACATTTGAGCCCAGACTTAAATAGTAGAAGCCAGCCATGTAATGAGCCATTCCAGGAAGAAGGAAAGGTAAGTGCAAAGGCCTTGAGGTGGGAATACAGTGGGTGGTTTGAGGGAAGCATGAAGGCTGGAACAGGGGAGTGACTGAGGGAGAAAACATTACAGGATGAGATCGGAAAAGTGGGCAGAGCCTTGGGCTGGGATAGGGAGTTTACATTTTTCTTCTAAGTTTGGTGGAGAGCTATTGGAGGAGGGTGAGGTGGCTGGGGTGAGGGTGGAGAGAAGTGAACAAATTCCAAATGTTTTGAAGGCAGAGCGAACAGATCCAATGGCAACCCAATCCAGAAGGGTTGAGGGAAAGAGAGAAACTGAGGCTGACACCTAGGTTTTGGGCATGAAAATCAGAATGGGTGAGTTGCCAAATAGTGAGAAGTAGAGTTGGAAGAAACCAAGAGTTCTGTTTTGATAGTGTTCAGTTTGACATATCTATTAGACTGGAGACTGGTGGCTATGAGTCCAAAACCCTCTAGCTCTGAGGAGTCAGAGCTAGTGATGTAAATTTGGGAGACATGTGCATAGAGATGGTGTTTAAAGCATGAGATTAGGATTTGTCAGGGTCCCTGTGCTGGCAGGAAAGAGATTGTGCTCAAACTGAGTAATGGATGAGAATTTATAGAGTAGGTTTACAAAGGAGTAGGGAGACAATCAAAGCATTGTGCACACCCTGGGTTAGTAACAGCCGAGAGCTCTTACCACCTTGGCCTGGGTGTGTGTGTGTGTGGGGGGGGGGTGAGCTGTGCAGAGCTGCTACCTACAGTGGAGGTACACAGCCAATTGTGTCCAACGGAGGGTACATGGGATAAATACGCTGACCTCACTCTCCTCTCCCCCACTAGCCAACCCCAATGGAAGCCAGAGGGGAAGGAAGCCTGTTGATGCAGGTGAACAGAAGTCTGAAAAGGGGTGCTCTGGAGGTAGGAGGAAAACCAGGAGAGGGTGGTGTCCCTGGAGACCAAGCTAAAGGAGAGGAAGTCAGAGGGGAGCTAGTGGCTGAGTTTGACAAATGGAGGTCATCAGTGTCCTTGAATGGAGAAAGCTCAGTGGGATGGTGGGACCAAGAACAGGATTAGCATGGCTGGAGGAGGGTCAGAGGTGATAAAATGGAGAGGCCACTATAGAGACAGCTCTTTCCAGAAGTATAGCTTTAATCTTCATCACCTCCCAAGAAAACTGAGCCTTGAAGAAGGCTGGTACCTTGCTCAGGTTATGAGTGGGATGGAACCTAGGTGGGCCCAATTCCAATTAGGCCAGTGGGGTCAGAGGGAGGAAGGAGGTCATGGTCAGAGGGAGGAGAGCAACAGGTTGAGATTGTGACCCAGGAGAGAGCTGAATGAGAGGGTGGAAAGGGGAGTCACCAGGGAAGGCAGAGAGTTGGGGGAAGAAATGGTCAGAGTTGGATTATTGGGGGTTCCTGAGGCTGTGTAGCCCCACCAGTTTCTCTAGATAATTACAGCTTTCTTCCTGGTCACCCTAGAATAGTCAGGATAGGAGAGTAGATTTGGAAAGAGCCTGGGGGAAAGGGTAGACAATGTCCCTGGATCTGGCCCCAGCTTCAAGGAGCTGTTACTCCCTTCTGCAAGCCTGGATCTCTCTCTGGGCCTTCCCAGCTGCCTGAGCCCAAGGTGACTGCCTTTCAAACACAATCACTCTGCTGAATCCTAGATGCACTGTGTCTGTCCCTCTCTCTTCCTTCAATCTGGGAATGCACTTGTCGGAGGAGGCTTCGAAGACTTTTCTGGGAGAGGGTGAAGGGAAGAGGCCTCTGGGCTTGGCGCCAGCGGCCACTGCTGGGAGCCTCCCTAACCCAGGAACTTGTCGCCCATGCTCCTGGCGCCCCCTCCAGCCTGTGCTGTGCGCCGCAGGGGTGGAAAGTGGATGGACAGCCCAGAGACTAGGGCCGTTTTTGCTTTCTGGCACCAGCTGGGCTGGGCTGGCAAGGCCCCAGAATGATGTCTTGGGGGATACCCTACCAGAGGGCTACTGGCTCAAAGGCTCAGAGCGGCTCCTGGCTGGGGCCACGCCTCCAGGCAATACCAGGAACTTGGGGATGGAAAGGTGCCAGGGTGGCGCCCAGTATGTGAAACAGCACCCAAACTGCCGCCCCCTCCGGGTAGTGGACCGAGCCTAGGGAAGTCAGGTGCCCTGAGCTGACCTGAAACGCGCCTATGGACAAAATCCGGTGCCCAGCCAAGGCGCTCTGGCCCCGAGGGCGGGGCCAGGGCGGGGCCCCAGTCCTCCCGGCAGGTGCAGGGGGCGGTGCCCGGCCCTGCCCCGGGGGCTGTTCTTGGAGGCCAGAGGCGGGTCAGAGAAACGGCCGGTGTGGGCGACGCCCTGGAACCCGCGGGAGGCGACTGCAGCCACAGGTGCCGGGCAGGGCATTGTGTCCCAGCTGTGGGCATCAAAACTCTGGCACTGGAAACTCAGGCTTCGGAGCTGCTTTCAGTTCTCGACACCAAGGCCCCCAGGCCGGAGATTGGAGCCCTGGAGTCGCCCGAAAAGCGGGGCCCAGAGCCCCCGGGGGTCAGACAGCGAAGTCCCTCGGCCTATCTCAGGGCAGGTCACCGAGGTCCCCAGGCCAGGCTGCGAGGCCCCCGTGCCCTCTGCAGAGCAGGACGCGGAGACCAAGATAGCTAAGTGCTCGAGCACTCAGCGGGTCAGGACGCAGAGCTCCCCGGGCCGTGCGCACTTGGGAGCTTTGAGACTCCTGGGCCAGGCTGCGACGACTCCGAGCCATCCGAAGCGTGAAGTGCCGGGATCCCGGGGCAGTGTTCCCCTCAGGGTCCGGAGACCTCCTCCTCCGGGTCAGACTCGGAAGCCCCCCAGCAGCGTTTTCTACCGCGCCCTAACAGCCCCCAGAATATCCGCTCATGGAGACGCCCATTGAGCGTGAAATCCGCCGCAGCTGCGAACGCGAGGAGAGCCTGCGCCGGAGCCGAGGTCTCAGCCCAGGCCGCGCGGGCCGCGAACTTGTGGAGTTGCGCTTGCGGCCGGTGCTCAGCCTGCCAGGCCCGGGCCCCGCGCTCCCGCGTGCCTTGGAGCGCGAGCGGGCTGGCGCGCAGATGCAGCGAGACATCGAGCGGGAGGCTCACCGGCAGGCGGCGCTGGCGTGCCCCGCGACCCCGGAACCGCGCACCCGGCCGCCTCTGCAGCCGCTGGGCGAGCTCAAGCGCTTTTTCGAGGCCGCGGGTGGGTGCGGCTCCTCACCCGCAGCGGAGGGCGGCGCGGGCCCGCAGCGGCTGCCGGAGCCCGGAAGCCGGCCGCATTTGGCCTTGCAGGGCCGGTGCCCGGTGCTGGCCCGCGCCCCGCCGCCCATCGCGCCGTCGCTGCTGGAGCAGGAGGTGCGCGAGGCGCAGGAGCGGGAGCGAGAGCTGCAGCGCCAGAGGCTTAGCGTCTATGGCACCGCCGAGATCAAGGAGCCCTCGCCTAGTCTAATGGGTAAGCCACCTGCGCCCGGACACCGAGGCTCCCCGGGGCTCCAGCCGCCCTCGCCGACTGCCCAACTCCAGTGGCCCCTCTTCTGGCCCTCTGGGGGTTTTCCCCTGGTTCCCAAATACCTGGGACCCCCTCTCAAGTTTCCGTTCAGGCTTTCTGGGCTACCCACTCTCTGCGCTTCACTCCCTACTCCTCCTAGATACACCTCACCTAGGTTCGTGGTGGGGGAAGGGAGGAGGATTCCATATGTCTTTCTCTTTGTTGGGTCCCAGGGAACCCTGCCTGGGTTCTGCCACTCCTGGTACGTCCTTCAGGTTCCTACGTCCCCACTCTGGGTTTGCTTCCCTCCTCCCTCAGAATGGAGGTTTCCAGGGGACAGTGGGGGGTAAGCGCCTGTGTGTGTTTAAGGGGTGCGGCCTGTCTCCCTTGTCCTGGCCGCCTCCAGCTGGTGAGAGGAGCAACGACCCTGGTTGAGTGCCCCTTTCCTCATAGCGATCAGGGGCGACGGAAAACTGGCGGTGATCTGGCCTCCCCGCAGAAAGGCTTCGGAGAACGGCCTGGAGCAGGTGGGTTCCCCTTTTTCCCTCTTGCCTCAGACGCTTATCACTCTCTCTCCCCTATCCCCCACGACCCTGCGGCGCCAAGACGCTGAACCAGGGAAAGTGCATCCCCGCGCCCCTTGGGAAGTCGCCCTAGGCTAGGATACAAAGACCCGGGCGCTGCTCAGGGGTGATGTGGAGGGGGTGGTCCTGGGGCCCAAATTGCCCCACCCTAAGCCTGGGTGTCCCTCTTCCCAGGAAGAGCGAAAGCCTTGAGGTTGGAGTGGGTTGGGATCCCGGCCGAAAGTAACATGACCGTCAGAGGACATGGACAAGAGGAGCCGAGGAGTGCCCTCTGGATAAGCAGAAGTCCTGGAGAGGGGCCAGCCGTCTGCGCCGGGAAAGATGAAATCTGCCAGCCCATCCTTGAACTTGATTTTGTGAAATTGATCAGTTTCTGCTATAAAACTGTTATTGGGAAATACCACTACAACAACCCAGCCATTGAAATAGTCCAGCTCTTCTCCACCTAATTGCAAACCGAGCTAGCCTTTCCCTCACCGCCTCAGCTTCCCCACTCCCCAATAAAGTCCGTTTTTTCTGAGCAGTGCAGGGTATTTTATTTTGGGCCCTCCTGGTCTGGGGTGTGGCGGGAGCGCAGCGAGCGGAGGGAAAGCCGCCGGGGGCGCGGAGTGTGCGGAATGCGGAACGTCTCCTTAAAGCCCAGTTCCTGGGCCGCTGGTCTCCCCCGTCCCTGCCCGGGTCCTAATGCCCCCTGGCGGCACTGGTGCAAACTGCAGCGCTCGGATCAATGACCTCACGCCCTCTTTTCCAGACTTCATCAACATTTATTGGTGCCAGAGGCTTGCCCCGCGCTAGGTGCTGGCTAGACAGAATTGATAAGAGGTTGTTCCTGCCTTGGGATGTAAACAATAGCTACAAAAGAAAAAAAGAGGGTACAAACTCCTTAGCGGGGCACACAAGGCCATTTATAATCTGTCCAGTGATTGCAAACCTCACATGCTTGCGGCCCCAGGCAAATATTAAGGAGAAAGATGAGAGGTGCTCAAAAACAAATGCCTCGGTTCAACGGGCTGTAAGTGTTCCTCCATAACAGCAGTGCCACCAACGAGTGAGTTAAGTGGTGCAGAGCTTCTGCTTTCCAAAAGCAACAGAAACCCAGCCTTTAAAAGAGAAATATACTGCAAATAATAGTGACTAATTAGAAACTTTTTAAATTGGGGGAGGAGTGCCAGAGAAGGCAGCAAGCAACACCTGTTTGCAATAAGGCTTATGGTTATCAATTGGCAGACTCTCCTTAATTCTCTCTGTCCCAAGACAAGGGGTTCAAGGCCCCCTTGAATGGACTTCAAGAAGTTCTGGAATATCCCAAGTTGTAAAATTGTATCTCTGCAGTTATATTCTGTGGTTTTAGTGTACCAGTTTCTTAGAGGTGCAGTGAGACCCAGAAATGGTTGAGACCCAGGAAACATTTTAGAATCATTGTTTAAATTCCTGGATTTGTCCAACTCTGTATACCCTGGGTCTAGCAACAGGCTGGAACCTGCATAGGGACAACAAATGGCTAATGAAGGATGCAAGAATACTTGCTCAGTCACCCCAAAAGCAGCTCAGTCCACCATCTGACCACATGCTTGATGGTGACTCTGGGAGGTCTGGAGAGAAAAGTAGGGAAGTCAGCACTACCAAGGTGGAAATGGAAACACCCAGAGCCAGTTCTTAATTCCCAGCAGGGCAGCTAAGAACTAAGCATGTAAAGAATTGACAGGGTGGCTTAAGTATAGACCTGGTTTCTTGAACTTTCCTGCAAGTTAAAATCACCGGAAGCACCCTTGTGCCAAGCAAATCAGAATCTGAGGGAGGCCTTGGCATCAGTAAAGCTTCCCAGGTGCTTCCAACGTGGAACCAAGTTTGAGAGCCATGATGTAGATGGCTCTCGAAGTTGGCTAGCAGTTCTCAAAGTGTGCTGCTTGGACCAGCAGCACCAGAATTGCTTGGGAACTTGTTAAAAACACACATTCATGCCCTAGCCAGTTTGGCTCTGTGGTTAGAGCGTCAGCCCTCAGACTGAAGGGTCCTGGGTTCGATTCCGGTCAAGGGCACGTACCTCAGTTGCAAGCTCGATCCCCGGCTTCGGTCAAGGCAACCAATTGATGTGTCTCTCTCACATCAATGTTTCTCTCTCCCCCGTGCCCTTCCACTCTCTCTGAAAAGCAATGAAAAAATATCCTCGGGTGAGGATTAAAAATAAAAATGCACATTCTTGCCCAGCCAAGATGTCCCGCGTTCGATTCAATTCCCTGTCAGGGCACATGCCCGGGTATATGGCTCAATCCCCAGTAGGGGGAATGCAGGTCGCAGCCAATTGATGTCTCTCTCTCATCGATGTTTCTATCTCTATCCTCCCTTTCTCTCTCAAATCAATAAAAACATTTATTAAAAAAATACAGGACACTCAATGAGATTCTAATTTCACATCAACAAAAAATTAAAAACAAACAAAAAATGCACATTCTTGGGCCCTATCCCAGACTTGATCAAAACCTCCATGTGATTCTCAGGGATGCTAAAGTTGGAGAATCATAGGTGTAGACAGTTCTCCAGGAACAGGACCTGGAAAACAAGCCTGTTTCCTTCCTCTCCCAGTAATGCTATCACCCACTGGAAACCTTTAGCCTTAAGTCACCTGTGGATTTGTCTTATGGGAGATAGTCTAAAGCTGTGTGTGGCTAGTCAGAATTGATATTACTGTAAGTGTAAAATACCAAAGGCTTAGATTTCAAAGGCTTAGTACCAATAAAAGGGGGGGGGGATATCTCATTAATTTCTTACATTGATTATATGTTGAAATAATATTTTGGAGATCCTGAGTTAAATAAAAATATCACTAAAATTACTCTGACCTTTTTTAAAAAATGTGGCTACTACAAAATTTGAAATTACATATGACTCACACTTTATATTTCTATTGAACAAGGCTAGTCTATAGTTTTACAGCTGAGAGATCTCACAGGAGCTACCTCAAATTAGTATTAGGGAGCTTCAGAACCCCTTTAAATTCACTGGGATCTGGGCTGTGGACTAAAAAGTCCTTGATGCAATCAGAAATTGTCACCAAAAGCCCCATTCCCCCCAAAACAGGTTTTGGTGTCCAATCCTGATTCATTTAACCTTTCACATCTGTTTGTGTCATCTGCAAATTGGGGCTTATGATAATACAATGTGCCAGGGACTATTAGGTAACCAAGTGCTTTGCTCAGAGCATAAAAGCAGGACTCTAGGTCTCTCCTCCGACCCTGAAAATGCAGGGAATAAAAGGCATTCCTTAGTTTAAAGGGTGTAACGTGCAACTGAGTGACACAAGGCCAGGAAGGACACCCCTCACCTCGAAAGGAACCAGTTGCGATCAGAAGGACCCACCTCAGGTCCAGGCTCCGCTACTTGATCGCCGTAGCTTTGAACAGGTTGAGTTCAACTGTCTCAACCCGAGTTTCCCCTCCAGTCCAAGGCTGGGGTGAGGCTTTGGAGATCCAAGGTTGCAGTTCTTTGCGGCTCTCCCACCCCACCTGCTCCCAGGACACGCCACAGGGCATAGCGACCTGCCCGGTCTGGGACCCAAAAGCTAGAAAAAGATCTGACCTCGGCTTTTAGGAAACGAATCAAGGGCCCTCATCCTGGGGTACATCCAGAAATACAGTCTTTTATGGTACAAAGAAATCACTTCCGGGTCAAAACATGCGAATGGGCGTGACTCTGGGGGAGGTCCCTTCACACACTCTCTCTCTGTTTCTCTCTCTCACTCACACTCACACACACTCACACACACACACACACAGCCCCCAACGGGCGCTGAATCCCTCGGCTACCCGAAACTTGCGGTTCTCTGGGTTTGTTCACAGCGCAGCTACTTCCCTTTTTGCTTCGTGTGCGCCTTTGCACATGCCCAGATCTCACGTCCACCGGTCCACGAAACACGGTTTTCTTACAAAAACCACATTTCCCAGAAGACCTCGCGAGTGGGCGGGGCTTGGTCGCCCCAAGAGGTGGGGCGCGGCGCTCCGAGTGGACTGAGAGTCTGTGACCTCTTTTCTTTCTTTTATTTAACACAAAACTGGTGTATCAGCACGCAGGGCCCCGCGGCCGGGCCAGACCCGGTGCGGACGGACCAGCTCGGCCTGGCCCCGTAGAAGGTGAGGCCAGGCCCCCTTGGAGAACGAGTGAGCCCCTCCCTGCCCCCTCTCCTAGAGTTTGGAACTGTCAAACTCCAGCTCCCACCCTCTCTCACGTTCAAGACCCCTGCGCGGCCCACGCCGTGGGGCCGGCCGCGCTCGGGGGCCGGGCTGGGCCTGCCTGGCCCGTGAGGATTTGCACCAGTAGGTCGGTGGCTAGTGTGTGAGACGGCTCCTCGAAGCCGATGGTCAGCAGCTGCTGGTAGTCTCCAGACGGCTGTGGGCACAGAATCCTGGGGGCAGAGGACAGACAGGGCTGGACGTGAGCGCCCCCTGCTTCTCGGGAGCCTCTCCCCTCTGATGAGAGGCTGTGGCTGAACGAGGCCTTGTTACAGCTGGGGGGGGGGGGGAAACCCTGGGGGAGAGTGATTTCCTTGTTGATGAGAAACCTAGAGGGAACTAGTTTCTGGGAGGCTGAACTACTTATCCCTAACCTGGCCAATCACTCATCTAGCTGCTGTGTGCCCTTGGGCAGGTAACTTAACGTCTCTGAGCATGTTTCCTTCTTTGTAAAAATGGGCTAGTAGTATAGTCCTCAATGGGTTTTACATAAAGCAGTTTTCAGGGCACAATAAAATGCTGCCGTTATTACCAAGGGAAACAATGTTGGGGGAGGGAGATGGTCTTTGGTGGGGTTCTGCCCCTCCCTCCAGAGCCTACGCCCACTTTGCCAGGGCCCTAGCTCCTACCAGGAATAAAGGTCATCCTCTGCTGGTCCTAGGGGCACCCATCTGCCGATTGACCACAGCTTCTGAATCTGGGGGCAAGAATTGGCCGAACTCTTGCCTGTGTCTTCCCATGTATCTCGATAGCACAGGAAGTAGCTGGGAGGGGAAGAGGCAGCAATTAAGGGTGAGCAGTTTCCTAGCTTCTTCTGTTGAGGGCTTTAATTTTGGAGGTGAGGTAGAAACTTATCAGAAGTTGCCTTCAAGTTCTCAAACAGGGATGTGACTAAATACTGAGGCCTCTTCTACCTGCAGACTACTTTTAAGATGAGGACTTTTCTTTTGATTGGTGGATGAATATTTTAAAAGGTAAGGATGGCCTTTCAAAGGTCCTTGGTTTCCTGTTTGGCTTTTCACACTTTGCTGGTGGTGGTGGTGGTTCAGAGGCCCATATTGTTATTCTCCATAGAGCCTGGGTGGGGACTTTGATTCTGGTAAGGGGACTCACTAATCCACATGGGAATCCTGCCCCTGGCTCCTGGAGTCTGGGGTAGTTTCCAGGTTCCAGCGCATCTTCTTATAGAGGTACCGGGGGAAGCGGCTGGTAGTGTAGGCAGCAGGGGCACAGTATCTGAAGATGGACACCTCGTGGGAAGAATTGATGGAGAATCTCCCGCAGAAGAAACAGGAGATGCTGGCAGGAGATGGGAGAATGGGGAAGGAGGCTGGCTATGCCCCAGGCTCTTCTACCCCTTACCAATCCCAATCTCCTACCCTTTTACCTTAGAGGGTCTGTCTCTTCCAGTTCTACAAACCCAAATGAGGCATACATGAGCACCAGCTGTTCCAGGCGCAAGGTAAGCTGTTGGGAGATCTCCAACAGCTGCATGGAAGAGGGGGTATCATAAGATTAGCTGGCCTACCAGGAGCACCCCTCCCCCTCCCCCAGGCCTGAGGTATGAAGAAAGGGGCATGGGGTCTAGGAAATTGGCCCCACACACCCCCTTTCGAACCAGCTCCTGCAGGGCTCCATAGATGGGGGGCACACTTCGTGCAGCCGCCTCCAGGTACAGGAAGTAGGGCTCACACATCTTTAAGAAGGTGGGCATGGCCTTTGCCAACTGTTCCTTCTGAACTCGGTCCCTGCTGAAGGGAGAAGAGGGCCTTTGCCTGGGATCCTTTACCTCCCCTTTTTCCCATTCTACTCACCCCTGACTTTTATCCCTGGTATGGATCTCTAGTCCGGACCTCAATTACATCCCCCCCCTCCAGTGACAGGCCTTTGTCAGAACATCTTCCAGGGCAAGCTGCATTATAACTATTTGAAACACTTGTTAAAATGCTGACACCTGAGTCCCATGACTGACTTTTGACTCCAAATTCTCTGTAGAGTGGAGCGCAGAAACCTAGGATTTAAATAGCCTCCCAGGATCAGTCCTTTTTTCCTTCGGCTGGGAACCACATTCTCCTTTTGGTCTCAAATTGGTAGCCAGCAGGCCAAATCTGGCTCAGGTAGGTTTTGTTTAGCCTGCCCAGGGTCCAAAACCTAAGCCATCAGTTAAAAACCGAAAAAAGTCCTAGAGATTTGGCAAATGTGCGCACATAATAGCAGGTACTCCCTAACCCCAAATGGTACACAGCCCTCATCCCGCTTCCATATTGGATTCCTAATCAGCTAGCTTCATTCATTGTCTCTAGCTCCTAATGCTTTTAAGTTTTAGACTGTGGTATGTTCCACCTGCCTATCCAGTCACCCTCTTTTGTCTCCTTATCCACCGGGATGCTGGGTCCCTGTCCAGCCATCACCTGTAAAGCAAGTAGCTTTGGAAATCATCCGCCTTCTTGAGTAGGTAGCGGAGCTGTTCAGTGATGGGGCTGAACAAGGTATCCAAGGGTAGGCAAGGAGGTGTGGGTCCCGGGACCAGAGGCTCCGGGGAAGGCGTAGAAGGGGAGGCCTCGGGCAGTTGCCCCCGGACATCCTCCGGTTCCGCTTGGGCTGGGTCCCCAGGTCGGCCAGGGGGCGTCGACCACGAGGGGTCTCTGCAGGGCTGTGCCCCAGGTTCCAAGTCGTCCGGGGGCAGCGTTTCCCCAGTGCCCGAGGTGAGCGGCCCCGTGAACCACTGTTCGGTTGCCATTGTGGGGCTGGAGGAAGGGATCTGAGCCCTTTAAGTCTCTATTGCTCCAGTTGGCCACGGGTTCGACCCCGCCCCGGGATTCTCTGATTTGCCTAGGCTGGGAGCGCAGCCCAGTCCACCTCTCCCCTGCTCGACCGCTCCGCCGCACCGCGCGGAGTTCACCTCGTTTGAATTTCAACACGCAGGACGGGCGCGCGCTCCCGCAATCCAACGGAGGTGGTGGTGGGGCAACCTGGGCCGGCACTGGCGCGGCCATGTCCTAGGTGTGCGGTCGGGCCCCGCCTTTCTCTTGGAGGCAGTTTCCTAGGGAGGAGGGGTCTCTGCACCGCGTGCAAACCCTAAGGCGCAGGAATATAAAAGTAGACACCTGGCCCACCCGCAGAACCTCTGAATCCGGGGCTGGAATCTGTATTTTAAAAACTAATGGAGTTCAGAGAAACTGCATTAGAACCTAATAGGAGCTTGTGATGTAGTAGCTGTTGCTACTACTAAAAAAATTATCTATTTGGAAAAATTTTCCCATCCCATGATCTCATCTGATAACCCAACCCTTTGTTCCTTTTATGGAGAGAGAGCCTTGTAGCTTGGAGATCCTATCATGGACCCAGAACAGACCCCTGCTTCCAACAATTTTTTGTAGCATGCAAGGCTGTCAGATATATACATATGAAGCCAAATACATTCATTATACTTAAATTCTGGGTAAAGTGCTCACAGGTGTTGGAATCCACCCTGCATGACTCTGAGCTAGTATCTTTGCTGCAGGGAGCAAGTTGCCTGTCTGTAAAGTGGGTTTTTACATGCTCTGCTTCATGGCGCTATGGAGAGACCAACCAAGAAAATGTAAAGCCCATTTAACTGCCAGTCACTCAACAAACATTTAAGCACCTATTGTGCTTAGGCAGTTCTGGACATGGAGAGATAGAACTAAACAAATATTCACACCCTCCTGCAGCAGTCACAATTATAGCTGGCTGTGAGGAAACCCCAATTCACTACCTGTCTCCCTCCAAGAACAATTCAGTGCTAACCCACTCTCCCAGGAGGCTGGTGTGGTTCAATGCCCCTCCCCCACTCCATTGATAGAATGGGACTCCTGGCCTTTTTTTTCTTTTCTTTTTTTTTTTTTAAAACTTTATTTAAAAAACCTTCGGTGCAATATTAAAAAGCAATACAGCTAGCTGGAGCGACAACCAATGGAAAGGGGAAGCGTAGGGAAGGCCCACTGATCTCACCCCATCTGTTTTCAGGGGATGGAGGCTGGGGGCAGACCAAGGAGGGGCCTGGTTGGTGGGGGAGGGAAGAAAGGCCACCCACCAAAATAAACAGGCAGAACAAATCATTTATATAGGAAACATCTGGCTGAACTAAAGATCTAGGGGAGATGGGAAGACCCCATTTCTTTCTTTTCCCCCCCAAAATGTCCTAGGTTGGGGACGAAGGGGGGCGGTTTGGCCTCCTGGGGTGAAATGAGCAGGCCCTATCCACACCACACTCCTCCATCAGGAAGTTTGGGATGTGCTGGAGGCCAGATGTGTGTATTGGGGAGACATAGGGAAGAGATGAGTAGGGAAGGGTGTCCCTCATTGGAATCTGTTATGAGGGCTGAGAGTGTCCCTGGTCCAGCTCCTGGACTCCAGGGGACTTGGGTGAGATGGGGATGGAATGGGTTGGGGCAGGAGTGAGGCTGGGTGCTCAGCCTAGAAAGCCATCAGGGTCATCATCCTCAAAGTGGCCTTGCTGGAGCACCTTGATGTGGTGCTCATAGATTTTCAGGGCTGGGCCAAGACGGATGGACAGGCCAGTTAGCACATCTGTCCGCTGCATGAGCAGGAGAGACTTGCCATCTATTTCCTGGGTGGGACAGAGAGAGACACAGAGAGCAGGGTCACAGCAGACCAACTGAGGCCCTGGGGTAGAGGGGAGAAGCCAAGGGTTGGGGACTCACCTGTTCTTGGAAAGCTGTTGCCTGCTCGGGGAAGCCAGCCTCTGTGAAATATTCTACCACGTCCATCACTGTCCATTCCACAGGGTCAGCTGGCTTCTCTTTGCGCCCAGAACTGTTAGAGAAGAGGGAACCAGTGAGTAGTGATGTTACTCTGGTTGTTACACACACCTCAGCACCACCCTCTTGTCTCAAACACCCCAACTTACGGACAACCAAAGGGGGTTCCATCGGCCCCAGGCAGGGCTGGTTTTCCTGGGGGCAAAGGCACGGGGGACGGGGAGTCTGGCCCAGTGGCAGCAGAGGCTGGGAAAGAAAAGGCATCTGCCTGTGGCTTTGTCTTAGGGCTTGGTTCCTCCCCACTAGGCACCCTCCCCCACCCAGAGGGGTCCTTACCTGATCCCCCTTCCTTATTCAAGGCTGCCATGGAGAACACCTGGCGGGTGCCACTGCCTGGCGCTGGCCCTCGCCCTTCATCCTGGCCCTGGTGGGGTCCACAGGGTGTCCACTCCTTGACCCTCTCCTTGGCACTCTGAGGGCCCCTCTCGCCATTAAGCTGATGGTGCTGGGCACCTGCAGGACGGTCACCCTCTGGTACCTCGGAGCCTTCAGACACATTGTCTTCATCACCTTCATCTTCCTCCTCTTCCTCCTCTTCCTTCTCAAGCAGTCGCTCTTCCCCACCTCTCTGGTGCCAAGGAGAGAGGCATGCAAGGTTAGCAGCTGTTCTGGCCCTGGGATCCAGGACCCAGCGGTATACCTAAGGGCCACCTTTAGTATCAACACGAACTAACTTTTATATATTCGCTCCGTGCCAAGCTATGTGTTAATAAAGCTCGCAGTAGTCAAATCTTACTAAACTCGCTCAACCCCAAGAGGTCGCTACTGCTGTTAAGTCTCATTTTACACCGGAGGAAACTGAGGCTCGGAAAGATTAAGTCACTTACCAAGGTCGCTACACGCTGAGCCCGCAGGGAAGACTCGCAAAGCCCAAGCTGCTCCCGGAACTCGTAACCCCCCCCCACCCCCGCCACCAACTTCGCCCGCACCTGCCCACCGCGCGGCGCCCTCCCTACCCGACGCGCTCACCTTGCTTCGAGACGCACGGGCGCTGGCAGCCGGCGGTGCCCGTCCAGGCCTGTCCCCGCGGGGCAGCGCGAGCGCTCCGAGACGGGTGCGCTCTAGGCGGCCTCGCGCTGCCGCCTCCTCCTCCAGCAGCCCTTGCACGCGACCACGGGTCACGCGGCCGCTGGCACCTCCGCTACCCCCGAAGTAGCGCTCGACTTCCCGCAGGCTCACGGACCTCGCAGGGCCGCTGGCCCGCGCCGCGCCCCCCTCCGGCGGCTGCTGTGGCGGCGGCTGCTGCTGTGGCGGCGCCGGCGGCTGTGGCGGTGGCGGCAGTGGCGGCTCCCGGGCGGCGACGGCGGGCGGGGGTGCGCGACGCGGGCCGGTCGGCGGCGCCACTGCCAGAGGAGCGGCGGGCGCGGGCAGCGGCGCGGCCAGGGGCGCGGCCCGCTGCGCGCGGGGGCCCGGCTGCGCGGGGCCGGGGGAGGGGGGCGCTGTAGCGGCGGCGGCCGCGCGGGGCGCCCGGGCCGGGGGGGCGGCGGCGGCGACGGGCGCGGGCGGTGGCGGCGGGGCGGGCGTGGGCGGCGGCGCGGCGGCGGGGCCCCCGCGGGGGGCGCGCGGCGGGGCCGGCGGGGTGGCTCCGCGCCGGGGCGGCTGGACGCGCGCCGCGTTGCGGTACGAGATGCTCCCCTTGTAGCTGACCCGGAGAACGGCGCGCTGCTGGATCAGTTTCTCGAGCTCGGCGCGCGTGCGCTCCGGCTCCGGGCCGTGCCGCCGCCGCACCATCCGGCAGATGCGCTCCAGGTCCGGCCGCGCCTTGCGCGAGCGCAGCGAGTCGATGGTGTCCAGGATCCACTCTTGGTAGTGCGGAGAAGCAGCGGACGACGAGGCAGCGGCCGCTGTAGTGGCGGCCGCCGCCGTCTCTGGCGGGGGTAGGGCCGGGGGCCCCGCCATGCCTCCCGCCCGGCCCGGCTGCACCGTGCGCGCTGCCTCCCTCCCAGCGCGGCGCCCCCCTCCCCGGCTCCCCTCCCTCCGCCGCTGCCCGCCTCCTCCTCCTTCCCCCCCCCGGGGGGCGCAGCGCCTCGGCGGAGCGGCGGCGGCGCTGCTGTTTCTTTGCAAAAAAAAAAAAAAAAAAAAAAAGAGAGAGAGGGAGAGAGAAAACAGTGAGAGAAAGAAAAGAGGAAAAAAAAAATATGCACACACTCACTCACTCGCACGCACGCACACACAGACCCGCTTCTGCTGGGCGCGCGCGGGGCCGGGGATGCGAGAAGGGAGGTGGGGAGCGCGGCACGGCCGGCCCCTCCCCGCTGCCGCCGCCGCCGCCGCACGCGCGCCCTGCGCCCAGCGCCCGGGACACTCCGGCCCCCCTTCTTTCCCTCCCTCCCTCCCTCCCTCCACCCCGCCGCCCGCCTTCCTCCCTCCCACCCCCACGCGCCTGCTTTTAAGGTGGAGCCCAGGCCCCCCGCCCGCCCCCTTTACCCTGAGCTCTAGCTCACTCCCGCTTGCTCCGACCCCCCCCCTTACAACTCCCGCGCGCTTTTTAAGGAGGCGCCGCGGAGTTGGCGCCGGGGCGGGGGCGGGGGAAAGCGGCGGGCGGGGGCGGGGGGAGGGGAGCGCCCGGGGGAGGGGAGAGTGGGCGGGCGGGGCGGACGGGCGGCGCTCGGCCGCCCTCCAGCCATTGGGCGCGGGACCCAGACGTCCCCGGCGCCCAGCCCCCATCTCCACGCCTCCGAGGCGCGCTCCGCTCTCGGGACCGCACTTACCGGGAACTCGCTGCTCGCGGGCCGGGCTGCTGCGCTTGCTGGGCGCCGCGGGAACCCTCGAACCGCTGCCACCCCAGTGGCCCTAGGGCGCGCTTGACCCCGCGCTGAGAAGGCAGGGAGGGGGAGGGGAAGGGGACGCGCGCTGTCGCCCCTACCCTTGACCGCCCCCAATCAGGCCCCCATTTTCCCCGCCCCACCCCGCATCTCGGTCTCCAGTCGCTCCGGCCCCAGTCTCCTTGGAACTCCCTCTAGGCTGGGGGCTGTATGCCGAGGGGGCCGCGATGCAGACTTGCGGAACCCCGAATTCAGGGTTATAGGGCTACTTGGCGCCCCCTTCTCCTGCGGGGTGGGGGCGGGGGGCGGAAGTCAGCTAAACCCGTTTTCACCAGGACTTCTGGCCAGGTCCTGATCAGCCTGGTTGCTGAGGTGCGAAATTCCCTTTCCAACCCTGCTGGGGGTGGGTGTTTGTGTGTGGGGGGGGGCGGGGGGCAGTTGACCAAAGTCGGGAATACCAGCGACACTTTTTTTTTTAAACAAAACTTTATTGGTAATAGTTTTCAAATATGTTTACAACAGCACACTGTTCAAGAGGAAGTCGTGTCCTTCCCAGCACACAGGTTGAATCACCCCTGCGCCCACCCCGGGGCCCCACCCCAGGCCTGAGAGCTCCTCCTGGGATGGGGAGAAGTTATGAGAGGAGCAGATGTGGGGTTGACTAGGAGCTCCCCACTTTTCTATTGAGAAAAAAACACAGATGGGGGAAGAGGTGATAGACAGCTGACAGCTAAGCTGAGGAGCGCCCAGGATTGGGGGGGGTAGGGGGCAGGGGCTGTTGGGTGAATAAAACAGACAGCCCCTCTCTAGCAACCCTGGCCTTGAACCAGGGGCTAAAGAGGGGAAGGGGAGCTTTGCCTCCTTTTGCGAAGGTTTCCTTCCCAACTGAGCTGAGAAGCGGCTGGACATTAAAATCTAGCTGAGAATAAAATGTAGGAGTTTGGGGGAATGCTGTGGGGAGGCAAGACCCTGGGCTTGGGGCTCCCCCTCTATCTTTTGGGGGGAAAACTCCTCTTTGGCAGGAAGAAGGGCAGCTGCTTTGTCTGGTTCCCAAAGCCCAAGGGTGAAGAAAGGTCTGTTGGGGCAGAAGAGGGTAGAGGCTTCCTAAAGGGACTGAGACCCTTACAGGTTTGGCAGGGGAGGTGGGGATAAGCAGCTTGGGGGAGAGGTTGGAACCCCAGCTTTTTCCTTTGCTGTCAGTCTGCTTCCCAGCCTTATTAAAATGGATTTGGAGAGGAGGGGATGGGAGGGGGTTATATGAAGTTGGGAGGGAGGCACTGGTGGAACTTAAATAAGTTTGTAATTGTTTTTTTAAAAATTCTACAAGTAGCCCACTGCACATGTCACTAAAATCTCTCCTTCCCAGGCAAGATTGCTTTGAAGGGAAAGTTGGCCATTTTTTATTCTCCCTTAGCAAGTTTGCTGGTGGTTTGGTGTGGGAGATGGGGAGGGAAGGGGGCTGGAGTTAAGTTTGGGCCCCTCTTTCCACACCCTGTCCCTGGATACACTAGCAAGACCTGGTCTGACTAGAACTGAGAAACTAGTTTAAAACAGGCAGAAGTGGACTGGGGTGGAGGAAGGCAAAAGCATTAGGGAGGACAGGAGGGTGAAGGAGGTGAGGGGGAGCAGCTGGTGTTACTGTCCCTCTGAATATCTGGGCTTCCTGCTCCCCTACCCTGGAGGGTGGGGTGGAGGTGAAATTTGATGTAAGGAACTCTGGGGCCCTCTGGCTGTTCAATCCAACCCTCCCACCCACCCCCCACAAAAAAGGAAAGAAAACCCTTGGGGGCGCAGGCACACCCCTAAAACTCAGAAAACTCCTTGCCACACTTCTCACTGATGGAGACTCGGATCTCTTCCTCTTCATAGTCATCAAAGTTACTCGTGTCCCCAGGGCCTTTAAACTTTGGTATGAAGGGAGCTTCCACCTGGAGAGGGGTCAAGAATCACCCAGACCTCAGCAGTCAACATAATCCTTGTTAAAACAATAAATACGAATGGCCTAACATTCATGAGATAACTTATTTGGACACAGGCCAGAGCTTAGCATTAGGGTGTGGACTCACCTTAGCAACCTAAGAATCTTTTTATAGCCAGCTCACAAACTGGGAAACCACTTTCCAGAGAGGGGTATCTCCTGCCCAAAGTCAGAGTTGCCAAGTGACCCTATAATCCCATTTTTAGACCTCCATTGATCTAAACTGCCTCAGCTAGAATGACCCAGGGCCCATGGCCTATTTTCAAATTCTTTTTCCCTTTCCATCTCTCCAATGTCACCCCTCCCTGGCTCTTGGCCTGCTCCCAAAGCCCTCTGCATACCCGGGGAGAGGAGGGGACACTCACCTTCCTCTGGTAGATGGCAATCCAGTCAGTCGTGGCAAACCACTTGTGGTTCTTAATGTCATTGACTCCATTCTTGAGGTTCCCGAAGCGCTTGGTAAGGTCCACCTGCAGGAGGTTCCGCAGCAGATCCTTCAGGTCAGAGCTGAAGTGGGATGGGAACCGCACCTGGGGGTAGGGGTAGGGGAGACCAGACAGGGTGGGAAACTGACCTGGAGCTTGGGGACCCCAGAACACTGCCTTTGCCATCCAACAGTCCTGTGAGGCAGAGGACCAACTTGAGTATGTTGGAATCCCATAAAAACAGTTAATCAGGCCTGCTGGAGTTTCTGATTCAGTCTGGGTTGGGGCATAAAAGTGTGCATTTCTAGCTAGATCCCTGGCCATGATGATGGTGCTGGAGAGGGGACCACTTTGAGAACTGCTGCTCCAAGTGTTATGATGGTTCCCATTTTAGAGAAGAAACTTAGGCTTGGAAGGCTTAAACAACTTGCCCAAGGTCATACAGAGGAGTAGGACAGGGTGGCTCCATTTTGGGTCTATTAGACTCCAGCACTTGCATTTTTAGCCATTACTTCCTAAGGTGGCTCTGCTCAGGTCCTGGGACTTCAGAAATATCCACTCTTATGAGAGAAACAATTGTTTTTCTAGTTCTCACTCTGCATAAGGCTCTTCCATTCTTTAAGGCTCAGTTCAAATCTTCGAGAAACTTTCCCCAAATGTTCTGAACCCATGGCCTAGTATGCAACTATTCATTGAATTTATAACTACAAGAACCAATTTGCAGCACTGCTCTGCCTCTTACAGGCTGTGACCTTGGCCATGGCCTTTAACCTCTCTGGGCCTGTGCCTGCCTTTCTTGCACGGGGCAGATATCCCAGGGTTGCATGAGGGAGATAATACTGCTGCGGGTGCGTGGGAACTGTGAAATGCTACAAAGAAGGGAGTTATGCTCTTCTCCTCTTCCCCCTGGGAACCTTCTATGGCTTTTTCTTTGTTCCCCTCTTTGGGCCATTCTCTTGGCAATTTCTATTGTGCCTGGTGGCAGACACCTCATCTTTCCCTGTTTCGTGACCCCACTTTGCAGTTGGTGATTTCTTTCAACTTCCCTGAGAGGCAGCTGGCTGGTTCCTCAGTTCTCAGGTGGGTAAGATGAGGGTCAGAGGCGAAAGGCACTTGCCCGAGGTTTCAAAGCCAAGGGGTGGCAGAGCTGGGACCTGAAGACGTGTCAACCCACCCAGGCTGACCTGGGAGTTGCTTCTAGCAATTCCTGGTCCGGGTGGAGGGATGGTTGGGTCCTCCCAGAGAGATGGGTGAGCTGAATACAAAAGTGGGGTTCCCAGACGCTGTTGGGCCCTTGGATCTTGGACCAGACATATCCCCTCTCCATGCCTCAGCTTCCTCAGTCCCTCAGAGTGCTGAGTAGGATGCAGTGGCTGCATTGGGGCAGTGGGTGCTTAATGCACTCTGTAGATCCTAACTCTAACAGCTCCCTTACCTGCACCCTCTGAGTTAGGAACTCTGCATTTGAGAAGGGAGGTATGGGCCATACACCCCAAATGACTGTCCAGTCAAGTCTGGGTACCAAATACATTAGCTTTTCTGCTGTGAAACTTGTGAAAAATCACACTAATGGGGAAATTAGGGGCAAGTAGTCTCACATAGGGCAGACGGGAGTACGGGTGAGGCTTGGGGTTTTGGAAGTCCTTGGGAGGTTGGCACTGTGGGTCCAGGAATAGCCAGTGAGGTGGTATGGGGTGTTGACCTCAGTTAGCATGGCTGATGCACCCAGCTTCACTGCCTGGCCTTATTTAATGAACTTCTAAATTGTTCTGACAATGATGGTGGGTGCGGAAGGGTTTGTCCTGGGTGGAGTCCCTGCATCCAGGCCTCACCTTCCCAGAAACAATCTTCTCATAGATCTGAATAGGCTGGTCAGCAAAGAAGGGTGGGTAGCCAGCAGCCATCTCGTAGATGAGAACCCCCAGGGCCCACCAGTCCACAGCCTTGTTGTAGCCCTGGAGCGAGAAGGGGGTGCAGGATGAGGGGAGAAGGGTAAGGAAGGGGCATAGGTGGAGCAGGCCTCAAGGGCAGTAGGAGGGGTGGGGAGGCACCTACTTTGCTCAGGATAATCTCAGGAGCCAGGTACTCGGGGGTCCCGCACAAAGTCCAGGTGCGGCCTTTCACACGCTTGGCAAAACCAAAGTCTGTCACCTGTGGGCAAAAGAGTGGGGTTGGTCGAGAGTGAGGGAGAGATGGTCCAGGCCACGGCCACCTGGGGCTGTCCCTTGCCTGGCCCAGCGGGTACCTGAATGTAGCCCTGCTGGTCGATGAGAAGGTTCTCCGGCTTTAGGTCCCGGTAGATGAGATCAAGCGAGTGCAGGTACTCGAAGGTCAGGACGATCTGTGCAGCGTAGAAGCGGGCATGGGGCTCGCTGACAATGACAAGTGGAAGAGGGGATGGATGAGCGTGGGTGGCCACACCCAGCAGGACCCACTTGCCCCCAAATGGTCTAGTGGGTGGGCCTACAGAGTGGCCTCCAGCCCAGTTATCCAAAATGTGTAAGAGGAGCTGTCTTATTCATATAGAGCTCCAAACTGGAAAGAGCCCAGCTGTCCATCAACAGAGGACTGGCATCACAGACTGTGACAGATGCATACAATGGAGTCCTACCCAATACCACCACCAGGACAAATGACGAATATGCTCAAAACCATGGCTATATCTCAAAACAATTATGTGAAGAGACAGAAGAAAAGGACAAAGGAATATGAACTGTGTGATACCATTTATATCAAGTCCAAACCTAGACCAAACACATTTTATGGTGTTTAAAGCCAGAAGGGACAATTGCCTTTTTCTGGGTGGGGATCTGCCAAGAAAGGCATTCGAGGGAATTCTCTGAGGTGATGAAATGCTCAATATGGTGTTTTGGGTAGTGGTTACGCAAATGTATGCAACTGTCAAAACTCATGGAACATTAAAGACCTGTGCATTTTATTGTATGTAAAGTGTGTAGCTATGTGAATAAACAAAATAAAACAATAGCATAAATTTAAAAACTATAAAATCGCCAACTTAAATGGTGATACCTAAGTTACTGTTTGTTTTGTTTCATGGTGGTTGAGACATTTCAGGTTTCTCAGCTGAGGGGGAACAAGAACCCACAAGGACCTGGAGAGGCCACCTCCACATCCTCACATGGCTTGGTCATGTGACATCACCTATGGACACTCTCAGGCCTGGCATGGCTGGGAGCAGTTCACTCACCTGAACCTCCCGATCCGCCGCAGGTGTGAGAACATTTCCCCGCCAGGCACATACTCCATGATCATGTATAAATTTGAGTTGTCCTGTGGGGAGCAGCAGCTCATCAGGGCCCTGCTCCCTGAGCCCTGTGCCCCACCCGAAGGCCTGGTGCCCTCAACCAGCAGGAGTTCAGAAAGAAGGTGACAACACAAATCTAGGCTCCTATATGAAGCACATAGCAAGTACCAAGCACTCTGTTCACTGAGCTACCTGTTTCATTTCCCTCTGTCCATGAGGAAAAAGAGAGCCATTATCTTGCTATGGGGGATGGGGTGGTGAAAGGGAGGGCCGGCTATAGGTGCCTGGTCTGGAGAGGGGACTCCACAGCAGCTTATGTCTGTGACTGTCCTGAGCAAGGTTCTTGGGCCATAGTTTTGTCATCTGTAAAATGGAACCAGGATAGGCTACAGAATTTGTACTCCACCCCCCCCCCCACAAACAAGTGTGAGTCTCCTTCCTTACTCAAAAAATAATTATGAATTTCAAGATGGCAGCATTAGAGCATGACACCAAGCACAGGCCCTTGTAACTACCTGGGTGGTAGGCCTCAAGTGGACTTTCCCAATTCTCGAAGCCCAGCTTAGGATGGCACCCAAAATAGTTCACATAGGGTGCTCATGATGTGTTTGGAATTCTCATGGCAACTTTTTGATGTCCAGTTTACAGATGAGGAAACTGCACCTCAGGGCAGTGAAGTCCCTTGCCAGGGTCACAGGGGCAGGGGTTGCTGAGTTGGGATTTGAACCCAGGCTGTATGTCAGGTTTTTGTAAACAGAGCAGTGATTTTGAGGGGTGTCATCCAGGTTGAGTGACATGACCACCCTAGGTTATCAAGTAGACAGGCCCAGGAGTTGAAGTTGGGTGTATTAGAGCCCCAGGCTAACCCTCGACCTTCCCCATCAGTGGGTGGGCCCACCTTCTTGGGTAGCCACGGATTGTCCTCAGCCCCTAGGCATGGTTTCCCTCTGCCCCCTCTATTCCCCGACGGCTTGGACCCTCCACGGTGAGCCCGGCCCCACCTTGAAGGAGAATTCAAGTCTGACAAGGAACGGAAAGTTGACAGCCTGCAGGATGCGCTTCTCATTCAGGGTGTGCTCGATCTGTTTCAGCTTCACCACCTGGGAGCGGAAGGGGGTGGAGAGGAGGAGGTATGAGAGGGCCCTCATCCCTCTGGTGCCCAGAAGTAGGGGGTGCCAGGGCCGGGCTGGTTCCTGTGAGTGCTTGTGGCCTGTGGAGCCCTAGGTGGGGTGCTGAGAACACAACAAGAAGGCTGAGGCTGCCTGTCCCCATGTGGCATGCAGTTGAGAACAAGAACATGAGTCACCAGGCCTCTTAGCACAGAGGGATCAGAGCCATGATAGAGGAAGCTCAGGGCCTGCGGATGCCCAGATGAGGAGTAAGGAAAAGTCTGGGACAGAGGTAGTCAGAGAAGGCTTCTTGGAGGAAGGGGCAGCGGAGCTGAACATGAAAAGACAAGCAAGAGTAGTGCCCAAGGAATAGGGGGTTTACAAAAGACTTCTCTGTATCTAGAGCACCCCAACACACCCACTTGAACCCCAGGCTAATTTCTCCTCAGCCCTCAGCTATCCCCAGCAAGTACCACATGTGTAGTGATGGGAGCCCTGAGGGGTATGTACTGTGAACATACCACTTTGAAAGCCCAGAGAGGGAATAAAGACTTGCCTAAGGTCATAAGCAACTAGTCAATGGCCAGCTGGTATGTGACACACAGGCTCAGTCAGCTCTGAACCCCTGTGCTGGGGCCTTTTCTGTTTTGCTCATAGCTGTATCTTCTGAGTCTACACCTGCACTGCCCAATACTGTCCATGCTAGCCACATATGGCCGCTGAGCACTTAAATGTGGCCTGGAGGCTGGGGAACCGAGTTTAAGATGTTAAATATTTAAAGTGAAAATTTAAAAACTGACTCTTCACACAGTTACTGGACAACTTTTAATCCTGTCTGGAACAACCTGGGCTATGCTGATCTGCTTTTCCAACTTCTCTACTTTTTCTTTTCTTTCCAGTAAAAATTTAACATCAGAATGGAGATATGTTGTAAGCGTAAAATGCACACCTGATTTTGAAGACCTGGTATGAAAAAAAGAATGTAAAATGCCTCCTTAATGATAATTTACATTGGTTACATATATTGAAATGATAGTATTGTAGATATACTGGCTTAATTACGACATATTGTTAAAGTGCATTTCACCTGTTTCTTTTATTTAATGGGGCTTCTAGAAAACTTAAAATCACACGTGTGGCTTGTGTGACATTTCTACTAGACAGCACTGCTTTAGAGTAGTGCTTGGCATAAGCAGGGTGTCAGAAATATTTACAGAAAGCAGGCCTGTGTAAATGTCACCTCCCCCAGGAAGACCTCTGGCTTCCTGGAATACAGGTTAGATGTCTGACTCTGTGCCCAGTGCCTGATTTCCCTCAGTGGTCAGCCTGGAAGGGAACTTCATGAAGGCAGCATGGTACCCTTCTGGCACTCAGGTCTGGCACATGATAGGGGCTCAAGAAGTAGTTGGTGAGTAGATGGATGGGATGAGCACTCCAGGCAGCAGGTGGGACCCGGGAGCAGGGCAGAACTGCGCTCACCTTTTGTTTGTCCAGGATCTTCATGGCAAAGTGGTTCCCGGTCTCCTTGTGTTTCACCAGCATCACTCGCCCAAAGGAGCCCGTGCCGAGGGTCTTGATTCGTTCAAACTGATCCAAATTGGCCGTATTCTGTGGGTGGAGGGGTTGGGAGAGTCAGGGACCCCCTTCCCTGTGGCCTGCTGGGCCAGGGTCTGGGGCATCACCTCTACCACTAGCAGAGGGGGCCCTGGAGAGCAGGAGTAGTAATGGGGTGAGGACAGGATGTGGAAAAACAAGATGGCAGAGGGCACATTCCTTGAGGCAAGTGGCAGGGGCCAGATCTGCCCCTGGCCTGGGGCCCAGGAGCTGCTGGCAGCTGTGTGGGGGGCAGGGGCCACCAGTTATAGGGGGTGGTAGGGTGGGGGAGTATGGCAGTGGGCAATCAGGTGCTTCTGCCTAGGAGCCTCCATGTGTGTCCAGGCATCCTCCACAGGGCTCTAAATGCTAGCCAGGTCACAGGGATAAAGCTGGAAGACAGGGGGCCATCAGCTTACCCCCTCCAAGGGCTCTGTACTGGGGGGGAGGGGCTTACCTGAGCAGGATTTTCCCATTTTTTAAGAAAATCTTCTTTGGCTTTGGCTAAGAACTCTTTCACTGGAAGGAAGAGAAGGGAGAGTTAGATGGATACCCCATCTCACTGAGATAGGCCCAGGATATTCCTGGGGAGATGCCCATTTGTGGAAAGTGGGGTGCAGCTGTTTTAATCAGAGTCTAATCTTTATTTTCCCCAGGGCCTTTGGGTGCCCTGACTGAGTCTCAGGGCACCTTGCAGGGATCCTGATCTGGTGTGGGGCCTGGGCCCCCTTTACTACAGAGAGGTGGGATCCAGCCTTAGCTCTTCCAAAATGGGGTACAGGGCAACTTGGGGGTCACTCTCAGGGGGACAGAGGGCAGCACCCAGGCCAGCCCACCCCCACTTGCCCCAGTTCTGACTGACATTCCATGGCCAGGGATGTCGCCAGCTGAGGTATTTATAGCCTCAGGATTTGGCTGTTCCTCAGGCCCCTTCTCTGGGGAGGCCGGTCCGGGGTGGAGGCCTCTGGAGCTCGGGTAGCAGGCGCCCTTGGGGGGCTCAGCTGTTGCCTTGGTCCCCAGCTGGCCCTGTTCCTGCCTTTGCCAATTCAGGGGCCCTTGCTCCAGAGCTGGTTCAAGGGAGGCCTCGCTCAATGCCCTCTACCCAGTAGCCCCTCAGTACCCCAAGAAGAATATCACCATCCAGCTAATACTAAAGATTTTCCAGGGGGCAGACCTTGGGCCTGCTGTGTGGTCTCCACTATCTCATTTGGTTAGCTCACCAACTTTCCTTTTATCCTTTCCCCCATTTAACACTCTAGGAAACTGAGGCTTGAAAAGAGTCATTCTTGCCAGCGCCCTGAGGCAGCTCAGCAAAAGAGTTAAGGGCCAGTACTCTGGAACTGAGATCAAGCTCAGATCTCAGCCTGGTCCCTGCTAAGCTGTATGAGTGGGCAACTGACCTTACCTCTCTGGGCCTCAGTTTTCCTCATCTGTAAAATGGGGATAATAATAGTAATGACCTAGCAGGGTGGCTGCGAGGACTGAATGAGTTAATCTTGGTAAATGGAGTTGGACAGGGACGTGCATGAGGTTCATTCCATGTAACTGTTCATTATTAATTTTGCTTTTAAGTATTTTTAAAAATTGAGATATAAAATACAGGGGATGCATAGAATGCTCAGATCTTAAATGTGAGGCCTGACAGATTTGTACATTATTGACCTGTCCTAGAAACTATCCCCTGGGTCAGGCATGCTGTTGTTCAGGGACCCTATCCTGTCTGTGTGCCAGCCCTGTGCTGAACGCTTTTTATGCTTAAGTCCTACCCTGATGGCTCAGAGCTGCTATTATTCTCATTGCACAGAAGAGAAGACTGAACAGGCCTGAGGTCACCTGCCAGACTCTATGCTCACAAAATTAACTGCTTCCCTCCTGACAGGTCATAGTGCACTAGGGTGGCCCACTAACAGACTTGTCCTTGACCCCCTGATGTTCCTGGATGGTTGCCACCCTGAGGAGTCCTGCACAATTGTACTTTGGCCTTGCCTGTCATCTCTGTGTTCCACCTATATGCAGTATCAGGAGTCCCACATGGTCTTTGGGTAGCCACCACTCCCCCACTGTCCCCAAGGTTGTCCCTCAGCATTTGGACAGAAGAGCCTTCCATGGGGATACAAGAGTAGCAGACAGAGGAGAGACCATTGGTCAGGAAAGCCTTACAAAGAGTGACTGGGCAGACAGAGGGCAGTCAATGAATGGTCAGGAGTCCTAGGCTGGTGCCTGCTAAGCCACCAACTGTCTGAGAGACCTCTCTGAATCTGGGGGCAGCACCACATGCAATGCTTTCACTAGAATAATCTTTTCTGACACACACTACCTTCCTTCGACACCGCCAGTGTATACATTAAATTCTGAATGAAGGTGGGGGAGATGGTACCCTCTTGGAACTCTACCTTCACCTACCCAGGAAGGAAGGGAGAAGTGGGCTTGTGAGGAATCCAGAATGCCTGTCCCGCTTCCCCTTTCACTCTCAGTGATCCCTAAGAACTGCCATGTCCTACTTTTCTGACTTGGGTACCTCACTGAGAGGCTCCACAGGGTGCCTTGGTTCTAGCACAGCCCTTCTCTGTCCCCTCTGGTGCCACTGGCTTGCCAGATTTGGGGATGGGGCACAAGGGAGGGGCAGTGCTAGGAGGAACAGGCAGATAAAGAGGAATAATAATGGGGGGCCCCCCAGCCAGCAGCCCCCATACTCACCTCTGCTTCCTGCCTCCTCCAGCAGAGGATGCAATGGGGGTGGAGTGGGATGGGGTGATCTGGGGCCCATCTGCCCCTGACCAAGGAGGCTCAGGGTGCTGGTTGCAGCTTAGGTGCCCAGAGGGCATGGCGCAGGTAGCTCAGGAAACGAATAGTCAGGTGTGCCCAGAGGAGTAGCTGCAGCCATAGCTGAAAGGTGGTCTCTGAGTCCCCACCCTGGCCATTGCCTGAACCCAAATCCATCCCAGGCTACCCTGGGAACCAGGGGAACCAGGAATATGCAGAGCTTCTGAGCTGGCTTTCTTAGCTGGCCTCGGGGGACCCTGGAGGAGCTGGTTGCCAGGGAAGCGTTTAAAGGTACCTGCTACTGGTTGGCCAAGGTTTGCAAAGGCCCGCCTTGGTAGGAGGCAGGGGGACAATTCTCCCCAGAATGATCCTCCTGGCTGGCCTGCCCCAGAGATGGGGTGCTAAAGCTAACTTCCCATTCCAGGGGCTTCACTGATTCCAGGATACCAGACCCTGCCTTCCCCAGTGGGTGGACTTCCCAGAGGATGGTACTCAATGTACTCAGGGCAGTGCCCACTGGGCAGAGGAGAAGGAATTAAGGGCTTAGGCCCAGGCAGCAGCCGGGGACTCCCTGGGAGCCAAAGAGGCCCCAGAACTCCATTAATTAGCAGAAAGAGTAGCTGGAGATAAAGGCAGGGGGTGGGAGAGTGGGGGTGCGAGAGCCACCCTATCACCTCCCCAAATCCTGCTACCCCAAGAGAGAAATGGGTACATCTGGCTTTCTCTTGTTCCTGTGCAAGAGCAGAGAGTGGAACGGCATCCTGGGATGTCCTTGGCCTCTGTCAAACCTTGCCCTGTGCTTGGCTCTGCTCTAGGCCATGAAAGTCCAAACCGGAAACGAAAGACTAAACCCAGGGGTGGGGGAAGGGGACACTGCCTTGACCACCTTCCTCCTTCTTTCCAGATCCCAAAAGAAGTGGAGGGTCAGTGGCAGCTCCTCCCAGAATGCCTTGCACCTGTGGCCCTTCTGACAACTGGTAGTGGCAGAGAAGGGAAACCTAGCCAGCTGCTGACTTGTGAAACCTGCCGCCCTGCCCATGTCTTCTACAGGGATGGGAGGTGGAGGGGGGGTAGGGTGTGTGTGTGTCAGCCTCCATCCTAGTCTGGATTCTATTTGGGCTCATAAAGAGACCCCAGTAGCCTTCGAAAAGCCAGTACTACAGCAGGAAGCAGGAGCCCAGTCTTGAACTTCCCAGACAAATAGTACTCTCTGCTCACCAAAACCTGGTTGTCCCAGGAATTTTGGGGCAGGGATGCCAAGCCTGGGCTGAGACTCCTACTCTGGGCTGGCTGATTCCTCCAGTCTAGCTTGGATTCCCTGCTCTGAGCTGGAACATCCCCCAGTCTGAGCTGGACCCCAACATTGTACTACATCAACCCCCATTCTGAACTGGACCTCTGTTCTGGACTGGATGACCCTCTAGTCTGAGATGGACCCCAAGAGTGGGCAGGATTACTGCACAGTCTGATGAATCCCCATTCTGTACTGGACCATCTGACCTGGACTGCATCTGAACACCCCCCTTTTGACCTGGACTCCATCACTGACCTGAACCAACGGCCATTCTGAGCTGAACCCCAATACTGGGATGGGCTACCCCACTGCCCTGCTCTGAGCTAGACCCCTGCTCTGGGTGGACCATACTCTCTTGTCTGAACTGGGCTACCCATCCCCCCTGCTGTTCCCCAGGCTCCCAGCCCAGGGTTGTAAGGGAGGGGTTTCTAGGGCCAACCAGAAGTCCAAAGCCTTTTCCTCTCCACCTGCTCCCCAAACCCTACTGCAGCCTCTCCCTGACTTCAAGGGCAGAGTGCCTGGAGAGTTGCTATAGTAACAGGGTTCAGCCTCACCATCGTTGAAGTTGGAAGCCATCACTCAGTCTTCCTCTCAGAGCACCAGAACTATGGTGGCTGGAAAGGCTCAAGAGACCTGCTGCACCAGCTTGGCTGCCCATCCCCAGATACCTGCCAATAGGGGGAGCCAGGAGTTTGTGTGTTTGTGTGTGTGTGTGTGTGTGAGGTGGAGGTGGGGTGTGGGGGTGGCAGGAAGAGAAACCAAACCTGGGTCAGTGGGTGAAGGGAGGGGCAGACAGGACCCTCAAGTTTCTGTAGGCTGATTGGGCTAAAGGAAAAAGCTACCTTGGCAAGACCCTCTTGGGCACCCATACAACTGCCAATATACAGGTGTTTGACCCTCTTGTACTCCTGTAG
Source organism: Miniopterus natalensis (assembly GCF_054644295.1). Taxonomy (NCBI): domain Eukaryota; kingdom Metazoa; phylum Chordata; class Mammalia; order Chiroptera; family Miniopteridae; genus Miniopterus; species Miniopterus natalensis. Next base: position 68,907,556 of record NC_142084.1, on the reverse strand, counting down.
GCAGCAATTAGAAGGCAGCAATTCTTCCCATGGAAGGACTTCTTGGGGGCACTTCTTACTCTCAGAGCCTGGATCTGCTTGTCCCTAGGGCCTGAGGGTGGGGGCTCCCTCTCACCAGCCCTACCCCTTCCCCCATGGGCCAGCTCCCAGGGGTGCTTTTGGCCAGTGCCAGCCAAGGCCTGAGCCCCACTTGGCTGCCTATCCCAGAAGCCTCTTGGGGCCATTGCCCTCTCTCAATTTCTCCAGCCTTCTCAGAGCCAGTGCTAGGTCTTTTGTCTCTGCCCTCTTAGCATTTTGCCCAGGACCCTGCCAGTGGCTTTGGCATCTTTGGGTATGGACTGCCCCCACCCCACCCCACGGCTTGTTCTGGATAGATCCCTGCTCTCTTGGGAAGAGGCTGACACTGTCCTGCCCTGGTACCAGATGGTAACAGGGGGCTGCAGGATGCCTAACTAGTGCCTACTAAGGCTTGGTCTTTCTCCTTACCCCAGTATGGCTGGCCTCTGGCAGATGAAATTCAGGTGCCCCCTGCAGGCTGGCCTGGCTACTGCCCCTAACTCCCACCCCACCCTATCCTAGTTACAAGAGGGCAAATTTTGTCTAACTCCATCCTTTCAGAATCAGAGTTCCAAGCGAAATGGGGCTTCCTTCCTTATCCCATTTCCTTCTCTGAGAGCCCCTGCAAGCCTCTGGAAGGAAGAGACAGCTGAGGGCATTTCCCAGTGTGTGACATGGGTCCCATTTATAGGGCATGAAATGATTTTAGGAATGTTTCACTTTTCTAGTCACATTGTGTTTCAATGTTTAGCAGAGAGAACATAACTGGCACAGCAATCCCATGATTTCACTTATATTACTGCTTAGGATGGGTCAAAGTTTACATCTGAACAAAAGTAAGTCAAAATTTTTATTATTTTAAATTAAGAAAATATAAGTGAATAGAGTAAAATTCAGGGAGATAAGCTGAGAATGTGTAGGTTGGGAAATTCTGGGGTCCAGGAAGTTAGCTGGTAGGCAGATCTGGATGTGAATCCTGCCTCTGTGATACCATTTATGTCAAACTCAGAGTCATTCAGAAAATTCAGAAAATAGCCCATTATGAAAATCACTCAAGCAGACAGATCTATGAAAACCATTAAGCCTGGCATATGCTAGATGCCCAATAAATAGTGGCCCTATTTCGCTGTGATGGTTCACTCCTGGGTGTCCACTCTGCGCTCTAAGAGAATTAGTGGTTCCTTTTGGAGCCTCTGATCTTTTTCCCTGTACAGCTCCCCCACCACCACCCCACAAACACAGATTGCCTGTGTTTGATATGCCTTGAAAGTTTTCCAGGACTAGGTCATCTCCCCAACTTTCAACTGAGCCACTGCAATATGTAGCTGCCTGCCTCTACCTTCTACCTCCCAGGCCTCACCTGCTGGGGGCCCAGACCCTCCCTCTGTGCCTAGTCCCCTCCAAGCTCATGCCCAGACTTTTTTTGGTCACTACCCACCTGCTCCTCAGTCATCAAGTACTCAGCTAAAGGCACTTGCCTCCGTATCCCCCGCCCGTTGGTGACATGTCAGCCCATAGCTGCTCAGCTACTCTGAGTTCTGCCATTTGAATCCATGTGAGAATAAAGTTCCTTGGCTTTCACGTCAGGGTCTTTCTGGGAGGAGGCAGTCAGGGGACTCAGACACTGGGGTTTAAGGCCATTAACTGGGAAAGGCATATTTAGATGTGGCCTCCCTTTTCAGCTCTATTTCTGGGTAATGGGAAGTGGATCCTACCTGAGGTCCAGCTTTAGGCCTGGAGTGATGACAATTTAAGAGCTGGAGGAATTGAGGAAGGGGATTGAGGCTATTTCTGAAGGCATTTCCAGATACAGAATCTCTTTCTCTAGTTCGCTGTAAAAGGCCAATATATTTTTGGGGCTGAGGGGGGAACAAGCCTCTTCCTGGCTGAGCCTGGGGAATGATCAGAATCTATCCCTTGGCAAAGCAAGTCATTAGATGTCACCCATTACTCTCCCAGACTGCCATCCCGAGTCCCCTTTCTCACCACTCCAGCTCAAGCTGAATGAGACTTGCTAAGCTCAAACACTCTTTATCTCCCACTTTACATCCTGAGCCAGGACCGGGTGAAGAAGCCCCGGAGGACTAGGTGAATGATAGAGCCTCAGTTGTGAACAACCATTTATTATTGAGGGGCTCTCTAAGGAACCTAGAGCTCACTGAACAGCAGGATATGGAAAGGGGCTCTGCTGCTGCCCTCTAACCCCAACCTGGGAAGGAGAAAGAAACAAACCCAGCAAGAACCACTCAAACTTGGCTTTGGACACACTGAAGCAGTTCTCTAGGTTCATAAACAGTCTGCTACCCTAGCAAGGGAAAAACACTTGCTGGGAGGAGAGAGCACAGCAGAGAAGCAGAGTGACAGAGTGACAGGATGAGAGAGGGGCAGAGGGACCCAGAATGATCCTGTCTCCCATGCCAAGTGACACAGAAGAGAAAAACAATGCTTGAGGTGGCTCTGGGAAAAGCTCAAGTGGGCAGAGTGTGTTTGAAGGGGGGCTGTGGTAAGGTGAAGAGGGAAAGGGCAAGAGAAAGATGGCGGGGGCTGAAGGGGGGAGGGGTGTGGTCACCAAGTGGCCAAGGTTCCTATGGGATGGAGGCAGACCCCCACAGCACTCCCAAGACTGGCAGAAGCTTGGGTCCGGGTCTGGCGATGGGTCCCATCCATGGAAGAGGTAAGTGAGGAAGTGAGGGGATTAGAATCCGGGAAGAGGGTCCAGGAAAGTAGGGAGTGACGGCCCCATGTGGGGCCCCAGCGGTCATACGTGCCATGGTTGGCAGTGACAGCTGGGTGGGGGGGCACAGTTTTTGCAGTGGGGGGCGGCCTTTGGCAAGGGGGCCACTACGAGGATTCTTCTGCGGGCCCTAGACCCTAACCTTGGACAGGCAGGGGGAGGGGGCGCTGGGGGTAAGCAAAGAGAAATGGGGGGGCACGTGGGGGATGGGCCAGGCAGTGATGCACAGGGCGGGGGCTGACAGCGCAGGTCCAGGATTGAGGTCATGGCCTGAGCACTCACCACTCTCCTGCTCGCTGCCCTTCTTGGCTGCGGCGGCGTTGCCCATCGCGGCTGCGGCGGCCGGGGCCGGTCCCGGAGCTGCGGCGCAGCGGGTGCTGGCGGTGGTCGGCGGCCCCGGAGCGCGCTGGGCGGCGGCGGCAGCAGCGGCCCCTCGGGTTGCTGCGCTGGCTGTGGCGCCGCGACCCCCGCCAAGCCCCTGCTTCCCGCGTCTCTCCGCGCCCGCCCGCCGGGGAACCTCAGCCCAAGTCCGCTGCTGCTGTCTGTCTGTGACGCTCCCGCAGCCAAAGCTCATTGGTCCAGGCCGCCCTGACTGACGGCACCACGCGGCTGCCTATTGGCCCTCTGAGACCCTCCGGCGCCGGTATAGGTTCCGATCCCGTGACGCGCGCCGCGGATGCCCGGTCGCTGGCGCGCTCGCGAGACTCCTATTGGCTAAAGTTCGCGACAGGGCCCGGGGCTCGCCCAGAGAGGCCGCCAATTGGCCAAGGCGAGCGGTCCTGCCAGTCTCCTGCAGAATGTTCAGTGTCAATCCCGGGGTGAGAGGGCGGGGTGGAGGCGCAGCTTGCTGCCTGGCGGACCGGGCGGGGCGGCCGAGCCTGGGGCCGCCTCGCGCTCGGAGGATCAGGAGGCTGTCCAGGCGGGCGCCCGCCCAGCCCCGTGCACGCCGCAGTCCCCCGCCCCCGTTCAGTGCGGCAGCGGCTGCAGGCCAGCCAAGGTTGGCTCCGCGGTCCCCGCTCCCCCGGCGCAGTCGCTGTCCACCTGCCAGCGGGGGAGGGGCGCGGCGGCGCCGCGGGTCAGAGGTCGCCGGGCCACGGACCGTCGTCATTCATAAGGCCAGGCTCTGGATGGCAGCAGCAGTCCCGGAGGTGGGGCTGGGGCTCGTGGAGGATGCTGGTCCTCCGGAGCAAAGGGTGGTTGGGAGGGGGCCCTCAGTGTCCATCCGGTTGCTGGGCACCCACATTGGGCTCGTGCCACTCGTTAAATACATTACTTCTCACCACAGTCCTTTTAGGCAGGTACTATTATCACTCCCATTTTACAAATGAGGAGTCTGGGGCAGAGACTTAACATGTCCTGCCTTCAGGGTACCCTTTTTATACACACACAACCTGAGGGCGGTCAGGATTTACCACTGCCACACTACTGACATTTGGGCCTGTTCTTTGCTGGGAGGACTGTCTTGTGCACTGTAGCCCGCCCCCCCCCCCCGCCCAGTTTAGCATCACTCCCAGTTTCTCTACCTGCTGGATGCCAGTAGAATCTCCTCCACCACCAGATGTGACAACTGAAACCATCTCGACATTGCTAAATGTGCCCTGGGGGGCAAAATTGCCCCCAGTTGAGAGACACTGAAGCAGAGGAAAGCCCAAACAGGAGATAGTCGGAGCTGCAGGGGAGTGGATGAGCCAGCTCTCCTTGACTTGGAGGGGTTTAGGGGGTCTTTTGGCTACAAGCCAGCCAACTTACTGCTCTGCCTGTAGATTTGTACAACCTGCATCCTACCCAGCTGCTGTCTGTACCCATGTTCCTAGGTCGACCATAGTCTCAGGGAGAGAAGAGTTGGGGCTCTTATGTGAATTATGGGGAAATGGCTACCAGCCAAATCACTCCAACTCTGGCTGTGGGGTTACAAAGAAAAGTTAAGTAAAATTTAATAAAAATGTTGCTGTGTCCTTGGAGTACAATGTTTATTTCTTCCTGTAGGTCAAGGTCAACATATGAAAAAAAATCGCTAGTTGGTTATGCTCTACAACAGCTTCATTGCTTGTTTCAACAAATAAAAACCCCTTCCCTAATCTCAGCCTGGATTACAACTATACAACCAATTAGGACTAGGGCAAGAAGATGAGCAAGGAGACAAGGGGCAGTCAACCCACTGGCCAGGGCAAGAGGTCCTCCACCCATGTTCCAAGGAAAGATGGACAAAGCTGCCTCAGTCCACCCAAGACAAAAGCAGAAACAAACAGTCTAGATGAAATGCATTTTTAGATCAGCCAAACATATTTAATATAAAAACTCTTTAATATACAAACTGTAATCACCAACAGCATCCACTTAGCAGCGAAGGGATGGGGAACATGACACAGTATGGCAGGGGGAGGGAGGTTTTCAGGGTCCCTACTGTTTCCCATGCCTACAATCACTCTGTAGTCTGTGAGAGCATAAAGTCTTAGCAGAGGGGCCCTGATGCCGACATAGATGGACAGAGCACAGCAGGCTGCTCCAATATGTGATCTCCGCACAGTGGCAGCCTCCAGGGAAATCCAGATCGTTAGGAGGTAACAAGAAGGTGGTTGTGACTGAGAGGAGAGTCAACCATCATTCCTCAGCATCCTGCTGATCATACTTTTGGGAACAGGGTTTTCCAGGGGTTGCTGGGTTGAAAAGACCTAAAAAACATTCTGGGAAAAGGACAGAAATTGTGACCGAGTCCACCTTCTATCCCAGATTCCTTGTGACTCCAGAAAGCTGGGTGGATCTACTCAGATGTTTGGGAAGGGAAAGGAATGACAGAGCCTTTGGCCCAATAGGGCTGGAACCACTGACCAAGAAAGCCTCAAGGCCGGACAGGGAGGTCTGTGGGAAGAACTGTGGGTCAATGGTACTTAAATGGGAGCATGGGAGCACAATGGCCTATATGTGGAGGAGAGAAAGGACACAAGTTAGAATTAAGAACTGAAGTACCTGCTTTTTATAGGCCTGGACAGTAAAGGTGAGATAATTCTTCTGGGCTGAGGCTGGGAGACCTGAGGCCCGATCTTTCCTCAGGGACAAGTTTGACAGGCCTGAATGTAGTTGATGGCCCCAAAGTCTTCCAGATGGCCCCCATAGGACTCTCCAGGAGGCCCAACTGCCCCCTCCAGATATGTTGGGAGACTGGCCATAGTCCTAGCTGGGCCCAGGTAGGGTCTGGAGTTCCCCAGTTAGATGCAGTCCATGGAGTTCTCAGGGAGGAGGCCAGGGATGCAGCCAGGGAGCCCCAAGCCCTTGACAGGGGTATAGTTGATGGGGAGACTGCAACTTAGGGTGGGATCCTGGTTCTCTATGGCTTCCAGCCTGTCCGTGTTGTTGTCCCAGTTAATGTGGAAACGGGTCACTCGGGGATTCGAGGCCAAGATGTTCCGTTGGAGCTGAGGCAGGAAGAGAAATGTCAACTGTCAGCATGCCCTCCCATTACTCCCACAAAGCCAGGGCACCCGCAGTCCCTCACCCCAAGCCCATGAAGAGCAGACCTTGCTTATTCCATCACCAACAATATGTGTGGGACTCCAGGGAATGCCTGTGCACCATGCTTTAGTGCCAGGATCTATCTAATCTTAATTCTGTGAGGCATGCTTCTGAGTAACAAAGACCTCTCTTTCTCGGCACTACTTGAAAACTTTAAGTGACCTTGGCCCCTGATTCCAATGACTCAACTCCCCCCAAATGTAAAGGAGCCAGCTAATCTACAGCACGGAGCGTAGAGACCCCACCTGAGAGAAGTCTGGCTTTGGGGGCGGGTTCTCCCGCAACTCTGGGTCAGGGTACTCATTGTTGACGTAATAGCCCACGCGGATGAACTCCTGCCCATGGTAGGTGCAGGTGATGAGGACCACGGTCACACCTATGGCGTCGCTCTCAGGGATGAGGGATGGGTTGGGAGCATCGGCCTAGGGAAAACACATCCTGGGCCTTAGCACCGACTGCTGAGTTCAATGTTAATGAATCAACAATAATACTAATTGAGGTATTTAAACATACCTAAAACAAGGTTATGTATTGATTGGTTGACAAAAATGTGACATGCAGGAACCTAACCCTGTATTTCCTATAGGGCCATGGTTCAGTATTCACTAATTCACTGTTCACAACAGCTTTACAGACCATAACTCCTATGAGTAATGAGGATCACCTGTGAATCAGTGGTTCGTGGTAACTAGTCATGACAGAGATGGAGGAAAGGGAGGTGTCTGAAGTACCTTTGAGAAGTCAGACAGTTCTTGAGAGCAGGGTGAGGATCTGAACCTGAGTTTTTGACCACTAAACCATGCTGTATGCTTTTGGGTAGAAGAGGATATGTTTCTAGGTGTCAAAGCCTAAGGCCTCCTTTTTTACCTGAAAGACGAACATGTGTCTCCCTGCTGGGACAGGGCCGACCAGCACCGAGTCTAGGATTTGATCAAACTCCTCACTCTCAGCTGAGCCAACATAAATGATCTTCCACTCCAGGTCTGCAAGGACATAGGTTGTTAAAGGAATTGAAATAACTTGACAGCAAGAAGGCATGGAAAGGGTCTTCTCATGTTAGCTTTGGACAGATCCTTAATATGGTGAAAGATTCTCACCACCACCTGACATCCCCTGGGCACTAAGTGCCAGGCACTGTAGTCCTGAACACCGGAGTGGGCAGAAAGCTCTTCCAGTGGGAGTGCGAAATTTCTCCGGTGAACCTAGCTTTGCCAGGCGACCTTGACTCTGCACCTCCAGGGAAACTTGGGCCTCTCAGAGCCTGAGAGCAAACCGTATGGCAGAGGCTGAATTAAGACCCACGTGATGGAGGCGTGCTGAGAGGGGAACGGCAGGGAGTTGGGCCATTTCAGGGCCCTGCCCACTGGGTACTGGGATAGGAAGCAGCATCCTCTTTCACACACAGGGACCGGTGCCACCAAACTGAGTAGATCCCTCGACAACTGGGGCAGGGCAGCAGATTCCAATACAGCAGGGCAGCCAGCCGGCAGGAGGGGGAAGATGAGGCTGCTGGGGGAGCCAGTCCCCAGGTCTTCCAGATCCAGCACCAAGTCATGCCTGTTTATGGCACTGGAGTAATCGATGACTCAATCAAAAAAAGTGGCATCATAAGGTGATCCTCTTAACTCCAACTCTCTTGCATCTGATATAGTAGAGGGGACCCCATCTCTGAGTATGTTCTGGCGAGATTACAGGAAAAGTGCTTAAGGAGACCCTGCCCATCAATCACAGGAAATTCCCAGTGACCACTGCCTCTTGCAAGAGGTCCAAGTATATCAGGGGCAAGGTCACGTTAGTACAGGGAAGCTTGGCAGGAGGCCCGAAACTTATTTTAGGTTCTCTGAAATTACACAACCTACCACTCCAGCAACTGGGGTAGTTTCACAAGCTGTGATTTTCACAGGAAGCAAATGCTCTTGGAAGCTGCCCTGTTCCTTGGTCCAGTGTCCTGCAAGTGCATCCAATTTCGGAAGTGCACTGATGCTGGGCCACAATTACAGAGATTGGTCACCTGAGCCCCAAGCTCTTCCTCAATACACTGGTTTCCTGTCCCTTTGCAGTTTTAGCAGGCCTACTCAGGAATTGTATCAGGTTTGAGATATAGTGACCCTCCCCCCACCTCGGGGCTCACGGGGGTTGAAACTCTAGTATCTGTATTATTTGTAGGGAGGATTAAATTTATTGATTTTAATTTTTTTGTTAATCCTTACTAGAGGATATTTTTACTTTTTCTTTTTAGAAAGTGAAAGGGAGAGGGAAAGACACAAAGAGAGAAACATCGATGTGAGAGAGACACATTGACTGGATGCTTCCCTCATGCCCCCTCCCCCCCAACTGGGGTGGGGATGGAGCCTGCAACCCAGGTACATGCCCTTGACAGGAATCGAACCAGGGATCCTCTAGTCCTCAGGCTAGCACTCTAACCACTGAGCCAAACCGGCCAGGGCTTATTGATTTTTTGTTTTTGTTACAAGTAGTGACATGAATAGACATAACATGTTTGGAAAGAACAGAAAACCAGCTAGCTACTCTCACCTTTCTCACACAGGTCTAGATTTTGGTATCTTTCCTCCTGGCCTCTCCCCCCTTCACAAGTTGGAATCACATATGTGTGCATTTAAGTAATGAGCTGGGGAAGGGGAGATAAAAAGAAGACTGAAATAGAGCAGGCTCGGGGTACACCACAGGCACTTGATATTCAATGCTGTTAGCAAAACCTAAACAAAGACTGGGTAGGTGCTGACAGGAAGAGAAAACACACTGCATGGGTGGCCAGGCAAGTGGGCCACAGTAGATCCCTCACTACCAGAGAAATTAACCAGAGAATTAATGGGGGACCAAAGAAATACTGGCTCAAGAGTTGGAGGAGCTGATAAAATCATTTAGAGAAGACAAAAGATAAGGACCTACAAATCGGGATCGTCTTGAAGTGTTTTAAGCTGAAGCATAGTTAAGTGGCTTCGTTTTTTAATATAACCCCTCTTTAGAATTATATATGGAATATCAGCCACCAATTTAGCACAAGCTCACTCCTATTAAATACAGGACACTATTATATACATGTAACATGGTACTTAACCTTCGGAGCAATTTCAAAGATAGCTCGACTGCATTACATTTTGTCTTTATACCCTAACTTTATGATCTAACCACTGCACAAGATGCTTCTCCACTATGTATGAAAACAAAACCAAAACCAACAGCATGATAAAAGATAAGTGTTGTTGAAATTACTGAGGAACCTGTTTCCTGACTTTAAAAGAAAAGTATCTATTCGGCCTTTTTCTGTCATATTATTTTTGTTCATAATCATACAGATGAACCTTGGCCTGACCACAACTGTGGGTCAGATCATCTGACCCCATGACTTATACAAGCAGTGCCTGCTGAATTTCTCAACTAAAGGGGGGCAAATCTAATGTGTTAAATGTGGACCCATGTTTTGGAAGCATGTATTTCCAGATGTTGAGGACAAAAGAGAGCAAAAGGGGTTTGGAGTCCTTGGGAAATGAGGTCAGCTGACTGACTGGGGTTTAGGTGTCTTGTCAGATTTGCAGTTGCTACTGTCGAGGTAACAAGACTGAGATTTCCCCAGGATCTGAGACTTCTAAAGTCTGGCCCACTCCATCTTTTGGGGGGCAGGCAATAATCAAATTCTTTCTGTTCTGTGGGAAGAGGCAGGAAGCAAGCTGACAGGTTAGAGCTTCAGAGAGCCCTAAGGGTAAGAACCAGAGTCTGGATTTCCAGGCCAGAGTTTGCTTTCCAACTTGAGTTTCTCTGGGCAAAAGCTTTATTGTCAGGGTGTAATTAATACCCACTTCGCTCTCTTTTGAGAGTCCTGATACGGAAATAAATTCTATGACCAGTTCTATTTATGTTCCACTTCTAAAATAGAGGATGCATTTTTTCTCTCCCAGGTTTTAGCAAAAATAAAGAACCCTGGACTCAGAACTCAGAACTCAGGCCCTAGTGTCAATAATTCTACCAACTAGCTGTGTGACCTTGGAGAAGTCATTCTGTTTCTATTAAAATATGACCAGCAGGTTGACTTTGGACCTCAACTCTGATTCTATAAAGAGGTTAAAGTAACAGGGCAGGGGCTTCCTAGAAATAAAAGTACTATGTAATGACCACACAACCACTTACTAACAGGCTAATTAAAACCTGATCTCTTGCCATCTGGGAACTGTGAATCCCTTAACCTATTACCTCCTTACATCTCCTCCTGGCTTTGAAATTAAATCTTATTCCATAGTGACATTCTACACTTAATTTATTTACACCCTGCCTTGTTACAGAAAGGATTTAACTGGACTTATTCTATAGTTAGCCACAAGTAGATGAGACAACTTAAAAAGAAAAACCAGGGAGAGGCTGATCCATTGGCCCAGCCCAAGCACACCAACATCTCCAATTGTATCAATCCTAAGCTAATGTATGTGGCTGGTTTTGCAAGCAGCCTACCCTGGCTTCACAAATCTCCACCTCCTCAGCTGCTGCCTCTTCTCTTTTAAACCACCAAGTGGAGAAGTGGTGTGATGGAGGTACAGTCGTACCTCAGAGATACTGTGGGTTCAGTTCCACCCCACCACAATAAAGTGAGTAGTGATCCTTTTCCTGGTGAGAGTCTTACCTTCAATTTGTAAAAAACATAACATCTGTGAAGTGCAATAAAACGGAGATATGCCTGTATTTCCTCCTGAAAGTGGTGTCAAGACTCCCTGGATGACCTTAACATTTTTACAGACCTTTCCTTGAAAGGTCTTTCATTCTTTGTGGCTTCCATCTTCTCATCCATGAGATGAGAGCCATGTCTACCATTATGTCACAAAGATGAATAAGTACATCTGTGAAAGCACCTTGGAAAAGATGCCCAAAAGGTTGTGACCTCCCAGCTGATTGTTAGAAGCTGGATACCAACATGGCTCAGCCCAGCCCACCTAACCCTCCAAACTAGGTGAGACCACCAAAAGTACTAAAAGAATTGCGGCAGTAGATCAGATGGAACCTAGTTGGCAAACAGTGGGAACTGGCTAATGCTTGCCTGGCTAGCCCATTCTTCAAATGTGAGTGTTCACTGAAGCCCACAGTCAGGGAAGAGAGAAGAATGAGAGCTGGGGAGACCAAGTTATCTTCAAAGACTGAAGCTGGAAGCCAGGCCATGCCCCCCTAGGTAGAGCTCAAAAGTAAAGGGTTAGAGCCAGGTCCTAGGGTATGTGCTTTGGGATAGAAAACAAGAAAATATAAGCAGGTTGGGGATTACTGTATAACAAATGGGGAGATGGGGATGAGTGAGGTCTTGCCGCAGTGGTAAGGGTCTTTCTTCACAGGGAAAAGGGGTGGTAGGAGGGGTTCCACTGGGAAAATTGGAAGGGAGCTTGGAGAGATGGCTAAGGTTTCCATAGGGGAAATGGGAGGGTGCTGGGAACTGGAGTCTCCCTAGGAAAAAAGTGAGGTAGGGGGATGGGTGGGGAAGACTGAGTGGCTGTAACGTTAATATAAAAAACCTTCTCTACAGAAATATAAGATGGGGTGGCTGAGGGTCTCCACAGGTTAAAGAATAGGGGCTGAGCAGGTCTCCACATAGAAAATGGGAGCACAGGAGCTCCACAGGAAAAAGTGTTTTAGGGGGGAGGATGATGAGGTCTCCACCGTGTAAAATAGGAATATCAGTGGGGAAGGGGTAAGGTAGGCAGTGATGTGGGGGTAGGAGATAGCCTCCACGCGGAGGTTGGGGCTGGAGGAGAGGGAGGGGGTGAAATCGTAATCTGGGGAGCTATTTCACAGGGGAGGTCGAGGTCGGCCGCGAGGGTCTCTACGGGAAAGTGGGGTTGGCCAGGTGACCCGGGGGGAGGGGGGCAGTGTCCACACAGGCCCAGCCTCACCGTCCGCCAGAGCCTCATTGCACTCGAAGCTGATCTCGAACCGGAAGGGGCTGTGGAAAGGGCTCGGATTCTCCAGCACAGCCACGTTCAGCACCGATACCTTGGCCATCCCCTCGTCCGGCCGTGGCTGGGGCCGAGCCCACGTCTGAGTCCTATGGGGTCAGCGGAACAGCGTTAGCCACCGAACCTCCAGCTTCTGTCCGCGTAAAGAAGTGCGTATACCGTCCGCGCGCCTCCTTCAAATAGCCGGCAGCACCCTCCGACCAATCACCGTAAACGCTCCCGGGCGGCGTGAGCACCCCCTTAGCCAATCCTGGAGCGCCCGGCGGTGCGCGCCGAGACTCCCCGGACCAATCGTCGGAGCTCCCTCTCCAGGCTGTACAAGGGAGGCCGCACCACCTCTTGGCTTCTTTGGGTTTCCGCGGGGAACCAATCCCCAGCGTCTCAGACTTAAATATCGAAGGCAGGTGTAGCCTCAGTCAGAGCGCGGGGTTCCTGTCGACCAATCCCGAGGGTTCCCGCACCGCTGTGGCCCGCCCTTCGCCTAGCCCTTCCGGGAGACTCATCCCAGGGGGAGCAGCGCCGCCAACTGCCGAGCGGTGGCGCGCGACGCTCGCTTAAGAGGGCGGAAAGGGCGGTGCTCTAGTCCGCGGTGATTGGCAGATTCTGTGAGAGATTATTGGCTGAGTTAGCCTCAGGGGGCGGGAGGAAAGGAAGACTTGGCTGGGAATTCGTGGGAAAGAAGCGGAAGTCGGCCGCTGGCGCTGTTGAGTTGGTGTGAAGACAAAGGAGGGGTGTTTGCAGTTTTGGCACCGGTCAGCAGGTGAGAGTTAACGGGAGCTTCTCGGAAGGGTCCTTGGCCCTTCAGGCCCAGCAGCCGCAGAGTCCGTTGTGAAAGTTGTGAACGTTTGACTCACCCCTGAGGGGAGATGGAGCGGCAGTAACGCGGCGATGGGACCCGGGCTCTGGCTGTCTACACGGTTCGAATCCCGCCCTCGGTTCCTCCAGGGCCGCTGGGAGGTGTGTCAGGTCGACCACACTGTAAATAAACGTTCGAGCCTGATCACTGCCACTCAGCTCTCTAGGCCACGTTTCCCCGCATATTTCACGGGGCCGTGAAAATACACTGACGTGACTCGTGACATCATAATAATTCTATAAACTTATCTCCAACCACACTCCTGGGCAGGCCACCGTTGCCCCCTGCCAGGAAGACTCCTGGTGCCTCCGCACCCACTCTTTCTGCTCCCACCCGCGACCAGTGGAAAAATAACTCAGTCCCACATACTTAGTTTTACATTTATCTAGCAACCACGTTAAAAATACTGAGCTCAGTGGTTAGAGTGTCGGCCTACCGAAGGGTCCCGGGTTCGATCCCAGTCCAGGGCATGTACCTGGGTTGCAGGTTCATCCCTGGCCCCAGGCAAGTGCAGGAGGCAACCAATGGATGACATATCGATGTTTCTCCCCCTCCCCCTCGTGCCCCCTCTCTTCCCCCCCCTCCTTCCTCTCTTCAATTCTCTAAAAATCAATGGAAAAATATTCTTAGGTGAGGATTTAAAAAAAGCAGGTGAAATTAATATGTTGTATTTAATCCAGTATAACCACAATATTTCAACATGTGGAGAGTATAAAAAATACAAATGAGATAGCTTACATTCTTATAGTCTGCAACAAGTCTGTGAAATTCCATTCTTTTTATGCTTACTCCTACATTTTCATCAGAAAGAGTTGGTCTGGCTTTAAGTTTCATAACATTTATAGCTGAAAATGTAGATTCCCATGCCCAAGCCTTCCCAACATAAAGTTTTCCATGAGCTCAATTGCATATTGGTTTTTAAATTGAAATGTTAATTGATTAAAATTAAGTGACATGACATGAAAGCATAGATTAGACTGACAAAAGTCAGAGGGATGGAGGAGGAGAGATTAACCAAGGAATTTATATGAATATGTGCACAACCCAAGGACATGGACAATGGTGTGGAGAGGGACTGGGGAGGGGTATGGGATGGGGTGGAATGGGTCATTGGGGAGAAAAGAGGACATTTGTAATATTTAAAAAAAAAAAAATTAAGTGATATGGAAAGTTCTGTTTCACAATGGCAATAGCTATATGCAGGTGCTCATGAGCCCCTGTCACAAGTAGCTACCTTATTATTGGACAGCTCAGGTCTGAAATTGAACTAGTCACTCTCCTGCTTATAATATGAATGATTTTCTGTTTTTTTCAATATGAGAACACAATACCTCCCCGCCCGCTTCACTTTTCACGGTTTCCTGCCTCAACCTTGGTCCCAAAATATTAAATGGAAAATTCCAGAAATAAACAATTCATATGTTTTATTTTTTTGTTAATATAAAGCAACATATTTTTATTCATTCTCTGTAAAATCTACATCATAAATTTAGACCTCATCTAGCCACATACTCAAGGAAACAATTCATGTTTTAAATTGTGCACTGTTCTGAGTATCATGATGAAAAATGAAATCTTGCTCTGGCTGGTGTGGCTCAGTTGGGTGTCAACTTGTGCACCGAAGGGTTGCTGATTTGATTTTGGTCAGGGCACATTCCAGGGTTGCTGGCTCAATCCCCAGTAGGGGGTGTGCATGAGGCAGTAGATCTATGTTGCACTTTCACATCGATATTTCTCTCTTCCCCCTTTCTTTCTCTCTAAAATCAATAAAAACAGCCCCACCTGGTTTTTCTCAGTGGTTAGAGCATCGGCCCACTGATTGAAGGGTCCCGGGTTCGATTCCAGCCAGGGGCACATACCTTGGTTGCAGGCTTGATCCCCACCCCTGTCAGGCTGAGTGCAGGAGGCAACCAATCAATGTGTCTCCCTCCCTTCCACTCTGAAAAGCAATGGGAAAAAATATCCTCAGGTGAGGATTAAAAAAATTGATAATAAATGAAATAAAAACATGAAAAACAAACATGCAATGCCTGACTTTAGTCAGGGGCATTGACCTCTTTTTCCTTAGATTGTCAAATTTTAAAATGGCAGCAGCCAACACAACAATAGCCATCTGTTGTGAATGAATCAAAATTACACCCTTTTTTGTCAGCTCAACAAAAATATATTTTTTGGTGTGCTGTAGAATTTTTGTAATTAGTTTATGTGTGCCATGAGATGAAAAATGTTGAAAATAATTGACCTAGCGTATCAGAGAGAGATCCCTCCATTCACATAACTTTTATTACAGTAATTGTTATAATTGTTCTATTTTATTATTATTATTAATTTCTGACTGTGCCTAATTTATAAATTAAACTTTATCACTGGCATGTATGTATAGGAAATAACAGTATATATAGGTTTTATACTATTCACAGTTTTAAGCATCTGCTGGGGTTCTTGGAAATCTCCTCCTTCAGTAAAGGGGCACTACTGTATTGTTTTTAAGACTATATGTTTTGTTTCCACAACCCACAAGCCCCAGCTTCAGTCCAGCCAAATTGACCCTCTCTGTTCCATAAAAATCTGACATAGCACTTCCAGCTCAGAGCCTCTAACTAGATTCTCTTCTCCCTGTTCTTGGGGTGGCTGGTGCCTTCTTGTCATTTGTTTCTCTGTTTAAATGTTTTCTCCTCAGAGAAACCTTTCCAAGGGTCCCCTGGACAGTGTTCATACTTAGGGTGTAAGCCTGAATATCACTGATCCAAGCTACCAGCATTTCTCTCTTTTTAAAATTGATTTTAGAGAGAGGGGAAAGGAGAGGGATAGAGAGACAGAATCATCGATGAGAGAGAAACACCATCCATCGGCTGCCTCCTACAGGCTCCCTTCTGGAGAGTGAGTCTGAAACCCGAGAATTGAACAGTGACTTCTTGGTTCATAGGTCGATGCTCACCCACTGAGCCACCCCTGCCAGGCTCAGCTACTAGCAGTTCTTATCCAGCCAACTCTGTGGCCTCTCTAGAGTCTTAAGGCCACATAATGGTAGGTATATTTTTGTATCTACATGCCACATTAAAATATTTTTTTTGCATTTTAAAAAAATGGAAAGATTTTTTTTTCATCTTTGAAATTACTTGGTTACAAGAAAATTCACATTTGTAATGTCTGTGATTTCTTCGCAATCGTTGGGCCTACATGGACATTTTTGTGACACAAGAAAATCTAATTTTCAAATTATTTCCAAATGTAATTTGAGTGCTTATGAATACTAAGTGTAATGATGAATGAAGTTGCCATTTTGTTACATTTTCTAGATGTTTAATTAAACATCTGTTCATTCCGACTTTGTAGTTTTCTTTTTGCACTGTGAAATTTTCCTCTATCCCTAGTCCCAACCTTTTCATAGCCTCCGAAAAGCTCATCAGCTTGGTGGTGCTGATAAAGAAAATGGCTCCACCCTGCTGGGGGTGGCTCAGCAATTGAGCATCAACCTAGGATCCAGGAGATCTTGGTTCAGTTCCTAGTCAGGGCACATGCTCAGGTTGCGGGCTCAATCCCCAGTTGGGGGCGTGCAGGAGGCAGCTGATCAATGACTCTCTCATCACTGATGTTCAACTCTCTCCCTTCCTCTCTCTGAATCAATAAAGATACATTTAAAAAGAAGGGAGGGAGGGACGGAAGGAGGGAGAGAGGGAGAAAATGGCTCCATACAGCTGGCTGAATAATCCTCACTTGTAAACCAGATCATGTCATTTCTCTACTTAAAACCTTCAGAGCTTGTCGTACTTAGAATGAAACCTAAGATCTTTACTATAGCTTAGGCGGCCCTGCGTGGTGGCCTCAGCTGACCTCTTCAGGCCTCATCTACCAGTCTCCCTCTTGTCACCACTTTCAAGCCCTTCTAGCTTTATTTTCTGTCTTTCAACACAATAAGCTTATTCCAGCTGCAGGGCTTTGCACTTGCTGTTCCTTCTGTCTGGAACTGCTTCCTTCAGATGATTGTATGGTTGTCTCATTCTCATCTTTACGGTTAAGTCAAATATCCCTCTCAAGCCTTCCTGGACCACCCTAGTGAAAGCAGCCCTTCCTTACTCACAGCGCCCTGCTTCATTATCTTAGTAGCGCTCAGAATCTGTGCTTAGACTGGTTCTGAGTTGTGCTTGTTATTGCTTATCATCCCTTAGGAGACTGAAAGCTGGTTGTGGGCAGAGATCTCACCTGCCTCACATTGACCTCTCAATGTATTTTTGGAGATTGGCATAGGGCCTCACACAAAGTCTTCAGTAGATTAAAAAGAAAAAGAAGAAATCCATATAAAGGATATAAAGGGCTTAGCATAGTACCTGGAATGTGAAAAACAATAAACATGAACTGTTAGTAATAATAAGCAGATAAGTCTTCATTTTTATGTAATATTTCAGGTGCACACACTTGAGAAACTATAAGAAGTGTTAAAACAAAATACACTTTTACTCATTATGTAGCTTAAGAAGTAAAACATTAGAGATGCAGTTGAAAAGCCCCTGCCTCAAACCTACTCCTTTCCCCTTTTCCTCCAGTGTAACTACAACCCTGGATTTGGTGTTTATTTTTCTGTGCATGTTGTATATCTTTATATGCATGTGTCTTTAAATAATATATAGTATTGTATGTCATGATCTACAATTTTACATAAATGATATAAATGCAGAAAAGAGTTAACCTAACAGGCCTGAAACTGCTGTTCTTAGAAAGGCTCATTGGCAATGTGGGCCCTTGGCTGATGTCTAAGAACTTGAATTTTAGGAGGGTTCCTACTAGTCTCTAAGTGATGAGTGGCTTGTGGTGCCTAAACTATTTGTACAGTGTGGTTTCTGTTAAACACCTGCTTTCTTTCTGGAGCCTGGAATTTTAGTACTTAATCAGCCCCCAGTAAATACCTTAGCACTCAGTCTCTAATGAGCTTCCCTGGTAGACAATGTTTCACACAAGTTGTCACAGCTCTGCTTCAGGAACTAAGTGTGTCCCATGTGACTCCAACTGGAGAGAACTCTTGGAAGCTTGCACCTAGTTTCCTCCAGACGTCACCCCATGTACCTTTTCCCTTGGCTGATTTTGCTTTGTGTCCTTTCACTGTAAGAAATCATAGCCACAGGTACAAACTATATGCTAAATCCTGTGAGTCTTCCTAGAGAATCATTGAGCCTGGCGGTGATCTTGGGGAAACTTGACACAGTATCATACTGGATATATCCTGACAGGGCTGGATCTAGAGTAAGGCAAGCAAGGCACATAGGGCACCAAATTTCACATGCTCACTCCCGGGGTCACTTAAGTGTCCAACCTGTACTTGCATGATCTTGAGGGTGAGTGCCTCCTAAAATTTCCACCCTAGACACATCACTTGCTTCACTCTAGTCCCCGTCCTACCTTTTTTCGTCCAATTAATGCTTTTGGGATTTATCTGTGCTGATAAATGTATGTAGCTCTTATTCATTTATTTTCACCGCTAGAAAGCTGTGCTGTCTAATGTAGCCACTAGCCACATGCAGCTGAAAAATTTATTTTCCCAGTCACATTAGCCACATTTCATATGTTTATTATTATTTTAAATAAATAATTGATTTCAGAGAGAGGGGAAGGGAGAGGGAGAAAGAGATAGAAACACCAATATGAGAAAGTCATTGATCACTGCCTCCTGCATGCCCCCTACGGAGGATCGAGTCCGTAACAGGGCATGTGCCCTGACTGGGAATCAAACCTTGACCTCCTGGTTAGCAGATTGATGCTCAACCACTGAGCAACACCAGCCGGGCCACATTTCATATGTTTAATAGGCACCTGTGGCTAGTGGCTACTGCATTGGACAGCATGTATAGAGAACAATTCCATGATCATAAAAAGACTTCTTGGACAGTGTTTATGTACCCATTCACCAGCTTTCTACTATTGCACACAGTGTTACACTTTCATTGCTGTATATGTCTCCTTGTGTACACATGCAAGGGTTTCTCTAGGATACATACCTAGGAGTTGAATTGCTGGCTTATGGGTTATGGGAGTATTCACCTTTACTAAATATCGACAATTTGGTCTTTAAAATGATCACCCCAGTTCTCACTCTCACCAGCAGTGTTGTGGTTGCTCATTGTCCTTATAAACACTTGGTATTATCAGACTTTTACATTTTTATCCTTGGATGGATGTGAATTAGTGGTTTCAGTTTGCATTACCTGGATTATTAGTGAGGTTGAGCTATTTTCATATATTTATTGATTGTTTGCCTTCTGTTAATTGCCTGTTCATATTGCCAATTTTTCTGCTGGGTTGTCTTCATCTAACTCAGTTCAGGAGTTCTCACATCTGAGATTTGCCTTTTCATTTCTATGGTGACTTTTTATGTTTAGAATTTATTATTATTATTATTATTATTAATTATTTTAATATCATCAGAATTATCAATCTATATATATTTTGGTTTTTTGTGCTTTGCTTAATAAATTTTACCCTGAGGTCAATAAGGTATCCTACTGTGTTTTCTTCTGGAAGTATTACTTTCATATTTAGCTTTAAAAAAAAATATCTGCCAGGACTTTATTTTTATTTTTTCACATGGATAACCAATTGTTCCTGTTCTATTTATTGAGTAATCCAGTGGTTCTCAAAATGTGATCTTCTGGAGATCCCCAAGAGCCTTTTAGGGGACCCAGGAGATAAACTGTTTTCATAATTATTTAAAGGAATTATTTGCCTTTCTCATTTGTGCTGTGTTGTCATGTGCATTATTGGTATATAAAAGCAATGGTGAGTAAAACTGTTGGCACCTTAGCAGGAATCAATACAGTGTCACCATGCTAGCAATAGTTGTTATTGTATTCTTCACCCCCACACACTCAATATTAAACAAAATACTTCCACTTAAGAATGTCTTTGAAGCAGCAGTGAAAAGTAGTAATTGTGTTAAAGCTTTAGCCCTGCAGCAGGTCTTTTTAATATTCTGTGTGGTGGAATGGGAAGTTTGCATACAGCACTTCTATTGCATGCTGAAGAATGATGGCAGTTTAGGTAATATACTTGTACAATTGTTTGAGTTGAGATAAAACTGGCGACTTTTTTTTTTAATGAAACACTATTTTTACTTGAAAGAATGACAGACTATGGTTACTCAGATTAGGATATTTGGCAGATATTTTCTCAGAAATGAATGAAGTGAGCTGGTCACTGTGAGGGCAACTGATGGTTATCGCCAATGATAAAATTCAAGTTTTCAAGCAAAACTTAGACGTTTGGGAATTCACCACCATGAATCTGGCGCCTTTTCAATATTTAAAAGCTTTTTGATGAGATCAATGGTGATATTAACAAGTAATGACTTAAAAAATATTGTACAGTGAAATGTAATAACTCAGTAGATCAGTATTTTCCAAAAGATCAATGCATCATGCTACAAAAGCATGCATAGGGAAAACCTCAATTAAAACTGTAAGATAGAGGAATGTGTTTCAATGTAACGCAGTAAAAAAGTTCATTGATACAGTTTCATATACCACATTGTAATTAACTTTAATACACCACCACTTGTTGAGTTTTGGTGTAGTAACAGAGTAGAATATCCCCAATTAGCTGAAAAGGCTATAACACTCCTTTCTTTTACTACTATGTATCTATGTAAGGCTGAATTTTTTTCATATACTTCAACCAAAACAACATATTGCAACAGATATATTGCAGAAGCCTATGTGAGAATACAGCTATCTTCCATTAAGCTAGTAGGAACTTTACAAAAATGTAAAACAATGTCATTCTTTTCACTGCTTTGTTTTTAAAAAATAAAAATATACATATATTTACATAGGTTATTTATGTTAACATATAATAGATTTATTAGTAATTTTAGTTAAATATCTTTAAAATTTTATCAGTTTTAATTTCCAGATCAGTCAGTACAAATAGATATAAACCCTATGCCTATAAACAACAGCTCTTTAAGTTGCTCATTAAATTTTTTAAAAGACTTAATTTTTTTAGAGCAGCTTTAGGTTCACAGCAAAATTAAGAGTAAGTTACAGAGATTTCTCATATACCCACTGCCCACCCCCCACCCCCTCATGCATAACCTCCCCCACTGTTAACATCCCCACCAGGGCCGTGCATTTGTTACAATTGATAAACTATATGGACACATCATTATCAGAGCATGAGATCCATAGTTTACATTAGGGTTCATTCTTGTGTTGTACACTCTATGGGTTTGGGCAAATGTATGACATGTATATAGTCTCATACAGAGTGTTTTTCACTGCCCTGAAATCTTCAGGGCTCCTCCTAGTCATACCCCCATCCTTGTTAATTTTTAAAAGGGTAATCTATATACTACAAAATTTGAGATCCTCTAGACTAATCTGTTCTTTCCCTAGTGACTTATAACCTCTGTCTAGAGCACGTTTTCATCTAGTCACAGGTCTCTTCATTGGCCTGTTTGTCTCTTCCTGTGCCAACACCACATCATCTTAAATATTGTTGCACCATAACCAGTGCTGTCAGAGCCAAGTCCCCAGCTTGTTCTTTTCTTCTTCCAGTTGCATTGGTTATTCGTGGTCATTGTTCTTCCACAGAAAATAGGATACAAATACTTTTTCCTATTACAAAAGTAATAGATGTTTAATGCAAAAACACCAGAGTTGCAAGAAAGTAAAAATTACCCACTACTGATAAACTTAATATTTTGGTGTGTATAACTTTACATTCTGCATATACTATGCACATACACACATACATACACATGCACACATACATAATTTTCTATATGTATACACACTTCTTGCATATATGTTATTTAAAACAACTGGGCAGTCTTTTATATCCAGCTTTTTACACTTAGTACTATTATGAATATATTTCCATGTCATTTAATGTTCTTCTACATCATCAGTTTTTATTGTTGCATAGTATTGTTTGTATTGATGTGCATAATTTATGTAACTGTTTTTATGCTGAAATTTTAGATTATTCCTTGTGTTTCACTCTTAAAAGCCTGACTGCAGTGAATCTTCTTGCTGCTTTCTTCATACCCATGTATGATTCTTTAGGATTGATTCCCAGGAGAAGACTGGTTGGCTTAAAGTCAGGACTTCAGTTGTGAGAAGCTGGGATTACTTGGGCAGAGGCAGACGGTGGTGGAAGACAGTGGGACAAGACAGATAGAAAAGAGTAGCAGTTGCTAGGGTTTTGGTCAAGGAGAGTTCAGGTCAAGTGCAAAGTGATTGATATAAATGGGAAGGAAGGGAGAAGCTAGGAGGTGCCTGTCATCATTGCTGGTTTCTATGACTGCCATGTCTGAAAGGGTAAGAAAGGAACAGACTAAGCTTAAAATGTTGTGGAGATAGAGGTCTGGCCTCAGCCTGGCTTCCCCAGGCCTTCCCAAGAGTTTGTGACAGAGAGGAGATTTTCTCAAAGCCAGAGGCCCCCAGTCCTTTGGGAATCTGAAGAGACTCTTTTGTTGCTCTGAGGTAAAGCCTTCCCTCTAGCTTGACTCCTATGGGTCCACTCTGGACAGTCCTAACACTAGCTACATAGGGACCATCAGGGTGTGGTGCAGTCAGTGGGCATTTCCTCTGACTCGGGGAGCCAGATTGTCAGCCTCCTTTATTGTGTGCCTAGCTGCGTGCAGATAGCCCTAGAAGCAGCCCTGGGATCAGAAGACCAAGATGGAGGCCTGGTCCAGCTCTTTCTTATTAGCAGAATGAATATGGGTACATTATCCAACCATGCGGGGATATACTCTAACCTTTCGGGGCTTCAGTTTCTGCAGCTGTAAATGGGGCTAAGTAATACCTGCCTCACTGGGTCATTGAAAGGATTAAATTGGATAGCACTTGTAAAGTTTCTAGAGGGTGTAGGCACTGTGAACTTGCTTAGTAATCTTATTTGAGTAATTGAATCACTCTAACCTCAGTTTTCTCATCTGATAAATAGGGATAATAATATATACTTTGTGATAATTAAATGAGATGAAATGTAGGAAAGAGCTTTGAAATGATAAATCTCAATATAAATGTTATTCCTACACATTTGCAAATTCATGCCACTAACAACTACCTGTGGGTCATTGATTGTCTGGCCCAGCAGATTTCTACTGTGTGTGTAGTGGGGAAGGATGTGTGTAGGGCTGGGGAGAGTAAAGGACACAACGGCAGAAGTACAGGCCATCTTGTCATCTTAGGCCAGGATTATATTTCAAAATCAGACCATGAGGTCAAAACCATATATAGTTAATTCCCATAAAGCTCCTGAAGTGGCCCACAGGGCATCTCTCAGTAGGTCCAGTAGAATCAGTTCCTTTTCCAGCATAGGAACAGATTTTGCCCTTTCTTGGGTTGGACACCAGATAAAATATTGAAGTTAGGTTTCAGGGCCATGTTGAATTGAAAACTTAGCATCACACAATGAGAGATGTGTGGGAACTGAGACCAGCTAAGGGAGTGGCACATTCACAACTCCCATCATTCATCATTCTTAGCTCTCATCTCAGGTTCACTCTGGGTCTTATGTTCAAGTCAGCTTTCTGTCTTTTAACAAATACTTATTGATCACCTCTGTGCCAGATGCTATGCTAGACGTGGGAACAGCAGTGAAAAAAACACCATTCTATGTTACCTTCTAGTTGGGGAAGCAGACAGTAAACAAGCAAAACAGATAGTTTTTTTGAGATGGGAATACTATGTATGAGAGACATAGCGAGACCAGGGTTAGGAAGTTCTGGAATGGCCAATAGCAGTTTAAACGGAGTAGCCTTCTGGGAAGCTCTGATTTGTATAAGCTCTGCTGGAACAGCCAGTGCCAAGGCCCTGAGGCAGGTAGGAGGGTGCTTGCATGTTTGTAGATGAAGAGCCCAGTGTGGCTGGCATGAAAGGAAAGAGGAGGGGGGCTATGGAGATGCGATATGATGCTGTAGGGCCTTCTCAGCCATTGTGCTGACCTTGGCCTTTCATCTGGGTGAGAGAAGAGGCCATTGGATAGTTTTGAGCAGAGAAAGGACAAAATATGCTTACTGAGATCACTCTGGTTTCTGTGTTGAGAAAAGCCTGAAGAGGGACAAGGGAGCTAGTAAGGGGACTGTTGCAGTGTTCCTGGTGAGAGACAGGGTTGGCTTGAACCAAAATGGTGAGAACTAGTTAATACTGGATAAGTTAACGTTAGAACCACCATTGCATTTACTGTCAGAATAGATGTAGAGTATGAAACAAGGAGATGAGTTCGAGAGAAGCTCCAAGAGTTTTAGCTTAAGTCTTGGGATGGATGTGCCATTAACAGGGGGGAAAGCATTTGGAAGGAGCTGAGGAGTGGTGGTCAGGAACTGGGTTTAGGAAAGATTAAATTTGGGATCCCACCAGACACCCAGGGGTAGATGTGGAATGGGATATTGGATGAATGTAAATCTGGAGCTCAAGGTGGAAGTGTAGACTGGATCTCTATGTTCAGGACTCATCAGCATATAGATAGCATTTAAAACCATGAGATGAGACAAGCTCTCCCCAGGGTAGGTAGGGAAAAGGTCCAGGGCTGAGCTCCTGGCCTTGCCAACATTAAGAGGTCAAGAGATGAGAAGGAACTAGCCACCAGGACTAGGAAGGTGGGAGGAGAAACAGGGGAGTGTGGTGTCCTGGATGCAGATGTTCAGGGCAGAGGTGCATAGAGAGAGATGCTTTCACTGTTTGAGCAATCATTTCTCTGAGTGCTGGCAGCTCTATTGGAGAATGCGAATTACACATGCTGCAATTCCATTGTGTTGTCACTTTAGAAAAAGCACCATTTCAGTAGTGTGTGGGAGTCTAGGAATCAGACAGGCACAGCGTAAAATTCCCATTTGCTCTAATAAAGCCTGTGGATACACAACCAAGCCAGGAAGGGCTTCTCTAGACACATGGCACAGTTGCCTGGCTCAGAGACCATGGGTGTGCATCCAGATGTTGTAAGCCTGTTTCCATTTCAAACAGGTAATTCTAATAAGCTTCACCCACCTTAGTGTTTATGAGGAGTCAAAGAAAAACTGTACCTGGATTGCTGCTCAGCCAGCCCCAAGAATCTATCAAGTTCTGGGTAGGTCCTGTGACTCCAAGCCTCTGCCATGGGTTCTAAATATTGTAGGGCAGGCTCCTCATGATGTCAAGAGCCTCATGTGGGTGCTCCATGCACATCCAATCACCTGTTTCTCTCCCCTCAATGAGTCACAACACTCATCATTCCAAGAAATCTTAATTTCTTTATTGTTTTTTTTTTGACTCAACAATTTTTTAAAACTTTTTTTCTGAAACGTTCTTGTTATGAGCCTTTTGTTTTGTTCTCGTTAAATGCACTCGACCCAAAATTGGTTTGGCATATCGAAAAGGAGACCAAGGAGGGACTGGGGCATGGAGGGGGGGAGGCCCGAATGGACAGAGAAATTGAGGGCGAGAGAAGAGGAACAAAGAGACAGTGAGGGGAAAAACAGGGAAAGAGGTGGAGACACAGAAAGGAAAGCAAGGGAAACCAAAAAGAAAAAAAAAAAACAAAACCCCAGAGAAAAATAATTAACAAGATTAAGAAGCAAATGAATTCAGGAGCCCAAGGAAGGGAATAGGAGAGGAAACCAAGACCCTTCCTTCTCTATACCGTCCCAGCTGGGGTGGGGGCATCAAGGCACCAGGTCTGGTTGGGGCGGGGGGACGGACACCTGGGCTCTCGGTGGTGGCTTTGCACTGTACTGCAGTGGTGTTCAGCCCCACCAGGGGGCCCTGCCACACAGCTTTGAGGCCTAGGAATTCACCTTGGTGATTCTGGCTGGAATGGGAACCAAGGGACACACTGCACCCTCTCTCCCCCCTTGATTGTCGGTGTCTGGAGATAAAAGGAGGGCTGGGCAGGGGAGAGGATGAGGGACTCCTTGCATGCCTCCAGTTCCCCCTGGAAACTCTCCCACCCTGCTAACTCTTCCAGCCCTCTCACTGGTGTCAGAGGCAGCCTCTGACTAGCTGGGCTGATACGTGGGCCAAGCCAACTCCTCCATTTACCCTTGTCTCCTGCCAGCTCTTCACAGACCTCTAGCTGCCCCTCTCACAGTGGAGCTCCTGGCCTCCTGAAGCCAAGGCAAGTCACAGAGCTGGCTCCTGCCCTCCTCACAGAGCCATCTGGGAAAGATCATTCCCACCCTTACTACTTCTTCTCTGGGTCCAGACTCACCCATGGTCTTCTGGTGAAAGGGATTAAGCCTCCCTGCCAGAAAAAGCTAGAGATGTAACCCAATACTGCTTTCTCCCCACACATGTACCCCTACACAGGACAAACCACCATCTTTGGTCTGACCCCTTCTCCCCTGATGGGGACAAGCCCGCCCCAGCTCCCCAGACAGGAGCTTTCTAGCAGCAAAATGGGACCCTCCAGCCACCTGCCTGTCTTTTTTCTTTAGTTCCTCCCTAGAGCCCCTCCCCCTTAACCCAAAGAAGTTCATGATAGCAGCAGGCTGAGACCCAAAGATGTTTGAAAACTCATGGCACTTGTGAGAAAAGAGGAAGGAGCAAGAGACAAGGAGGGGTTAGAGCAGAGGTGGAGTGCCATTCCTGGGGAAATGGCAATTATGGGGCTGGATTAGTGTGGCAATGTGACTATACTACCCCCAGAGCTGGGGGAGGGGAGTGTTCTGGGAGGGCCAGGGTGACAGGCTAGAGGAGGGGACCAGAAGAGGTACTCAGGAAACATTCCAAGCCTGACACTTTTAGGGTCTGTAGGTTTGGGGTTGAGTTCCCAGAACATGGGTGTCCTGACTCCAGGCCCTAGTACCTGGTTTTGCTTCCCCTGTGGGAAGGTGTAGGGTAGGGAAAGTGATCTCTTGCCTTTGTGCCCCACACTACCCAACCCCTGAAAGACCACCTCACCATTTCCAGCCCTCCCTCCTCAGTCACACCAAACCCTGCTGTCATTTTCCTTCCCTCATCAACCTCTGTAGGCAGGAAATCAGCCCCTCATCCCCCAGCCCAGAGTTCCAGAAGCAATATACAAGAGGCAGGAACTCAAAGGGACAGTGCAGCCATCTTGGCAAAAGCATCTTTGGGTGTGAAGGGTGCCTCCCCTGGGCCAGTGGAGAGGGAAGGGGGAGACAGGTTCCTGGTCCTGGGGCAGGCAGTGAGGTACAGGCCCCAAGAAGGTT
The DNA here is from genome assembly GCF_054644295.1 of Miniopterus natalensis. Lineage (NCBI taxonomy): Eukaryota > Metazoa > Chordata > Mammalia > Chiroptera > Miniopteridae > Miniopterus > Miniopterus natalensis. Next base: position 68,880,305 of record NC_142084.1, on the reverse strand, counting down.
GACTGATGCCAAGGTCAGGCGGAGCAGGGAAGGAGGCTACAGAAATAGGTGCCAGGAAGTAAACGGGTTCTTTGTTTTGCTGTTGCTTCTAGATTTTTTTCTGTCTCTGGATTGTAAAAAGCTGCTCTGGTGGCTGCCCACCCAGCTGGGGATGCACACGTACACGGAGAAGTCCTGGCTGCCAGGGCCCAGCGGAGCCGCTGTGCTCCAGAGAAAGCCTGGCTGGCTGGGCCACAGGCTCCCGGTGGCTTCAAGTGATGAGATTTTCTTTTCTTTTTTTTTTTTTTTTTTGTCTTTTCCATTTCTTTGAAATATTTACAGCAATGGGAGAGGAGGAAAGAGGAAGGGAAAGAGGGCCCCCTAGGGAAAGATCCAAGCCCTGGACCCACTCCCCAGGGAGATCCAGACCCAAAATCTGCTCCCCAGATAGCCAAGCCCACAGGACTGGAACTGCCCAAATATGGCCACCCCTGTGGGCTGGGGGCCCTTCAGGGAGTTGTGCTTCATCAGGAGTCACCCCAAGGGAGGGGGTCATTGGGTGCACTTGAGGAGGGCTGAGGGAGCAGGTTTGCTGGGGAGGCAGGGACTAAGAGCAGAGGGAAGGAGCTTCAGAGAAAATTCAACCTTTAAACCACCAGCCACAAATGCCCATTCCTCTTGCCCTGGGGCTTATCTCCTGGGCCAGAGGCCCCAGTCTCTAGGAAGCAGGGAACTGCAGTGCAGGAGGAACCTGTCCATCCATCCTTCTGCCCCCACTGCTCTCGCTCTGTGCAGCCCAGCATTTCTGGCTGCAGAAAGAGCAGCAGCTGATAGGTTCCATCCAGCAGGGCCTTTGGTCCAGGGACACCAAAACCCTCATTTCCCTCCAGCAGGTAGGAAGGGTAGGGGGGAGGGGGAAATCAAGAGTGAGACACACCCTTCTAATTTCTCCTTCCTTACTCCCCTGGGGACCTCTTGGCTCCTCCTCATGGCACTTCCCCCAAATTAAGCTGGTGCATGTGGCTGGTGGGAAACCCTGTCTGTGAACCCTGCACCTCAGGTCCCCACAGCAGAGCCTGCAAGAGGTCTAGAGGGCCCTCGGACAAGGGACGCCTGGGGAGTGGCCACCAGCCACTGCCTCCCTTCAGTCTCCCTCTCCCACCAGAGCCCTGCCCAGGGTTCCCTCCCTGGCCTGGGCCACCAGCTCCTGGTCCATGAGATCCCTCAGAGGCTGGTGACCAGCTGCATCTGCCCATCCCCATCAGGCCCTGGCCCCTCAAGGCCTGGGGCTGCCAAATAGCCTTCATGGCTGGGCCGCCGCACCTGGTAGTAGCCCTGCAGGGGGTTTCGGGCCACTAAGGCCGGTGGGCGCGAGGTGTAGTAGATTTCAGGGGGAACAGGGGGTGCGGGTGGGGGTGGGGGCAGGGCCTCACTGGGCCCCTCAGGGCTGCTGTCCGGGTAGGAGGGTGAGTCCCGAAGGTTGGCCCCACTGGCGTAGAGGGAGTCCCGGCCTGGAGGGGAGGAGAGGGGCCGGCTGGTGGCCCCATCCTCAGCTGTGCAGCTCTCCGACTCGTCCAGATCACTCTGGTACAGCACCGACTGGGCCCGGGGCAGCAGCAGTGGCTCCTCCAGGGCTTTGTAGAGAAGTTCAATCTCTGCCCGGTCAGCACCCCCGGGCCCGCCAGCCTCTTCCTCACTGCCACCCCCTGGCACAGGTGGCACAGGGGGCTCAGGTGGTGGAGGGCCCTTGGCCCCGCTGCTGCCGCCCCGCAGGTTGTTGTGCACCAGCTCTGAGATGATCATCTTCTCAAAGGCAGCAGCATCTGCCAGGTTCCGGCCTCGGGGTGGCTCGGGTGCCCCATCCCCTGGAGGGAAATCACCACTTCGCAAGGAGTAACTGTTGTTGAAGTTGCCGTTGAGGGGCAGTGTGTCCATGCCACAGGCTTCCCGGCCTCCCAAGGGGTGCTCTGCAGGCAGATGGGGGCTGCTCAGGGGAGGGCCAGGCATCGAGAAGGATGCAGGCCACGTGTAATCGGGGTGCCTGGATTTACCTGTCCCTAGGGAATGGGGCCTTCCATTCCCTCTTCCTCACTGGCAGTGAGGACACCCACCATGCAGGCTGGTGGAAGGGAGGGGAGACCAATTTTTCCAGGTTCCCCTCCCAGCTGGGAACTCAGAATCAGTGTGAGAAGACTTGGGTGACTGGGTCCATTTCCTGTGCTCTGACCCTCATCACCTTCGTTCCCCACCTGAGGCCCAAATGCAACACCAGCCAGCTGCCAAGCCAGAGAATAAATGTGTGTGTGTTTTGGGGGCATGGGAAGCACCCTGGGTTCTCCTCCCTAGGGAACTGAGGCCATCCGAGGCAACCACTGTCTTGTTCCCTTCCTAGTCTCAAAAATGTTACCAGGAAAGTCACACTTACTGGGTTCCCGGTAGCTCCCTGCAGGTGCCAGCCAGGAGGGAAAAGAAAGAAGGTGAGTGGGTTTCGAATTCTGAGTCCAGCCTCCAGTTCAGGAGGCACAAGGGCACCCCAAGTGAAGACCCCTTGGGATGCAGACCCCACACTCCCTGATCTGGACTGTTGCCCTCTCCCAGTACTAGAGTATTCTCACCTGGGGAGTTGAAGACAGGGGGTGAGGAGGGATTGAAGCCCACTGACTCAGCGATGAGGGTGTTATAGGGGCTAGTGCCCCCACGGGGCTGCAGCACGGGGTTGGTCAGCAGATGGTTCCCCATGGTACCTGCCCAGGAGGTCAGAGGTCACAGGGCAGCCTGGAGACACAGGCCAGGAATCTCAAGGGACTGGAGCCAGGGGCGAGGGACACTATCTCACCTCGGTTCAGGGTGGGGGTACTATTGATGTCGCCTGCCATGAAGGAGGATTCTGTCTGTTTCCTCACGGTGTCATTCCACATCCTCCGGATTCGGCTCTGGGGACACAGCTCAGACATGAGGGGGCCCTCAAGCTGCCCACCCTCCAGGATCTTTCTGAGACCACTTGCCTGATGAATACCACCAGGGACCTGGGCCGAGTGCTGCCCCACCTCTGGGGCTCCTGGGTCTAACACTCAGCCCCAGGAAGCCCTGCCTGGTACCCAGCCCCAGCTCAGATACCTGGGTCCCTGTGTAGTAGCGGGTGTTGCTCCGCATGGCTGAGGTCTTAAGAGAGCCGTGAGCGCCCCCGGGTGGGGAGCGAATGCAGCAGTAGGAGTGTCGCAGGCACTTGCTGTACTCCTTGTGCACCTGGGAGGCGAGGAGAACAGGCAACTGGCAGCAAGTGCTCCCACCTCAGGAGTCCATAGACCAAGCTACGGGCAGGCATTAGAAATCTGTCCTGTCCCCCAGCAGCCAGCCAGGTAGACTCTCTCTCCTCACTCAGGCCCATCTTCCTTTCTTTACCTCCACCAGTTTCTCATCCATTCATTGACTCAACAGCTGTTTAATGGGCATCCTTTATATGTCAGGTGTGGTTTAGGCTCCAGGGATACTCAGAACAAATCAGACATAAAGCCCTAGTTCTCAGAGCTGCTATTTTAGTAGACAGAGACATAATGTAGATGCAAACATCTACATAATACAGGATGTCTTACGGTGTTAGGTGCTGCAAAGGACCTATGGCTGGGAAAGGGGTTAGGCAGTGCTGGTGGTGGTGCTTCACAGATTTCAAATAGATCAGGAGAAGCCTCACTGAGAAACAGACATTTCAGCAAAGACTTGAGAGAAATAAGGCAGTGGGCCAGTGGATATCTGGGGAGGAGCAGGGAACAAGCCCTGAGGAGAGTCCATGTCTAGGTGTCTGAGAGAACAGAGGGCAGAAGAGGGCACCCCTGGAAAGGAGGGGAGGGAAGGGATCTGGGGGCTCCTATAAGGATGTCACTGTCCGTGTATCCAATGGGACCACCAGTTTTGAGAGGAGGAGGGATACAGTCAAACTTGCAGGAATCTGATTGCTGCCTCCTTCATCCCCGACCTTAGCCTTACCCACTTCACTGTCCCCCCAGACTAACAGCCTGACAGGGGCTCCCCACTGCCTTCAGGACCAAGTATACAAATGCCTTGGGTCAGTTTCTATGGCTTGAGTCTTATACGCCCTGTATGCCCTCTCCACATTCTGCTGCTTCTGTTATCACCTTCATTTACTTTAACATGTTTTATTTAAAAAGGAAACTTTCTATCACCACAAAAGTCATAGTCTGTCCCATAATTATTAAAGTAGGAAACGTCTGTCTGGATGGTACCCAGAGTCATCTCAATTCTGCATGCCTGCTTCATGCCCCACACCCTGGGAAGAAACCCTGTCATCGTGTCCCAAGTCCACCCTACTTTCTTGCTCTTCCAGAGCCCTCTTCACACCTGGCTGAATCCTCCCTGAGACCATGCTCCCCTCGCAGCAGACACAGGCCACCACAGAAGGCAGGCACCTGGGCATCCTCCCAGACCTCACCTTCTTCTGTAAGGCGCAGTGAAAGACGAAGATGAATACCCCTTGGAAGGCGTTGAAGGTGGTGAAGAGATAGGCCATGACTACCGACTCCTTATTGATGAAGAGGAGGCCGAAAGCCCAGGTGAGGCCCAGCAGGAAGAGCAGCGCAATGGCCCCCAGGGCCCAGGATCTGGGGTGGGTGGGGAGAGGAGACAGGGACATCAAAGATCCCACCAGCAGAGATGCCTCCCCGGTTGGCCTCTTTGGGCCTGGACATTCTGTGCAAAGATCCACTTAGGTGAGTAGGCCTCAGGATAACGGCCTACCCAGCGACACTTCCAACCATCCTGGGCCCGAGGAGTAGGCAGAGGTTGGGGGTGAGGGTTTGTGAATGGTCAGTCATTCCCCCACATCCTTCATCCTTTTGGCCATATTTCCAAACACTTAAACTATCTTTTGCTGCCTATTTCTCTTTAGCTTGCCTTGAAATACTCACTTTTGAACTCAGTCTTGCCCTAAGCATTTATGTCCCCCAAACCACAGGTTGAATGTGCTAATGTCACGTTTTTAAATACACACTAAGTAGATATATAACAAGCACAGTAAAACACCATCTTTGTCCTTAAATCGCATCGTGTGACAAAAGAGTGACAGCACCACATTTTACAAAGTCCTGGGAGAGGCTGGGCTGGTATGGAGTTTTGGGGGAAGGGGTGTAGGAAGGGGGTGCTCACTTAATGTTGTCTAGGCGACTTGAGTCCGGCTTGAGCACAGATGAGCTCCGGATCATCTTGTGTAGGGTCACCATGAGGAACACCAGGTTCACCTGGGGGCAGGACAAGGGGAGGGGCTGTGCTGGGATTGCTCTGCCTGCCAGTGTGAGTTCCTGGCCAAGTCTCAGCCTGGACCCCCTTCTTCAGGGTCTCCTCTACTGGTGTACCTGCCCCAGGTGCTCGCCAGCTGGTATAACTGTCTGTGGCTCCCGCTCCTGGGAAAATGGGGCCCACAGCCTGACACAGAGCATGGGCTCAAATCACAGCTTCTGGATGGGCAGACCTCACTGCTAGAGCTCTATAGACCCACTGTGCTCTCATCAGTTGGCTGTTCAGTTCCAATGGTTTTCAAGGGCTTGGGGAGATAGGGGGTGCTCAGGGACAAGGCTAGCCTGGATAAAGGATGGAGACACAGTACCAGGGTACTGCCTTCCAGCTTACCACGATAACAAAGGAGACCGGCCCAATGAAGCTCCAGATGAAATAATTATCCACTCGGAGCCAGCAACTATAAAGGAAGCAGGGCTGGGTAGATAGAGGTGGAGGGGGGCCCCTCCCTTTGACCCCAGGAGCCCAGTGCCCCAAGGGTCTTGCTATTGAGCAGGGAACCAAGCAGGAGAGATGGCGGTGGGGGGAGGCACTCACGCCTTCTCCGTGCCGTAGCTGCGGTAGTCGATGGCAGCTGCGATGCCTACCACCAGGGCTGGGAAGCAGTAGCCACCCAGGTAGTAGTACTTGGTGCGGGAGTACTCGCTCTCAAACACCTCCACCAGCAGCAGATAGAGGTGCACACCCTCCAGGCACAGCCAGGAAAAGGCAGCCAGGAAAAAGTAGTGCAGCAGGCCAGCAAAGATGGGGCAGGCAATCTGGGGGGCAAGGGTACCACAAATGAGGGGCTGCCTGGCCAGGTGGCCTGTCCTCCCTCACTCCACCCCCACCTTGTGCCTGGCCCACCTCATACTGAGTCTTGTCTATGCCAACCAGGAAAAGCAGCTCAGCCAGGAAGAGGTTGATGCACAGGTTCTTGTGGATGGTATTGCGGTCAGTCTGCAGTCCCCGCAGGAAGCAGAAGGTGGAGATGCAGATGGCCAGGCAGACCAGGGAGATCACGATGCCTACCCAGGTGATGACTGACAGCAGCAGCTCATTGATGCGGCCCTGGTACTGGGGGACAGCAGAGGGTACACTTAGCACCTTTGGCCTTGCACACAGCCAGGCTTACCCTGGCCTCAGCTAAGTGCCACATGGGGACAAGGCCACAGGCTAAGAGCAATGCTGGTGCAGCCCCCTCCCCCCTGGCCTTCTGCCCCTGGCCAACTTGCTGGCCCCCACCCCTCTGCAGGTGGCGCTCTCACTTCCTCATGCTCTGGAAGGCTTGTGGAGAGATGACAAAGGTGACACCAACTTGCTTCTCCAGAGTGCCTTGGGAGAAGGTGGGACTGTGACCAGGGAGAACCAGATGTATGGCCTCATGCCCTGGCAAGACTGGTGGCCCCCCATGCCCACGAAGCTGGTCTTCCCTGGCACTGCCCATGCTTCACTCTATGATGCCATGCAAAGCTGGGCCAGAGAGTGGGCCCGCCAGGAGCAGCGCAGCGGAGCGCCAGCCAGCTTACGATCTCACGGTGAGCCATGAGCACAGCAAAGTTGGTGAGGTGGCTGCAGGCACATGTGGTGTGGGTCTTGTTGGACTCCACCAGGCGGCAGCCCTGGGTCGACCAGTAACCCAGCATGGAGCGCTCCGAGTAGTTCCAGAAGGAGCAGTTAGCATTGAAGTGGTTCTTGGCCTGTTGTGTGGTGGTGGTCTGGGAATCAGATCTGGGGAGTCCCTCTCCAGCCCTCACACCCAGCTACAGGGATAGCAACAAGCATGGAGAAGTGCTTGGGGCTCCAGGTGGCAGTCTGATATCTCTGGGGACAAATGACCTAAGCAGTTGAGGTGAGGGCTGGGAAGGGGCTTGTGGCCCAGGGAGGGGTGCAAACTTGCTTTTGGGTGGATGAACGGGTAGTGGGAGGATGTGCAGCATGGAATACAAAGGATGCTGGAACCCTCATGGAGGGTAGGGAATGCCTCAGCTCACCTCCAGGTGGGCCACGGTGAAGATGACGGGGTCCATGAGGAAGACACGGCTGGACTCCTTATTGATAGAGGCTGCGATGACCTGTGAGTTTACCACCAGGGAGGTGCCCCCTGGGCTGCCCGTGCCCGTTTCACCTGCCAGCTTCACTGTGGCATTCTCAGTGGACAGGAAGAGGCCCAGGTTGTTGTAGAGGATGAAGACAACTTTGACCACCCCTGGGGAGGACAGGTGCAGCAAGGGTGTGCCATCAGTCCTTGGCTGACACCAGCTTGCTTCTTGTGGATGGTATTGCCTGGCTTCAGTCCAGGCAAGTGGGGCTCAGAGAACCCTGACCTGGGATGACTGCTCGGCTGGAGGCAGTGCCAAACAACAGGGCAGCAGGCCAGAATACACAGGGGCTGGGTCCCCAGGCACCTCTCACTTGTGGTATGACCTTGAGCAAATCCCTAACCTCTCTGTGCCTTAGTCTCAAATGGGACAATTCTCTCTGAGTTATGAGGATTAACTGCTGCTGCACAGAAGCGAGCCCTGCAGACTGCAAAGTGTCCTGGGCTCTGCGGTGCTTTGGGAGGACCCCATGAGGACCCTGAAATGTTCCACCAGCTTGAGCAAAGAACTTCTCTGTGTTGTCATGGGTCCCAAACTTTTCTCGGACTTTTCAACCCCATAAAAGCTGAGAGCCACTGTTCTCCATAAGTGGGACAGGGTTGGGGCTGCCAGCTTGGGGGCTGGGCACTGACCATTGCGGCTGTTCTGCTTGATGGTGTTGGCTGACAGCTGGATGGAGTTTTCACTCGGATACTCCTGGGGGAACACCAGCTCCTGTACTTGGCCCTCTGTGTTCAGAACCGTGACCTCCAAGACTGTGGGGAGAGAGGATGGCAAGGCATACAGAGTTGGAATCTGTCCCCAAGGTCAAGGGCCAAGGTGCCAGGGCATCTCCTGTAGTCTCTGGAACAGGTGGGCCCCACAGTTTAAGATCTGCACTTGAACTTGCCCCAATGAGACAACAGCACTCACCCACATTCTGTTTGGCAGCCAAGAAGCGGGCTGGCTCCCTGACATTGTCAGCCAGCAGGAAGGCGCCCTCCTCCAGGACGTCCAGGAGCATGGTAGCTGTATGCACCTGCTCTGTGGCATTCATGTCTTTCCAGGACTCAAGAGCCTCTGGCCGCAGCAGGTTGTCCACCGTCTCTACCACAGCCTGAGCAGGGAGGGGCGTGGGAGGAGGGGAGAGGGTTGGTGGTGGCAAGATGAGTCTCTCAACATCCTCCAGTTCTTCAGGCTGGGCTGAGTCTCCTCCTCTCAATTTCCACACCCCCAGCGCCTCCTGGGGCCTGCCCCACACCCCCTGGACAGTAAGAGTCCTCTGGACCTTACCTTGATGTAGTCCTTGCAGGTTCTCTCCCGCTTGTGCATCTAAGAAAAGAGATAGAGGCACTGTCAGGCCCAACCTCCAGCTCTACTCATCTCAACACTCTCACTCTTCTGTGTCTGCCACCAACCTGGTGCTGAGTCATAAGCAAGAGTTGTTCCTAAGGGATCCTCTAACCTGCAGAGCCCTCCAAGGTATCCCTGAGGGAGACCAGTAGGCCTGGATTCTGTCCCTCCTTCTTCTGACCATCATGGGTGGCAGCCCAGCTCTTAGGTACCAGGCCAGAACCTTCCTGAGCCCCCAAGGCAGTGCCCACAACTGGCCCTGCTGCCAAGCCCCACCTTGTTGTAGTTCTTGCCAGCTGACTCGCGCTCAATGGGCCGAAGAGCCTGCAGCTGGGCATCCAGGATGTCCAGCAGCTGTTCCATCAACTTCACAGAGGAAGACACATCTCCCGCATAAATGGAGCCCCGGGTGTGGCGGGCCAGCTCACTGGCAATATTGGCTGCATTCTCACCGCTCTTTATCTGCATGAGGCAGAAGTGGGGCACCCGGCTCTGTTAGGGACTATCTTAACTCCTCTATGGTCCCTTTACATATACCCAGCCTGCTCAGCCCTTCTCATTGCTCTCTGTTGCCCCTACTCCCCACCTGCCCTCTCCCCCACTCTGTAGGCTAGAGTGTGGACCCCACATTCCTGCCTCCCAGACCTGCGACCCATTTGTCTCCCTCTGTGTCCCATTGCTCCACTGCCCCCACTGCACCCTGTGCCCAGCCACCCAGAGCCCAGTGTGTGAGCACAGGTGCCTGTGTGGGAGGAGCAGCTGCTGCTGGTACCTTCTGGGCCACCTGGTTGACCCAGGGGGAGGTGCAGTTGCTGAGATCAGGGCCCCGGGGGTTCCAGAGCCCCAGGGCTGGTAGACACTGGAAGGAGGCAATTCCTGCAAGGACAGACAGACAGGAACAGAGAAGGGAGCCACAAGGAAGGAGAAAAGGACGGGCCAAAGCAGGGGGAAAGGAGACGACAGAGAGGGCAAGTAGGTGAGGGGAACATGGAAGACCAGACATGAAGCAGGCCAGACAGTCAAGACAGGTGTCACTCTGAGATGACGTAAGTCACCCCTGACTTCCCAAGCTATTCCTCTTGGCTCCCCTTCCATCTTTGCCTACAGGAATCAGAACCTTGTAGCAAAGCGCATCTTGTAAGCCCTCTCTCCACGAAGCCTCTTCTGACCCTTCCCTCAGATCCCTGGAGCACATGATCCTAGCCCCACCCCTCTGGCACTTCAATTGCTGTCTATCCTACTACCATCAGCTGTTCCTGGGGCCGTCCTGTCTCACCCTGAGACTGGGACACACCCAAGTCACCTCTGTGGGCTCCATGCAAGGTCTACCAGGTGCTTTTCATGCAACAGGTGCTCTGCAGGAGGGGACAGGGTTTGGGATGGGGAAGGGTACTAACTGAGCTGCTACTATGCCCTGGGAGCTCTGCTGGGCTCTGGTGACACAGCTGGAGATGTCAGGTATGACCCCTGCCATATAAAGCCCATGCTCTGGCGGGGAGATGTACAGGTAAGTGCATCTGTGCTAAGCTGAGTGGTGGGCATGTACCCTGTCCCTTTCCTGTCTAGACCAGTAGCAGCCACCCCCAAAGCCAGCCACAGTGGAGGTGACTGAGGCTTCTCCACTCACCTCGAGTCCCCTTGGGGCAGGGCCTCTCCACCAGCATGCCCTGCTGGGTGGCTGGCCACTGGACCCGCCGCACTTCTCGAGGTTCACAGAAGAGCTCTGGAGACACGTGCAGATTAGGGGCTGGGGGCCGCCGGGTGCTGGGGACTGGGGCTGTAGCTGGAGGCAGGTCAGGTCCCAGTTGGTTGATGGCACCCACTGGGTGCGTGGTGAGGGGAGCCCGGCGGAGTGGGGTGGTAGCTGCGGGTGAGGCTGTGCTGGTGAGGGGTGTGGGCCGGATTGTGGTGGTTGTGCTGAGCGGCGGGGAAGTGGCTGGGCCTGAAATGGAGAGGAAACATGAGACAGAGTCACCCCCATGCTCGGAGCCCTGCCACAGCATGGCTGGGCACTGGGATCCCCGACATCTTAGTGTCTTTCTCGCCAATGAAGTGGAAAGGTGTCCTGGTCCCCACTGGTTCTGGGAGTGGATCTTCCCCACATTCTCTCTGCCCACAGAGATCCCTCACACCTGTAGGACCATGTGAAGCATCAAAAGGTGGTAAGAACTCACTTGTGTGCACCCTGAGGTCTGAAAGAACCGGAGAGGACAGGCCATGAAGGAGGTGAACACAGCCATCTCCCATCCTCAGTTACTCTCTCACCCTGGTCTCTGTAACCTGGCCAGGTCCTTTCCCCCTGGGGGAGGGGGGGGGCTCAGTTTCCCATTATACAAAGGAAGCTGGATTAGATTAAGCTCCCTGGAGCCCTGGGGCTGCTCAGAGCTGGCTCAGGGCAGCTAAGGGGGCAAATAAGACTACAGAGACGTCTTTACCCCACCAACATCAGCAGCTCAGCCTTATTCTGTTTCACTTGATGTTTGGGCTTCCACCTAAGATTTTGGTTGATAAGGGTTCCAGGGCTAAAAGTGCACAGGCCATTGGGAGAGGCAGTGCACTCAGTGGTTAAGTGCCCAGAGTCCTGTGTTCAAATTCTCAAATACATAAACTAATCCCTCAATCCCTAGAGCCTCAGTTTCCTCATCTGTAAACTGGAGGTAACAACAATCCCTGTGACTGTGAGAATTAGACAAGTTAGTTACCAGCCGTGAAGTGCTTATAACAGCATGTGCTATGTGACACTCTGTGACTTCCAGGTCTCCCCCCAACCCACCTCCAAGTCCCTAAGAACTCCCAGAGTGTGACCCCTTCTCTGGGACTGGGGTGTGTGGCCTGGGGCAATGAACAGGAGCGATCCTTACCAGCACTAGGATCTGGGGGTCCAAACTCCAGGCTATAGCGCACCACGAAGTAGTTGTTCCAGACGTAGAGCTGGTTGTCGCGTGGGTTGTAGTCCACGGAGGAGACGAACTGGTAGGGATTGGGGAAGGCCAGGCTGACTGGCTCCTCACGGTTAGCGTTGGTGTTGAAGGCGTAGTCCACGCGGTTGCCAGCCGCCTCACTGTCGTCGTCCACATAGACCGAGCGCAGCACGTAGAGGACACCACACACCATGAAGGCGTTGGACGCCGAGCGCTTATCGTACCCGGTTTCCCACGTGCCCTCGAAGCGCAGCGTATAGGGGTTGAGCTGGCTCACCACCAGCCTCCCGTTGTTGCCTTCAGTGGCGTAGATGACCCACAGCCCATTTTCATCCACGGCCAGGTCGATGTCAGTCTTGCCTCCCCAGCGGTAAGGCGAGGTGTCATGGTAGTTGGCCGTGTTGATGACTGTCTCCCCGCTCTTGATGCGTGTGCGCAGGTCATACTTGACAATGTTGCGCGTGCGCTCCTTGTTGTAGAAGACAGCGCCGTCGTAGACCACGAAGCCGGTGCCATCCACGCGGTTGGGCAGGCGGTAGGTGGTGGTGTGGCGCGCGGCCACGTAGTCCTCCCACGAGGCATACTCGGTCAACGTATCCGTGCGGTAGGGGATCCAGGGCATGACGTAGATGCGGTCGCCCGCCTGCAGTGGATCCTTGCACCACGCACCAGATTGGTGCTCCGACTCATGTGTGGAGGTGGGCTCCAGCACTTTCTGCAAGGTCCCTGGGCACACAAAGACTGGGCCGGGCAGGTGGGAGGGAAGGAGATAGGAGAGGAGGAGCAGGGGTGAGGGAGGGGAGGAGAGAGAGGGGAGAGAGAGCAAGTTGGTCACAAGGCCGGGGGGAGCCAGATTGTCCCCTCCTGCTGCTGCAGTCACGGTTGCTTGGTAGGGCTGATGATGGGAAGGGGGTTTCTGGGCTGGGACCCCTGCCCCGCCCAGCTGCCCCTCTCCCTGGAGATGTCAACCCTGGAGGCCATTAAGAACAGGGTTAGTGGGGGGAGGTAGTACTCCTTTCCTTTCCTGGCTGCTAGAGACCCCACAGGCTGGGGATAAAGGGTTTGGCAAGAACCCTCCCGGAGACTTTCTCATATGCTTAAGCATGGCAGAAGGACCTCCTCACTGCAGCCACTGCCTGGCAGCTTTGAGGGTCCAGGGACTCTGTGCCCTGCCCCTTCGCCATCGTCTCCATCCCCTATGGAAGAGCTAGAGTCGAGGGTCCCATCCTTCACCAACCACACAAGGACAGCTTTTTTATTTTATTCCACTTTCTTCCTCCTGCAAAAATTGCAAGGTAGTGATGTTTCTGTACCCACTGTGGGTGTCAGGAGCATGCCCCCACTCCAGGGTGGGAGATGCACCCATGGTTCCTGATGCAGCCCCACCCCCCAGTACCCACACAATCAGGAAGGGGTTTTGGAAAAGTCCAGCCCCTCCTCTAGGTGCCCGGACCCTCCCCTATGGTGCCCAGCCCTGCCCCCAGCCGGCAGGGTCTCTCATGGGGTTTGTTCAGCAGCAGACACTGACACTGGTGCACAGGAATGGGGGGTGGGACATGGGGAGGGAGGGGACTCCCCAGGAGAGTTGGGGAGGGGGAGGAAAGCTGTGTGGAGCGAAGAGAGACAAGGTGGGGGGGCCTCAGCAGAGGTCCTGGCTCCAAGGGAGGCACGCTGGAGACCACCTGGGAAGAAAGGGTTAGTGCTGGCAGAGGAGAGAGGGGGTGAGCAGAGAATTCACTCCAAGGCCCAGGCCCGATTGAGGGCCCCTCAGGGGGACAGTCCCAAGTCCAGCTCAGAGTGGGCAAGGGAGGGAACCAAGTGCTAGGATAAAGACCCAGCCCACCCCAGCCAGACCTCCCACCTCCCCTACCCGGACCCCGATTTACCTGCGACCATCCCCGGCTCGGGAGGAGGGACCAAGGCAGCGCTGATGTCAGAAAGGTGGGGGGCCCCGCCCCACCCCCCCATTCCCTGAAAAGGAGGAAAACCTCAACTGCATCTCGTTGGCCCCTGCTGGCCTGCCCACCCTTGCCCCATCATGTCCCAGGGATACCTACTCCTAGGCTCCCCTACTGACCCAGTGGAGATCTGGGCTCTCATTGTCAGTATGGCCAGATTCCCCTCCTCCTCCCAGAGTGGTGACGGCCAGAGGCCCCTCCATCGAGGATGGCTGGGGCCTCCCTCTCACCTCCCTGCTAGCAGAACCCATAGACAGGCCAGGGTGAGGATTTGCAGTGAATTCTCTGCTTCTGCTTGGTCTGTCACCAAAGCAGATGGCCCCAAGGGGGACAGGGAGCACTGGGACCTGGCACTGGCTTGGGGGGCAGCCCAAGGGTCCCCAGGCACAAAACAGTCAGGAGCATGCCCTGTTTTAGGAGGGGAAGGGGAGCCCAGGGCACAGAGGTGGGCAGGGACCAGAAGGATCCTGGCTTGGGCCCTGGGGCTTCACTATCTCCCTGTTCCTGGTGCCATGAGGTGTTGGCCTGTCCCTCCACCTGTTTCCTCTGTGCCAAGGACTCCCCTCTCCCCAAGCCAGGGGGGGCCCCTGCCAGCTGTGTGTGTGAGGGGCGGTGGGAGGCCTCAGAGCCTGACCTGGTCAGAAGGGTGTGGAGGAGGAAAACACGGTTAGAGGTTACCCTGGGGAAGGGGAAGAAGATGAGGAAGGATCTGGGGCCTTTGCCAGCAAGGACCCCTCCCTAGCACCAAGCTCCCAGCACCTCCTCTTCCCTCCCTGCACCCGCCTCTTGAAGAGAAAAGATCCAGGGCTGCGTATCCAAACCACCACCGGACCTGCAAGAAGAGTGTCTGGTGCTGGGTAGGAGAGACTCCAGGAAAGAGAGGGAGAGTGTGGCAGGGTGTTTTGGGGCAGACCATGGGCTGGCTGCCCAGGCCTCTCTGAGATGGGGGGAGACAGTGGGGAGGGGAGCAGCTTGGAGGGACCCCGCCCCACCTCCCTCGAAGGGGATGCTCCACAGACCACCGTAATTTCAAGGCAAAAGCTATCTGAAAAGATGTTTCACCCAGCCTCCGTCCCCTGCTGCCAGCCTCAGACCTGCCAATTTCCCAAAACTTTCAGGGGAGGAAGCAACCATCCCCAACATCCAGCCCTCCAAGCCCTCCAGCTACGGCCCCTGCCCTCCCCTCCATGACAGACAGTCCTACCCACCACGGAGTTCTCCTGCTCCCCAGCTGAGGTTAAACCCAGCAAGAAATTACGGTGCTCCTGGAAGTCCCCAGACCTGGCCTATGCTGTCCCGGCCCCCCTCTCCCTGGTCCTCTAACCACAACAGCCCAGAAGAAACCCTGACTGCAGCTTCGCAAGTATTTCAGAACCAGAGAAAAATGCTCCCCCACCCCGCGATCCCCCCACCATGAGGCCCGCCCCCTCCCCCCATCCCCCCAGATTTGACAGGCTGCCCTCCCAGGGCTGAGGACAGTTTATACCCCTCCCCCGGGGTGGGCCCCCAGCTGGTCGAGGTTGGGGGTTAGGGGTGGGGAAACTGGTGCTCTGTGCTCCAAAACAGCTCTGAGCCTTGGAAACGCCAAACCAGAAGGAACTTAAGCCACCAGGAGCCTGAGGGATAGGATGAATCTGCTCTCCAAAAGGAAGACAACAGTGTCCCCTCCATCCCACCTCCCCCAACAGGACATAAGTGACCAAAGTTGGGGCAGGAAGAAGAGAGGAGAAAGACGGCTCACCTGGTGGCCCCCACCCCGCCCCCAGTCTGGAGCCAGGGAAACGGGCCCCCACCCACCCAGGATGCTTACAAACTTCTCCTGGAGGAGGCAAAAGAAGTATGAGAGAAGCCAGGTCCCCCTAGCAAGGGCCAGGGACTAGGAAGGAGGGACAGGGAAAGACAGAAACAGAGTAGAGAGAGAGAGAGAGAGAGAGAAGGTCCTGCCTGTGTACTCAGAGAGGAGCTTCCTCGGATGTCTGGAGGGTGGAGCTGCCCATGGCTGGACCAAGGCTGGCCCCACTGGGAGGACACCTGGGGGGGCTATCAACTGGACCCAGTTGGGGGGTAGGGTAGGAGAAGGGGCCAAGAGGGGAGGGCGGGTCACATAAGTATGGTACAGGTAAAACAAAGTGTGAGTTAGGGGTTAGCATTGGTAACAGTGCGTTTACCTTTCTGCTCCACTTCTACTTTAAGCATCGGAAGAGAGAGAGAAAACAAATTGAAAAAAAAATGTGCAAGAAAAAAGAGAAAAAAAAAGAGATTAAATTGCTTTTGTTTCTTTTTTGGCAACATGTCCCCTTTTCCTTTCTTTCCTCACTTCTGGTTCCCCAACCCCAAACGTTGCATTAGCTCAGCCCCCACCCCCCAAGTCCCTTCCTGTGGGGTAGGGTTGGGGCACGAGGTTGTGAGGGGAGACAGTCACAGGGAGGGGAAAACACGCAGGAGGACAGAGACCAAGAGAGACATGGGGTGAGGGGAAGACAGGCAGGCAGGAGGACCATGCCTTCAGATGTGAGTGGGTACCCTCGTGGGAGGGGGAGTCTCAGCTGGGAGGCGGGCTCTGGTTAGGGGGGCACCAAGGAGGGAGTGGGGGGCACTTTGATCCCCTCTCACCCTGCCTGCTGCCCTTCTGCCAGAACCAAGGGCCCAGGGAAGGGGGTTCCATTCCTCTCGGGACCTGGATGCCCGGAACTGAGAACAAGCTGAACTCCTTCCCAGTCTATGCTGGCCCCATCTGAGTCCAGCTGGGTCCCCCAAGCCCTCACAACCCAGAAAAAGCCAACACGGAGAAAGGGCGGCAGAGTTGGACACAGAATGACTGAGAGGCAGGCAGGCAAAGCCCCCCTGGGCATCAGAGAGCTGGGGTGGGGAGACAGAGGCAGAGAGGGAAGAGGCTGGGGTGGGGAGACGTCACACAGGGCAGGACAGCAGGTTGCTCAGACACGCTCCCCTGAGACTCAGTTTCTCTGCCCAGCAACCCCCCTGAGGGCCCCGGAGCCAGGAGCTCCACACCACCCGCTGCCTGGTAAGCCGGTGGTACCTGGGGGAGGAAGGGGGCACGGTTAGACTGTGCACAGCTGCAAGGCAAATCCAGCGTTAGTCAGGCCTGTCCAATGTGTGTGCTGTAGGGATCCAACACACACACTGCCCCGCCCCATGGTAGCCCCTACACCCACTCCTGACAGGCCTGTTCCAGCACTGTGATCACCCCAGATTCTGAAGCCTCCAGGCTCTGTACCCCTGGCCTCTTAGGAACCTCTGACCAGGACCTGGCTCTCCTATCACCTCTCTGGAGGTGGAAGTAGGAAGTTCCACAGGGGCACGGTTTGGATGTATTACCAGCGCCTCATCCAGGGCCTGGAACACAGGAGGTGCTCAGCGAATGTTTGGGGGACAAGTATGGGCCTGGCCTCCCTGTTCTGTGTCCTGGCTTCAATCCTCCTGGTACCCTAGCCCCCTTCCTCTGGGACCAGGAGCTAATAGGTCTGCATGTCTAGGAATACATGGCCCCACTGTGCCCCCCACACAACCACTGTGTGTGTTTGCGTGTGTATGTCCTGTCTCCCCCAGAGCTCAGGCTAGCTCTCTCCCATCAGACTGGGGGCTGCCCATCCGCTGGGCTGACCTGCCAACCTCCTGGTCTCTGTGGGTCATGCCCCTGCCCACCCCAGCGGGTCAGCTCCAGGAGGTCTCCCCACCCCTTTCCTCCCCAGGCCCTCTAAACTTTTTTCCTGCTTCTTTACCTGTATGGCATCCACTTTGGACTCCGCTTGGACCAAGGGATTTTTTTTTTCCTGCCCTTTATCCCATCTGCCTCAGGAGAAACTGGGTTCATCATCTGTTGTTAGTTTTATTTTTGATTACCAAGAGCAATAACAATAATTGGTAGCTACAGCAGAAACAATAATTACCAAGTGCCCAGCCCTCACTAGGTGCCAGGGATTGTGGTAGGTACTTCCTGGGCAGGCTTCTGATAATCCTGTCTATCAATTGGGAAACTGAGGCTCGGGGAAGTGAAGCAACACGGCTGAGGCTGCACGGCCGGCCAAGTGGGCACCACTTCCTTCACACCTACAGCTCAGGGCCATGAGGAGCTTTATCCATGTTCTCTCCATTCTTGGCAGTGTCCCAGGGAAGGTGTTTGGTACCTTCCCCCATCACAGGTGGGCACTCAGGCCATTACTGAGCACATCCTGAACCAGGCTTGGGGTCTGGGCTCTGGGGGGGTGAGGATTTGCCTCTGCCACTGGGAGCAGGCTCTGAGGCTGGCCCTGGGCCGGCTGCTTTGCATACATGATCTCCTTGACTCTCACCTCCCCTATAGCGGCCCAGAGAAATGAAGTCACTTGCTCAAGTTCCAGAACCAGAAAAATTCAAGAGCCCAGCTGAGCTTCGAACACAGCCTGATTTCTCCGTTATGCTAAGCTCCCCACCTCCTGCCCTCCTTCCCTGCTGCCCTAGCCCCGGGGGTGGGCAGTGTCCCCAGTGCTGTGGGAAGGCTTCAAGGATCAGGTGGGTGTTCCTTTCAGGCAGTGGCTGGAAGCCTCGGTCACTGAAAGGAAAGGGTGAGGAGTAAAAGAAGAAAGTCATGGAAGCACATAAGTGATCCTGTTTTCCCCAATGTAGATCATCACCTGCGAGGAGAAATCAAAGGTTGGGGGAGAAGGCTGGAGTGGAAGGGGGAGGAGGGAGAGTCATAGGGCCTCCTGTTCCCCGCCCCTAGCCCCACACTCACACACTCTGGTGACCCTGCCTCCCCCCCTCTGCCTGGAGGCCCTACCTCCTGGCTGGCTCTGTGAAGCTGGGGGCTTAGGGAAGGAGAGGGGAGGCAGAGGGAAGAGTGAGGGCAGGAAGCAAGGATGAGGTTAAGGGGGGCTGCTGAGGAGGAGAGACCCTGTCTCTGTCTGTTCCCCTTTGCCAGGTGCAAGAAAGCCAGGCCTCTGGCTCCCAGATAACCTTCCTCTGGCTTCCTAGGAGCCACTCTCAGTACAACGTGGCAGCCCTTCCTCTGCAAACAGGAAGGGCTGTTGTGGTAACGGGCAAACCAACCAGCAGCTAGGACTCTGTGGAAGATGCCCTCAGCCCTTCACACCGAATCTGCCATGAGGCCTCAGCCTCTCTGTGGACATAAAGTCCAGCTTCCAGGACTGGGAAAGGGCAGGAGCAGGTGGGTGAGAGGGGAGAGGACAAGAGAAAGGAGAGCAAGTTCAGAGAGGAAGGGTGGTGAGTGAGGGAAGAACAGGTGGGGGGTCAGGAGGGGCAGGGATGAGAGAGTGGGGGCAGGACGACGGGGCAGCAGGGCGAGGGACAGGTGTGAGTGAGCCACGCAGAGTGTGGGGGAGTGGCCCGGCCATGTGTAGAGAAGCCGGGGGCACGTGAAGAAACAGGGCAAGCGGGCCAGGGCAACGCGTGCTTGAGAAGGTGCCCAGCAGAAAGGGCCAGTCTTTCGGGGGGGCCGGGAAAGGCAGGGAAGGGTGATAGGGCGGGCACTGAGCGTGGACAAGGGGGTCTAGAAAAAGAGAAAGTGCAAGGCAGGGAACAGACCAGCTGTCCCCCATGGACCTGGCCCCGACCTGGCCGAGTGTGTGCGTGCGTGAACGTGTGTGTGGCAGGTCAAGGTGTCTCCTCCTCGCTCACTCTGGGTGGGGGAAGGGCCCATGTCCGCATGAGGAAAAAGATGACTCACTGTAGGGGACACAGTCGTACTGCACCTCCAGGTACTTGTAGGTCCCAGGACAGGGGTCGGGAAAGGCGTCAGAGCCGGCAACCACCACGCACTGGGTGCGGTTATTACACCTGTGGAGGAAAGACAGGGAGATGAGAAAAGGCAGGCCTAGAACTGGGGGTCCTCCAGGATAAGGAGAAGAACGGATACCCCCAAACTGGGAAGGAACCATGGAGGCCAGAGCCAGGGGCCTTTCGTGGATATTGCTTCCTGCTTCCTGCCACTCTCTCTCTTCCACTAGATAGGCTGTTTCCACTCTGCCCCGGCACAGCACCAAGCTCAGGGCTGGCCCTGGAGCACTGCCTCATAAACGATTTCCCCAGCCACCCTTCATCGCGCCCATCCTGTGTGTCACTGGTGCTATCACACCCTCGGTATTTCCCTCGATTGACTGTAAAGCCCCTCCTTTGTTCATGGAAGAGTAAGATGTGCGCAGCCACACAGGGGAGGCAGCATCTTTGCAAACATTCTGTTAATGAAATGCTCATGTTTCACAATTCTATTTACGTAAAATGCATCTGTGTCCACCTCTTGGGACAGTGCTGCTGTGAGGATCTGCAGCCAGAGTAGCCAGGACAGGGGCAGAGTCCTCACCTCATGGTGAAGCCATTCTTGGTTCCCCATGGGGAACTGAGTGGCTGTTAGCTTCTCAGGGTCTAGCTAACATGTAAAGTGAGGCCCACTTAACAACAACTAAAAGGTGTTTCTCTTACGTTGTCTGTCCCCACAGTCAGGGTCTCCGTTTCCTGGAGCAGCCCAGGTCTCAGCCAGCAGGACACCGACCTGACTGTGGGTGTGCAGGAAGCAGTTTGGGGGGACTTCGTGACAGGTATGGGGCAGAGGGGCTCCTGTGTCTTCTCTTTTCAATCCTGCCCTTAACCAAAGATTACCCACCCACATCAAACCCCTTCTTTAAAAACAGCACTGGCCTCAGGAGGTTAAGGAGAGTTACCTATGGCCCAGAAACTCCATCCCTTGCTATATTCCCAAAACAACTGAAAGCAAGAACTGTACGTGAACATTTACAGCAGTGTCATTCACACAATCGCCAAAAGGTGGGAACAACCCAAACACCCATCAACAGATGAATGGATAAGCAAAATGTGGCCCATCCATACAATGCAATATTCCTCAGCCATAAAAAGGAATGAAGCACTGACACGCTACAATGTGGATGAACTTACTGTGTGAGAAGCCAGACATAAAAGGCCATGTTTCACAATTCTATTTACGTAAAATGTCCAGAACAGGCAAATCCAGGGACAGAAAGAAGACTATTTTTATTATTTTTTAAATATATCTTTATTGATTTCAGAGAGAGGAAAGGAGAGGGAGAGAGAGAGAGAGAAACATCAATGATGAGAGAGTCACTGATTGGCTGCAGCCCGCAACCCAGGAATGTGCCCCGACTGGGACTCGAACCCCGATCGCCCGGCTGGGCAGAAAGAAGATTATTGGTTGCCATGAGGAGGAAGGAATTGAGAGTGACTGCTAATGGGTACAGGGTGATGGAAATGTTCTGGAATTAGGTAGAAATGGTGGTTGCACAACTTGTAAGACATACTAAATGTCACTAAATTGTTCACTTTAAAGTAGTGAATTTTGTATTATGTGAATTTCACTTCACTATCAAGAAAAGAGAAAGCTGCTGGCATTCCAGCTGGAGAGTGAATATGATGGGTGCCAGAGGCACCAAGACAGAGAAGTGGGTGCTGAAGGTCTTCTCAGCTCTGATAACTAAATTTATTCTGGGGTGTCTCTGTCAGGTCAGTGAACTGTACCCTAACTGATATGAAGCACCTCCAGGTTTTAAAACAGCAGAGCAGCGGCCTCATAACACTCCCTTAGCCCTGGTGACCACACTGCTCAGCGTTCCCCACTCTGGAACTGAGAGCCCATGAGCATTAGAACTTGGCCAGTCACAGTGCTGGGTGCTGGGAGACCCCAGAGCCAGTACTGAATGAACTCTGAGGGAGAATCTGGAGAGGTAGGAGGGAGAAAAGGATTCCCAAGGAGAAGGGGGCACTGCCCAAGCAAAGACTGGGAGGCTGGATTGTCACCACCCATGCAGGGGAGATGGGAAGGGGAAAAGAGAGCAAGATTATTGGAGGAGGATGGATGCTGGAGAGAGTAAAGGTGGAAGGGAGGGGAAGAAGCAGCTCCAGCCTGGCCAACCCGGCTGCCAACTGACCACACATGTCCTGTGTCCAAAGCCTTCCTTCCCTTTTCCAGTTCTATGCCCTGGGTTCCAGAGTGAATCCTGCATTCTCACAGGTATTTGGCAAAAACTCAGCGAGTGCCTGATTCAGACACAGCAGTGATAGATAAGGCTCCCTGTCCCTATGGGGCTGATAGCCCAATAAGGGAAGACATAAAATAACATAAAGAGGCAAAACATCTAATGGAATTGTGGATGGAAGTCAGGGCTAGGAGAGAAACAAAACAGAGAAAGGGCGAGGAAGTGGGGAGGTGAGATGTTAGAGAAGGTATCAGGCAGGCCCGGAGGAGAGGATAGTTAGGTGAAAAAAATCCCTGAGGAGGGGGGAGCCATGCAGCTGCTGGGGAGCAGCAATCCAGCCTGGGGAAACAGCCAATACAAAAGCCCAAAGGAGGCCCTTAGGGGAAGATGCCTGCTGTGTGTAAGGAGCAGAAGGGGGGGCTGGAATTGAGTGAGAGGGGGAGCGTGGAGGAGGTGAAGGAGGTGAAGGCCAGGAGAGGAAAGGGTAGAGTGTGCAGGGCCTTGCAGGCGCAGGGAGGACTTGGGCTTTTGTTTTGAGTGAAGTGGGAGCCAGGTAGGATTCTGAAAATAGGGATGTTTCCAGATTCAGGTGTTCACAGATGCCCTCTGGCTGCTGTAGAGGGAACAGACTGTAGCAGGCAAGAGGGGGCAAAGAGAGGGAGTAAAAGGTTGTGTGTCGGGGGGACAGATATGAACTTGGTGGAAACAGTGGTCAAATCAGTATAATTTGAAGGAAGCACTGGCCAGCTCTAAGGGGACTAGCTGTGGGTATGAGAGAGGCTTCTGCAGCTTCGAACACTCAGTGACTCTGCCTGGCATACCCCCCACTCGCTCACATTCACACATACAGGCATTCACATTTTCTCATACTCACATGCACTTCTGTCAGCTGTATTCAGTTGTCACCTCCTCAGGGAAGCCTGACCAGACTCTGGATCCTCCCTCAGATCCCACGACACCTTAACCCTGTCTTGCCATTGCTTTTACACTGCGAGCTCTCACCGCCTCCCTATAACCTTGGCATGAGCTTCTAGAAGCATCAGGCTCATGTGTGTATGTGTGTGGGAGGAGGGTACAGACGTGGGGAAACAAGCTGAGTGGGGGCTGGGCTGGGTCTTTGCTGTTTGCGTGGCACCTGGTACCTAGAAGGTGCTCGGGGAAACGTGTGGAATGCATAAAAGGAACACGGGAGGGGACTAGGGTGTGCTGTCCAGAGGGTGCATGGAGGACAGGCACTGTATTCTGGGATTCCAGGAAACTGCTGCCACCCTGCCTCTGAGAGCCCTGTGGGGCCCCTCACCTCTGCGACATGATCTTGAAAGCGTCAGGCAGGTAGCACTGCACATTCTCCATCTGGAAAGGGTCAGCGTCGCAGATCTTGTCGTCTGTGCGTCCATAGTTGGCATTTTCCACCATGATGACATCACTGCCCGGGCACCGCAGCTCGATGGGGTAGCCTTCGCATGCCAGCTCCCGCCGCATCAGCCCAAATGGGAGCCCAGCCCGGCTCAGGCCTGTGGCGAAAGGGAAGGGGGGCGCATCATGCTCAGGGCACAGGGAAAGGAGTGGAGATCCCACAGAGGCGTCACCTCCAGCTTGGCTGTATCTGGGGCATGGGCTATAAAAACCTCAGTTTATTCATCTGTAAAATGGGTCTCTCAGTGTGCTCAGTGTATAGTAAAGTCATTAACCTGCTCAAAGAGAGTTTAGCGTTTGCCTCAGGACCTGGGAGGGCCCTCCAAGCCCTTGGAATGTACTGTCTGATAAGAGCATCTATTTACCTGGGGGACTTGGGTCAAGCCAGATAGTGTGTGCTGTTAGAGGTTTAATTGTGCCCCTCCCCCCCAATTCCTATGCTGAAGTCCTAACCTCTAGGACCTCAGAATATGACCAAATTTGGAGATAGGGTCTTCACAGAGATAACCAAGTTTAAAGGAGGCCATTAAGATGGGCCCTAATCCAATACAAATAGAGGAAATTTGGACACAGAGACACACCAGAGGGAAGACCATGTGGAGACAGAGGAAGGAAATGGCCAAGGAGAGAGGCCTGGAACAAATCTTTCCCTTGCGGCCCCCTTAGAAGGAACCAGCCCTGCCAATGCCTTCATCTTGGACTTACAGCCTCTAGTACTGCGAGGAAATACATTTCTGTTGTTTAAGCCTCCCACCCCCATCTGTGGTCTTTGGTTATAGCAGCCCGAACAACCTAGTACACTAACAATGGGATTTCGGGTAGGAGTTTTGGGTCATGAAGTATCAGTTGACCTCTGGAGGGGCTGAAGATCAAGGTCAGCCATGTGGGTGGTCAGAGCCCCAGTCAAGACGGTGGATACCGAGGCTCAGGGGAGCTTCCCAGGTTGGCAGTACATGTGTGTTATCATCCAGCATTGCCAGGAGAGTTAACACTATCCACAACTCCAAGAGTGGACAACTGCAAGCTCCATGCATGAAACTTGCCTGGATGCTGGTGCCCCACGCACTTCTTCTCTTGGATGATTTTAATCTGCATCAGTTCACTGTAATAAACTGTAACTGTAAGTTTAATAGCATTTCTGAATTCTGTGAATCCTTCTAGCAAACTATCAAACCTGAGGATGGTCTGAAGTACCCCTGAATTGCAATTACTGTCAGAAGCGAGGGTGAGCTTGGGTACTTCCCTAAATTCACACCACCCCACACAAGGAGCAGAAGTGGCATGGGGGGAGGGTATGAACTCATATTCTGGAAGAAATCACTGAGCCTGACTCCACCACTTCCCAGATGACAGGCCAGGTATATCCGTTGGCCCAGGTCTTCTCACAATGTGGCCCAGGAATCAGCAGCACCAGAAACACATGGCAGTTGTTCAGATGCAAATTATGGCCACCCTACCTCCAGGCCTGCTGAATCAGGATCTCGGGGTAAAGCCAGGAGCCTTTGGACCTACGCACCCACCAGCAATTCTGATGCACACTCTTTTGGGCAGACACCCCTATAGTCTTCCCAGGCCTCAGTTTCCCAATCTGTAAAATGGGCACCCAAAGCCCAGGGCTGTGCTGTGAAGATTCCTGTGCAAGGAATGTTTGTGAAGGAAGTGCTGGGCATGGCACTGTGCACAGTGAGGGCATCACCAGGAGGGTCCTCCTCATTATCATCTAGGAAACTACCCAGGATTGTGTGAAAATGAAAGAGCACACCCTGGGCAGGCCCAGTTCTCAGTGGGGTCGCATCGTCATGTCAGTGCCCATCATGTGCCTTGTGGGGACTGAAAGCTTGGACTGATGGGTTTAAATCCCAGCTCAACCACTCCCTGGCTGGTGGCTTTGTCTACTCACTGACCACCTCTGTGCCTGTTTCCTTCCCTAAGGAGCTGACAGCTGCCACCTCATGGAACCAGGATGAGGGACGCATGCAGTGGATGCAGTAGCACACAGTGAGACAACAGGGTGCCAATTACTGTTACGATGATTAGCCCAGCCAGGACGGCTCAGCGGTTGAGCATCTACCTATGAAGCTGGAGAGCACGGTTTGATTCCCAGTCAGGGCACATGCCTGGGTTGCAGGCTCAACCCCCAGTAGGGGGCAGCAGGAGGCAGTTGATCAATGACTCTCATCATGGGTGATTCTATCTCTCCCTTTTCCTCCTCTCTCTGAAATTGATAAAATCATATTTTTTTAAAAAAGATGATTAAGGCAGCAGTCCTGCAGGACAGAGTGGGCTTGGCAGGGTCCAAGCCTGCCGCGGCAGCCATCTTCCCTGGTCCCAGCCAGGCCTTGCTGGGTGCCAGAGGGAAGTGGGGATGCACAGAGTGGCACAGAGACTCCAATGTGGGGACAAGTGTCATTTGTAAATGAAGGGAAGGTACCAGTGCATAATGGTAGCAGAGCTAAACAGACCTCTTTCCTAAGATTTGGAACCTCCACTGTTGGCTGGGGACCCATGGCAGCTAGGCCCCTGAGGTTTTCTAGGGTGAGTTGTTCCACTTGGGGGAAAGTTTTACATGTGTTCCTCTAGCACCATCTGCTTCCACAGCTAATTTTAGCACTTCTTGGGTCTGGGAGGCAGGCCGGGGGTGGAGGGCTGGCTCAGATGGGTCCAGGGGGTGGAAGCAGCCCCTCCTGGACCAGCTGGGGCTATGGGGCAGGACCCGAATGGGCAGAGAACTCGGGCACTGGGGAAGCAGAGGGTGCCTGCTGGCCAAAGCAGTGCCAAGGCCCTGGGCATGGTTGAATAAAGCCCCTCCCCTTCTATGGCTTTCTAAAGGTGGGGCTATATGATGGGGCATTGGGAAGCAGCGCCCACTGCCAGTGCCCTCCAGACAGGGCTGGGAGAGGTGGGCAGGGGGCATGCCTAGAGCAAGAGGCAAGGCCAGCAGCTCCCTTCTCCCTGCCTCCCTCCTTGCTCTGCCCTTGACCGCCATGGGGACCATAACTGAGTAACTGGTGAGGGTAGACAGGCTGGCTTGGGGGCATAGGATCCCGGGGCCGGCAGAGGGCTAAGCCGGGTAATTAGTTGTTTTTAAATAAATGTCAACGGGCACATGCTTTAATTAAGCCTCTTCCCAGTGAGAGCCGGAAAGATGTAATCACAGACACACGGACAGACACAGACACACACCACGAGCCTCAGCTGACCAGGAAAGCCTGTACCAATCCCAGGGTGCCACAGGCTGCACCCCAGGCTCTTAGACCCCTCAGTGTTGTTGGGGGGGTGTGACCACCAAGTCTTCCTCTCGCCTGGTTCGTCTGAGGTGTGGGTGGGGTGGGGACTTCAACAAGTAGTCCAGAGGTATTTCAATGTTCTACCCACCCTCCTGGCTGAGTTTTGGAGGCATGGCCCCAGGAGCACCTACCTTGGGTAGCCGAGGTGACCAGGACAGCGGTGATGCAGAGACTCCACAGCACAGCGGCCAGGCGGGCCATGGCAACGGCCAGGGGCGTTTTCGGGGCTCTCAGTGGCTTTTGCAGGGGTCTTTGCCCCGCATTACCAGGTGGGCACCACGGCCTGGCCCACCAGCCTGGGGAGGACAGGAAGAGTGAGGTGGGAGCCATCCCTCAGGCCCAGAAGGGGCTTTTGGGCCACTCCCTCCTGCTGGTGGCCAAGGGGATCTGTCCTGAAGGCCAGAGAAAGGCCATTCCCTGTCCAGCACCTCCACTGACAGAAGCCACACCCTCTAGCCAGAGGCTGCCCCCATCCAGGGCCTCTGGCTCATACTACGCCCACCCCTGCCCCAACAGACAGAACAGCCCCCTTCTGGGGACAAGGGCAAACTCATCAGGATGTCACCAGGCAGGCCTCAGACCCCCTACATCCTGGGGAAAGGGATCCTCTGGAAGCCTCTTCCCCATTCTGAAGTCCAGATCCTGCCCATTGGTCCTCCAGCCTAGATTCCTCAGCCAGCAGAGCATCCAGGGTGGGGAACCCCCGCATCCTGGCTCAACTTGCAGCCTCCCCCTCAGGAACATGGGCAGGAATCCAGGCCCCACCCCCAGCCCGCACTTCCTGTCTCTCTCACTCTGGTAGCTACTTAGAATCCAGCTGGCTGGCACCACAAATAGGGCACCAGGGACAACTGAGTCCCCTCTTTCCTTTCCAGGGGATTCTGGAGGTAAGCTGGAGACAGGCACGCGGGGAGAGGGAAATGCAGCCCCCTTGAGGGCCAGGGAGGGTTATGGAAGGGGCGGGGGTTGTGTGCCCTCCCCTGCAGTCCCCCCACTCCTGCCTGCTCATCCCCATCACAGGGGCTACTACTCCATCCAGCACAGAGTGAAGTTCTGACCCTTTATCTCCTCCCTCATAGTCACTCCTTCCCACTTCTCACTGCCTCGGTTTCCCTTGGATGCTCTTCAGGTTGCACGCCCAGATCTTTACTCTTAGCCATTTGTTGTATCTACACCCAGTTCACCACGTGTGGCCCAGGCCCAGAAGCACCAGTCTGGCCAGGAACTTGCTAGAAACGTCTTCTGGGGAGGGCCAGCACCTGTGTTTTAACCAGCCCTATAGTGTATGAACACCTTCTTGGTCCTCTCCTGCTGTCATCCCAGCCTGTCCCAAATCTCAATCCAATACTTTCCCAATCTCTTATTTCCAGCCTAGGATCTCTCAACAGAGCCCCAACTACTGTTTCTCCCCTGAACACCCAAATGAAAGCCTACCTACTGGCCCAGTTAGCTCGCTGACCCGGTGTCTGCTCAGGTCCCCTCTGCCTCCTGCTATTCCTCCACCACACCAAGCCCTCCTCCTCCAGGGCCT
Organism: Miniopterus natalensis; assembly: GCF_054644295.1. Classification (NCBI taxonomy): domain Eukaryota; kingdom Metazoa; phylum Chordata; class Mammalia; order Chiroptera; family Miniopteridae; genus Miniopterus; species Miniopterus natalensis. The sequence continues at coordinate 68,852,529 of NC_142084.1, read as the reverse complement.
CACTTTCTCTAGGATTATCTCCCCCCACCCCCCCCCACCCCGTTATCCACATGGCCACTCCCTCTGCTCCCTCGCCTCCTTTAGGCCTTTTTTCAAATGTAACTTTCCTGTGTATGGAATGGCCCTGCACAGGCAGGGATCATTGGGTTGTTTTGCTCCAAGCCCCATCCCCAGCATCTACAACAGGCCCAGCGCACAGTAGTGAATATTTTTGTTGAATGAATCTCAGACTACAACCTAGGAATCTTCCTCAATTCCTCGCCTCTTCCCTCCCCTTCATAAACTCCATCAGCAATCCTGTGGACTCTACCTCCAAATGATCTCACCAATCTGCTCATTTCTGGTCCTCAATGCCACCACCCAGGAACAAGCAAAGCCACTATCCTACTGCACATGGACACTGTCCTCACCTCCTCCTCCCGTCCTCCACGCCTGCCCTCCACTCTGTGCTAAGGAATCATTTAATGACATAGATCCCTCTGCTCTCCACTGGGTTCTCCATTCCACACCTGGGTCTAGAGGCTCCTGGTGATCTGGGGCCACCAGGTTCTCCAACCCTTCCATTCCTAGAATGCTCCAGCCCCCTTTTGCCCAACCCTCCCCCCAACCCCCAGCCTTTGCCTGGGGCTGTTTCCTCTGCCTGAAACACTCTCCCAGGATCCCGCACACCCATTGCAGCTCTGTTCAGGTCTCCCTCTGCTCTCACATGAAATGGGACAGTACCTTCACAGTACAGCCCTGAATTCCCGTGCCCCATCCCTGTAACAGCTCTCTGACCCTTCCCCACCCCACAGCACGAAATCTCTCTTCTACTACCCAAAACTGTCTCCTCCTGCAACCCTGACCAGACAGCCTGTAGCACTTTCTGTTCATTTCACAGTATTTTACAATTTTTCATTGGGGGAAGGGCATTCCTCGCCACCTCATTTCTCACCCCCACCCCTCTTCAGGGCCTCAATCCGGTTCAGGAGAGGCACTGACCCCAGGCTGATAGACACTCCCCTCCTTGGCTCTCCCTGAGGCACTTAAACTGGATAGCAGCAGGTTAATGCTGGGGAGGCTGGGATGCCAGGCTCTGAGGACAGCCAACCCATGTGGGTGTGGATCTCGACTCTGCCATTTATATGCTGTGTGACCTTCAGCAGGTCCTTTCCCCTCTACCAACCTAGTTCCCTAAGTAGCCTGAATCTGCAGGGTTCTGATAAGGACAATGGTCTACATACACACACCAGCTGGGACCCATCAGAGGGTGAGCACTGCGTGAGACAGGGAGCATCCATCTGAGGGGGTGGCTCCTCTCCTTCCTCCTAGGCTGCACCCCAGGACCCTGGGACCCCAATTGGAGTCCCCAGGCCTCCTCCCTGTCCTTGCCTACATCTCTGGGATCCCAACCCTCCTCGTTGCTTTAGCCACCATTTATACTGTGATGACTGCCACATTTGAGTTCCAGCCCTGCCTCTCCCCACTGTCTACACCTCCACTGGAGTCTCCAACACACCTTCAGCCTGACCAGACCAAAACAAAGCGCCTGCATCAATCAGCCCATGGTCCCACCATCCTCTCCAGCCCTCTGGCCAAAACCTCAGGAGTCAAAATCTTTTGGCTCTTCTGTCCTTCAGCCCTCACATCCAGCTCAGGAGCAAGTCCTGGGTCTGTGCCTCCAGAACATTCAAGTGTCCATCCATCCTTAGCAGCTACCCTCCAGACCTGGGCTCACCATCTACCCCAGATGGACCTGACTTCTTTCCTACTATACTCCAGCCCCTCTTACTCCTACACTCCAGGCTCCCCCAGCAAACAGAGAGGCCTTTTAAAAAGTTATGGTTTCAAATATATGTAACATAAAATTAGTCATTTTAACCATACAATTCAGTGGCATTAATTATATTCTCAACGCTGTGTCAGCACCACCATGATCTATTTCCAAACTTCATCACCCCAAACAGAAACTCTGTGCCTATTAAGCAAAAACTCCTCCCCCTGCCCAGCCCCTAGTAATTACTAATCTGTTTTCTGTCTCTATGGATTTGCCTGTTCTGGACATTTCATATACATGGAATCATACAACACTGTGTTTGGCTTCTTTCACTCAGCTTGATGTTTTTGAGGTTCATTTGTAGCATGTGCCAGAGCCTCCTTCCTCTTTACGGTTGAGTAATATTCCGCTGTATGGATGGATCACATTTGGTTTATCCATTCATCCAAAGATGGATGCTGGGTTGTCTCCACAGAGGGGTCTTTTCAAAGACAGTCTGGACAGATCACTCCCCAGCTTAAACCCCTGCAACAGCTCCGGTTCCACAGCCCATGAGACCACACATGCTCTGACTCCTGCCCCTCGCCCCATGCTCCAGCCACCCAGTTCCCACCACAAGGCCTTGGCCTGTGTCCCCAGCTCTGCATCCCTTAGACCTCAGCTCAGATGTGTACTCCTCAGAGGTCCGGACAGGCCTCCAACACCCTGTATCACAGTACCTTGTAGTCAGTGCCTGCCCATCCAGCTCCCGCCATCCTGTGACCTCCTGTGTCCCGTTTTACTCTTTGTAAAATGGGAATACCTCATAGGACAGCCACGCAGTAAGATGAACTCATACACATGAAACACTTAGGGTAGTGCCTGGCCTCTCCCTGACACTAGTGAGTGCAAAGTGTCCCCTGCAGCAATTGTCACCTCTGTTACCACCCATCACGTCTCTGCCATGTGACTTTACCTTTCCACTCATGGATTTCTTTTGTACCCCCAGGAGAATGTAAGTTCCTGAGACTGTCTCCTGGCACCTAAACATGCGGTAGATCTTCAAATATTTACTGAATGAACCAAGATGAGTGCCTAAGGATGGTGGTGGGGGCAGCTAGAAATGGGGCATCTGTCCTGTGACCTGGGGCCAAGTGCAGCCCACAATGGCTAGGCACCAATGCCTCAGGGGCACAAAAAGTGTTCCCCAAGGGCTGCCTGCTGCTCCTGAGGACCCCTCCCTGAAGCAGCTCTCCCAGGAAGCCCCAGGCACACCCAGAACCGGCCCCACCTCAGGAGCTGAGGATTGTGGTTCCCATTCGTTCCCTTCCCGGCCTGACTGTGCCCACCCACACTGGAGAGTTTCATATGCCACCTGATACCCATCTAGGTGGGGAGACCAGGCGTGGGTATGTGGGAGCCACCAGGGAGATCCAGGCCTGACCATCCCTGAGGCCTTCAGAGGGGTTATTACAGATTGATATTTGTCCTCCCCCAAAAAGATATGTTTGAGTCCTACCCTCCAGGACCTCGGAATGGGACCTCATTTAAATGAAGTAATCAAGTTACAACAAGGTCATTAAGGTCAGCCCTAACCAGTAGGACTGGTGTCCTTATGAAAAGGAAAATTTTGGACACAGACATGTGAAGATGGAGGCAGAGTCAGGGTGATGTTTCTACAAGCTAAGGGAAACCAAGGACTGTGGCAGCCACCAGAAGCCAGGGAGAGGCCTGGGATAGAGGCTAGCCTCAGAGCCCCAGGAGGCACCAACCCTGACAACATCCTGGTCTTGGACTTCCGGCCTCCAGAACTGCGAGACAATACATTTCTAATATTAAAGCCACCTGGTCTAGGGTACTTTGTCACCTCACCCCTGGGAACGTCACATAGGGGTCTGGACACATGGAGGTGGGAGGCAGGACCCTGAGCCACACAACTTCAGGGAACCTTTCCCAAACTGAGGGCAGTGGAGAGCTGCTTCGATCTCCAGTGCTCAAACCCCGGAGATGCCAGCACAGCAGCTGACACCATGCCCTGTGCAGAGTACTGTGCACATGTGCCTCATTTAAGCCTCATGAGAACTGAGTAAAGGGGGAGTATCCACATTTTATACATGAGGAAGTGAGGTCCCAGGGGTACTCAACTGGTAAGGGGCTTACAACCCAGGCAGGCTGGTCCCCTAGGCTGGGCACTGAGAACTGGGGAGACCCTGCAGGCCAGAAGAGCCCCCCTTTAGGCCCCTACTGCATTTGTGTGAGTCAGTTGAACCCACGGGAAATAGGGCTCACTGCCCTCATGCTGAGAGGGACTGGACCCCAGGCCTGTCCGACTACCTGGTTGGGCAGGTAGCCCACCTGCCTCACACCTGCCTTGGTGTTTGTGCCTAAGCACCTGATCCCCATGTCAGTCTCAAGTCAAGGGGTGGAGGGGTACAGCGGGCAACCCAGGCTCTGTCCTCAGGTGCCCTGGGATGGGGCAGGGCAGGTGACAGGAGGAGAACAGGCTGCTGGAAGAGAGGGGGCGCCTCCAGTTTGCCCTAGAGTGCAGTTGCCATAGCAACTCTCTGCACTCAAGTTGGTGGGAGTCTGAGTGCCTGGCAGAGGGGTGTGTGTTTAACAATGGAGCTCTGAGCCCCTCACTAACCCCCTCCACACAGCATCTCCTGTCTCCTGTTCACTCCTCAGCAGATTAAGTCCTCCCCAAACCCAGCAGCCTGAGAGCCCAGTACACAGGCCCTCCTCCTCCTCCAGAAAGTCTACGCGCATGACAGTGAGGAAGGGGCAGGCCCTGGGTCCGAATCTGTTGTGCTGCCTTGGGTAGGGCTCTTGGTCTCTCCGAGACCATTTCCCCATTCCTACTCCAGACTAACAGAACTACCTCACACAGACAGAACAACTGCCCAGAGAGTGCCCAGAACATGGCCCTCCTTCAGGAAGGGAACTGTGGGCCCAGGAAGGGCAGGATCCCTGCCAAACATTCATCTGCCTATCTTCCCACATTTCAGCATCGGGCTACTGACCCTCCCAAGCTGAGCATAACTGTACAGTCATCCTGGACCCCTCTTCTCCTCTCACCCCCATATCCAACACCAGCAGCTCCTGTGGTCTCCATTTCAGAATCTGTTCACTTCTCCCTACCCCTTGGCCACCTCCCTGATCCAGTTCCATTTTTTCTCCCCCTGCACCAGTTTGGTGGCCCTCTCCCAGGTCTCCAGGCTCCTGTTCCCACTGCCCAGTTTGTTTCCCCCACAGCTTGTTTCCCCCACAGTAGCCAGAGGGAGCCTATGAGCACCTGAGTATAGGCATGTCCCTCCAAAGCCTCACTCAGACCAACAGTCCAAGTCCTCTTGCAGCCTATGAGGCCTGCAAGGCCCTGCCCACTCTGCCCTGTCCCCTCCTTGCCCTCACCATCTGGCTTGCTCAGCTCCCATTTTCCTAGTGGAAACACCAGGCATAGTCCCACCTCAGGGCCTTTGCACGGGCTGTTCATTCTTCCCCAACCACCCCAACAGCTCCTCTTTTGCCTCCTTCAGGCCTTTACTCAAACACCACCTGTTCAGGAAGGCCCTGCTGGCCCCAGCATTCCTACATCCCATTCTGGCTTTTTTTTTTTTTAATCCCACTGCACTCATTGCTAGCACACCAGCCATGCATTTTACTTATTTGCAAACACTCCTGGGTGGGGTTTGCCTGTCTTGTAAGTTTTAAAAGACCACTCTGGCCCAACCTGTGTGGCTCAGTGGTTGAGCATCAACCTATGATCCAGGAGATTGCAGTTCGATTCCCTTTCAGGGCACATACCGGGGTTTTGGGCTCTATCCCCAGTAGGGGGCATGCAGGAGGCACCTGATCAATGACTCTCTCAAATGACACCCTCTCCCTTCCTCTCTCTGAAATCAATAAAAACATATTAAAAAAAAAAAAAAAAAGATCACTCTGGCTGCTGAGTGGCACTGGACTGCAAAGAAATAGGGGCTGTTCAAAGTAACCCCTTCCCCCAGAGGCCTCCTCTCTGGTCTCCCCCCACCTCTATTTGCCACTCCCACTCTATCCAATCTCCACTGTGTAGCCAGAGTGATATTTGCAAAATGAAAACCCAATCATGTCCCTCCCTGCCTGCAATCCTCCCTATTGCCTCAGTGTCCTAACATAGTGTCTCAGGCCCTGATTTCTTTCCACTTTGTCATCACCTGCTCTACTCTGTCCTCCCAAGGTGCCTGTTCTGTCTCCAGCCCCCAACTCTCTCTCTCTCACACACATACACAGTGCTGGGACTCCCACCCTCTCTCTCTCCCAAAAGCTCTGCCTACTAGGACTGTATTGGTCTTCTCCATACCCACATTTGCAGCACAACTGGCCCTCCACCTTTTGCTCCCCAAAACAGATTTGGACTCTGCTGTTGATCGGTCGTCTTTCCCTCCCACTGAGGACTCCACATGGGAAGTTCCGTCGTGGTTGCTTGGGGCTCTGTTGCATCCCCAGCCCTGGGCCAGGAGAGTATACTTGTTAATTTGTTTAATGAACTAAGACAAAATAAACCCAGAGAACAGATCTTCCATTCAGTGGATAGTACCCCGTTCCCACCGAGTCACAAGTGTTTTGGGGGAAAATAAGCCAGAAGGACAGAGATTTAGGGGGTGGTATAGATAGGGAATGCCTCGCTGAGAAGGTGACATTTTGCCAGAAGTGTCAGGGAGGTGAGCCATCTAAGTACCTGGGGAAAGAGGATCCTAAGTAGCAGGAACAGCATGTGCAAAGGTCCTGAGGCACGATGTGGAGAGTAGCTTTCTGCCAGCTGGGTGAGAGAGTGGGAGAGTGGGAAAAACAAAGGGGGGGTTACAGGGCAGACCATACAGGGCCTTGCAGACCTTGGGAAAGGCCTGAGCTTTTTTCCCAGTGAGATGGGAGGTTCTCAGTAGCGAGAGGTGGGACCTAACTCAGGTGTTCACATGGCAAGGGGTGATTAGACTGTGTGGGGGGTGGGGTGGGGTGGGCTGGAGGGCTGGAATGACAGTGGTGGGTGCTCCCCACCCCCACCCTCTTCTTTCCTTCTTGTCTACCCACTGTGAAAACGAGAAACCTGCAGTTTCTCCCATCTCCCCTTTCCTCTGCCCTCCAGTCAATCATCCACAAAGTCATGTCAGCTCAGATTTGAAAACCCCATACCAGCCCATCTCTAATGTCTCCAGGCCCCCACTGGAGCCTTCACCTCAACAGGTGCAGTGGCCTCCTCTTCCTGCTGGCCTCCTGGACTCCCTTCCTGCCCTCTGCAGTGCTCTTCCACAGCAGCCAGAGGGAGCTTATGCTGGATATTCAGACCATGTCCTGTGGGCCTTGATCCCTCCACAGGTCTTCTCATTCCAAGGACAAATAGAAACGCAAACTCATAAACTCAGTCCTTTGGCCCCCTAGACCAGCCTCCAGTCTCGGCTTGGCATGCCCAGCCATGAACAGCACCTTTCCTTTAACCCTTTGAGCCACCACCTTCCTTCTGACCTCAGGGTGGGCCCCTCCCTCTCTCTCCTTCCCCTCCACTTTATCCTTCTTTCCCCCTCCAGGCCACAGCTGAGAAGTCCCCTCCTCCAGGAAAACCTCCCTGACTTGCAGGCTGGCCAGGAGCCTCCTCTGTGCTCCCCACCACCAAGGGTGGTACCACAGTGCCCTGTGGTCTATTTCCCCATCAAGCTGTCTACTGCCGGGTCCTAGGCTTCCCACGCCAGGCTGAAGTCATAGAAGCCAGGGCCAGAATCAGAGGGCATGAAAGAGTTTCTGGGCCCTCTGCTGCCACCAGATGTTGGCAGTGAAGAGGCAGGGTAGGGGGGCAGAGAAGGAAGGGAGGGGGAGCCAGTGCCGGCTTCCCATGCATGTTTGAGCCAGTAAGGAAGTCAGTGTGATCGGTGGGGAGTGAGCACACAAGAGTAGGAGGTGAGGGCAGGGAGTCTGCACTAAACTCACCCCAAATGGGGCTGCCCCTCTGCTGATGAGGGTGCATCCACAGGTGCCCCAACCTGCATTACCAAGGGCAATTTGGGGGTGCTCTATGGCAGGAGTTGACCACCTATGGCCCGGTCACCACCTGTTTTTGTACAGCCAGTAAGTTAAGAATGGTTTTGCCACTTTCAAAGGGTTGAGAATAGGCAGAGGAAGAAAATGCAACAGAGTTGGCAAGTGGGCCACAAAAGTCCCCAATATTTACTATCTGGCTCTTCACAGAAAAAGTCTGCAAATCTCTGATCTAGAGCAGTGCTTCTCAACCTGGGGTGGGGGTGGAGATTGTGGGGGAGAGGGGACCAATTTTGCCCCCAACCCCAACCATTTGGCAATGGAAACATTTTTAGGTGTCACCACTAGGGCGTGTGTGTGGAGGGGGTGCTACTGGTATTTAATGGAAGGTGGCCAGGGATACTGTTAAGAGTCCTATGATGCACAGGACAACCCCCTACAAAGAATGATGTGACCCCAATGTCAGGACTATCATGGCTGAGAGACTCTGTCCTGGGCCCCTCACCTGCCTGCACCACCTCACCTGCCTGTACCACCTCCTCATCAATGGACAGGAGCCCTACCTGACTTCCTGGGTATCTTTAGACTCTTAGGGAGGGGCCCTTGTATTTTTAGCTTTGGGGGGCAGGGTTATATTTAGCCTCCATATCTATTTATTAAAATTTTCATCTTCCCCAAATTTTGTTGGGGGGATGGCAGGGGGCTTCTACTTGGCTATTTCCTCAGGGCCAGGGCAGACCAAAAAAATAGGTCCAATCTCATGAGAGAGAGACTAGGTCAGTGCCCTGAGAGGAGGTGGAGGAGAGGCTGCTCAGGCTTTGACCTTGGGGCTCCTATCCCTGGCAAGGGAAGGGGGCCCCCACATTCCTCTGAGCTCTAAACTCTATAGCACAAACAGCCCCACAGGGAAACTACCTGCCCACTCAGACACCCTCAGCCACAAGTACCATGAGGTCAGCTCAGGGACAGGGTGTCCAGGTGTGCCAGGAGCCAGGTGCAGAGCTGGTCTAACCTAGCCTCTGGCAGGCAGTCTTCAATTCCCTCAAGGGGTCCAGGGCAATGGGAAGCTCTAGCCATGGGCAACCATGGGAGTCACCCAGAGGTCTCTGGTCCATTATGAGACCCCCTCCCATTCACTCAGGTGGGATTTCTGGAACACCTACTGTGGGCCAGGTATGAGTCTAGGCACCTGGGATCCAAAAACCAACCAAATAACAAACTCCCTGAGCATTTGGATCCTGGTCAGGGAGACAAACGGTAAACCAACAGGATAAATCAGGAAATTATAGTGTGGGAAAAGCCATCTGTGCTGCACTGGCTGGTGTTGCTCAGTGGTTAGAGCGTCAGCCGGAGCACCGAAGGGTCGTGGGTTCAATTCCTAGTCAAGGGCACATACCTAGGTTGCGGGTTCACAACCCATAGGTGTCTCTCTTACATGGATGTTTCTCTCTCCCTCCCTCCCTCCCTTCCACTCTTTCTGAAAAGGAATGGGAAAAAATATCCTCTGGTGAGGATTAACAAAAAAATCCACAAGAAAAAAAAAAGCCATCCATGCTATGGAAAGTCAGGAGGTGAGTGAAAGGCTGCAATTTTAAATAGGCTGCATGGGGTAAAACTTACTGGGGAGGTGACAGTTCAAGCAGGTGAGGGAGTAAATGCCTTACTTTTTGAGGTCTCAGGTGGAAGGACAGTGCAAAGGTCCTGGAGTAGAATCATGCTTTGTATGTTGGAGGAGCAGCAAGGAGAGAGGGGGCAAAGGGGAAAGAGATGATGGGGAAGATTTCGCAGAGTTGGACCCCACGACACCCCATGCCTGGGGTGTGGTGCTGTAATGCAGGGGCTGCTGCGTCCCAAGTTTGAGACTGTTCCTCCCTAGCTGGGACAGTGGTTGCTCTGAAGGTGGAGACACAAACCTCATCCCCAACTCCCATGACATGAGCCACTGACTGAAGTCACTTATGTGTCACTAGATGGTGAGCTCCATGAGGGCAGGACCAGGGCACTGTCCCTACGGCGTTACCAGCATGGCACCTGGTGGAGAAGGCACTTGGCAAATCTGGTCACAGACTGTATAAAGAGGTGACCTGGCCTCATTCCAAGGAGCCCTGTATACACACACCTGGATACATACCTGCAGGTGCACATAGGATGCACACAGCTGCTCACACGTGGAGCCACACAAACACAGGGCAAGCCCTTCTGCAAAACTCAAACACCAACACACAGGAGGCCCCTATGAACATAGGGACAGCTTGATAACACATGGCCACATGCTGGTTCAGCCAGGTCACCACCCAAATCACTCACAAAATAGGTACGCACAGGTGCAAACAGACAGATGACGGACAAGACGGGATTTCTCCCACCCTTGGACCCCACTTTTCTCTTTCATTAGGGTGGCCAAGAGCCAGCCCAGGAGGGATGTTGGCTCAAGTATGTACTTCCAGGGTCACTGCAGTCAGGTCGTGGATCTAGACCCAGGGAACCCCCACCTCAGGAGCCCCTTCCCCTTACCTCCCCACAGAGGGGCCTGGAGGAGGGGAAGTGTCTGGCTTCTAGAAATCTGATCCTTGAGAGGAGCCCACACAGAAACCCGAGCCTTCTGTGTCCTTGGCCACCCGTCTGACTGGAGAGGTAGGAGGGGTCAGAGACCATGATGGAGCTCCCGGTGGCCAGCAGATGGGGGTGGTAGGGATCCCACTACTGTTCCCCATTAGGGGTACCCACTTCAGGGCATAGTAGCACAACCTCCTGGGATCTGAAACCCAACCTCAGGTGCCCACACTGGGGCTGAAGCACCATACCATCTCACGTCAGCCTGGGGCACACAGGGAAGACAGACCCACAAGACACAGATACACACAGTCCTGCACACAGGTCTACCATCCTGAAGCCCAGACCTTGATGCAAACAGTCTCAGCTGAGCAGCCCAGGCGCCTGCCAGCCCCTCCCCAACATACCCACAGGGTCCTCCTTGAACTCCCCCAAGAGAAGGGGTTCCCCAGGGCAGACTGGGAATAGAACTGGGCTGAGTCTCCTGCCTTCCACCTCTTCCCTACAGGGCCCACAGCCCAGATGCGCTGGTCCCCAGCTCCTTGCCCTCCCCCCACCCTTGGCGCCATCTCCACACCCAAGGGCAGGCATCAGGGCACCAGTCAGTGATCAAGCCCTAAGCCAACTCCCCACTCCACGAGTGCGGGTTGGAACCAGCACCCAGTGGAGGGCAGGCCTACCAGGGCATCGGAGATCAGGAGTGACAAGCATGAGTTAGGCTGAGGCCTTGCAGGAGTCACTGAGATAGAGGAAGAGGAAGAGGAAGGTGGTGATGCCAGCAAGAGGGTTGGCACTTACATGTGCATGCGCATGTATGTGGCTCAGTGCATGGGTGCGATTACCGCCAGCCAGGGATCAAATTAGTTCCTTTTTCCTCTTTCCAGATGATTTTTCATCTCTGTAATTAATGGGCAAGTCAGTTCTGAACGGCATGGCAGGCAAATTGCTAGTTAGGAAAATCACGGATAATTTTCTCGATATGATAATGAAGGTTGTATTCCTTCTCTTATTCTCCCCCTTTTCATCCTACTTTTAAGTAATAAATTCAACATTAGTAGGAAGGGAGTGGGGAGGAAGGAGAAATCAACTGGCCCCACAGCTGGGGACTGACCCAGGCCCACCTGGAGTCCTTAGCCCCTGGTCACTGGGCAGGCAGAGAGGATGACAGATGGGGACCCTCTGTGGGGCACCCTGCCACCCCAGTGATCAATTTAGGGTGCCAGGCCTAGGAGACCTGGTGAAGGGCAGGGAGCCAGCCCCAGGCTATTAGCCTGGGTGAAGAGGTTGAGTCTGGGGTCAGGTTACAAGCTCATGCCAGCCCCTGAGGTGCTGAAGAGGGAAGAGATAAAAGTCCTCTTTCCAAGCAGCATTTGAGGTTAACAGGCCCATAGCAGACACCTACACACTCAGGTGTCCCACACACCTGTACCCACATTGTCCAGCTCCCTCTTGACAGTGACTGCCACAGCAGTTAAGGAAACAGAGCAAGTCAAGAGAGGTACAGAGAGAAAGAGAGAGAGGCAGAGAGACGACCAGCCATCTTGGCAGCCATTTTGAACCCCTCCCCCTGCTCCCCTAGGCACACCACATGTTTGGATGTGGGCAGACAAACCCAGGCTCAGGGTCCTGCAGAAGCCAGGAAAAAAGGGGGCCCTGCCTCAAGACTGGGAGGGCAGGACACCCACACGGCTGCTCCGACTGGGGAGGAGAGGGCGCACCAGTAAGGTACAGTGAGGTGCTGGGCAGGGATGGGCTGGGGGCTGACCTAGACTGGAAGAGTTGGGACAGGGATGCGCATGGAGGCCATGTACAGTCAGGGTGCTGTCTTTAGATGGGGGCCAGGGGTGCACTGGAAGGCATTTTCTGGCCACGGCTGGAGCACACACAGCACTCCCAACCCTCTCCCGGCCCAAACTCCTGTCCCAGGACTCTCAGACCGGACGATGGCAATGAAAATCCCGAACGCCTGGTGTCAGGGGAGGGCTCCTCCTCAAAGCCCGAATCCCAGTGGATCAATTCTGACAGCTTCCCTCGCTTAACCGAGTACCACGGAAAGAAGATGCCGCCGGGCTGCACCACTCCTCCTGACATCCGAGCCCAGACAGACCCCTCCCTAAATCCCGCGCCTCAGCTTCCCAAAGAAAAACAACCCCCCGCCCAGCATCCTGCGGTGCCAGCCCCGGACAAGGCTCCTCCGAGGCCCGGGGCCCGCGCGCAGCGCGCACACGCACCCTCCCGGCTCACACCCAGACACCTACACAAACAGGGCGCCAAGCACCCGCGCGCACACGCACCGGGGACACGCAGGGACCGCCGCGCCGCTTCCCCACAAAGGCTGGTGCGCGCGCGGGCACACGCAGCCACGCGCGGACACACTCGCGGTCCCCTCCCCCCGCAGGGTCCCGGAGGCCTCCCATCTGCACCCCGGAGCGCCTGCGGCTCCGTGGGGCCCGCTCCTCCCGGCCCCATCGCCGGTGGGGGTGAGGCGCGAGCCGCTCCCGACTCCCCTCCGGCTCTGCTGCGATGACCGTCGGCTCCAGAATCCCCTCCCCCTTCGCCGCCCAGACAGACCCTGGTTCCCATCCTCTCCCTCTAGGCCCGCACACCTGGCACAGGTGCGGCGTCTCTCTCGCCTTGGGCCAGCAGACACTCACCTGTCCAGCGCCGCTCTGAGCTGGGCCCTGCGCGTCCCTCCTGCGGCTCCGCGAACCCGGGCCCCCCGCCCGGCACATCTCCCGGAATCGGGCCGGGGGGAAAACAGATGAGGGGTGGCGGGGCGAGGGCGGCCTCCGTGTCCCCTCCTTCCTCTGGTCCAGCACCGCCGCCACCAACCCCCCCACCGCCAAAAAAAAAAAAAAAAAAAAAAAAGGCGGGTCACACAGCTCCAAAGGCGGCCCCCTCGCAGCGGTGGCGGCTCCGGGCTGGGGGCAAACGGGTCGGCGCCCCTCCTGGGGAGGGAGGCGGCGAGGCGGGGGCGGCGTCAGAGCTCCGGGGGCTGGGGCGAGGCGGAGCCGCCCGAGGCGGCGCCGGCCGCGGCCTGCATCTCCCCCGCAGCTTCGCGGCCCCGACGGAGGTGGCACGTGTGCGCCCAGGAGACTTCCCAGCCCCCCCGGACGGCGGCGGCGGCAGCCGATGGGTTAATGGGGCAGCAGGGGTGCCCCTGCAGCCCCCCGCCGCCCGGCGGCACAGCTCGGGGACCCACTCGGCCCCATCCGCCGGGGCCTCCTCGGCAGACGGCGGGGCGGGGGCGCCGCAGCGCCAACAGCTCCCGCGCCGACAGCTCGGGCTCCCCGCAGTGGCCGTGGGGGGCTCGGGTGGGGGGCGGTCGGCGCGGAGCCTGGCGGGGGCGCGGCTGGAAGCGGGCGCGGCGGCGTCGCGCCCCCGGGGTGGCCGGGGGGGTGCGCCGGGCCGGGCCCGTGGGCACCGCAGGACGCGCGGACCGAGCGGGCGCCGGGCACCAGCAATGACAAGCCGCCTGTTCGCCCCGCTCCCGGGCGCACCAGCTCCGGGAGGGGGTGGCGGGAGCGCGCAAAACCCGGCCCGGAGCTACAGCCCGGGACCAACCACCGCAACCTCCCCGGACGAACCAAGGGCCGACCCGAAAACCCGGGCTGGAGTTTTCTCCCCTTCGCCTCCTCCAGCCCCCCCTGGGAAAGCGGTGAGAGGGAAGGCGAGGTCCCGGATCCCAGCGTTGGGACAGGGAGTGTAGGGCGGGGGGAGGGGGGGAGAGAAAGGCGCAAGTAAGACCCGGAGCGGATTTTGCCCGCAAGGAAGTAAAGGAGAGAAGAGCCCAAACAGGGGAGAAACGGGGCGATCTGGAAAGAGCATGGAAAACCCGGGTTGGATTAGAAACGGGGAGGTGGGGAGCTGCGACACAGCCAAAGGCACGCGGGGCACGCAAATTTCAGGCCGGACCCTTCCTCGAGAGACGGAGTAATGCGTCATGCCTAATGCAGTGGAAACAAGTAAGACCCGGTGTTGTGTTCCCGGACCTATGCTCGCAGGGGGCTCCAGGAGGGGGCCGCTCTGTTGCTGAGGAGGCGGATGCTACCCCCATCTTTTTGGCTGCGACGTGCAAGGGGGAGGGGCAAAAGGAGGGCTGGACTCGGGCAAGAAGGGACCTGGAGCGCTGGCTGCACCGGAGCTGGAAGGTAATAGCGGTTTCAGGATACTGGGGCGACGCGCCGGGCGTGCGTTGAGGGGGCTGCCACCCTGGGATACCAGACCTACAATAAAAGGCGAGGAAAGGCCGCAAAGCCAGGACTGGAGTAAGGAGGACGGGACAAGACCCTAGCAGAAGATCAGGGGCAACAGGACAAGGGCTCGGAGCTGACCGAGCAGCAGGGGCGGAGGGGAGTGTTAGGGGGAGGTTAGTATCTAGAAGCGCGTCAAACATCTAACTGGGGGGGGGGGGGGGGTGGTGACGATTGAAAAACTGAATTTTAGGTTCTTGGCAAGAGCAAAAACCCGCTACGGATTTCCACAACCTAGCAACTATACTGCAGCTAGTGGACTACAAGAAGTAAGGCAAGGAACCGGCGGGGTCCTAGGCATCTGGCTGAGTGAGTCCGGGGCTGAGGCTGCAGAGGGAGCCCCGCACCCCCTTTCCAGCCCGACCTGGCTTGGATCCCTTGAGCCACAGCAGTGACTGCCAAGACCCAGAGTGGGGGCTGTAAAGCCGGGCCCCAGGCCAAAAATAGGCACTTCAGCAAAAGAGACAACTCAGTGCAGGGTGGGGGCTGGGAGGAAATTGGAAGGGAGTAGAATCCTGGAGAGGGGAGTAGGAGCAAGTCCTGAGCAGTAAGATCCAGTGAGGACCTGGGGAGACCAGACCTGGAAGCCTTCCATTTTATGAAAGATGGGTGCAACTCTGGATGGGGAGGAGCAAATCCATGGCTTTGATCCTTGGGAAAAGGAGTCCATCCAAGTGAGGCCTAAAAAGTAAAGCAAAGTCCAAAGTAGGGGCTGGATCTTGGCGGACCCAGGGTGTGAGGAGGAGTTAGGCAGACAAATCAAGATTTGAATTATAGCTAAGGACGGGGAGGGGGGGCAAACCCAGTCTCTGTCTCCAGAGAAGAGCATGCATTGGCAACCAAGCTTGGTTCTGCAGAATGCGTGAGGAATAGGGAAAGAGTGTGGAAAAGGCAGTGTGGGAGGGGTTGGGTAGCAAATACACAAAATTTGGGACAGAACTGCATGAGAACTATGAGTATCTAAGAAAGCCTAAATTTATTAACCTGGCCTGTAAGGATTCCTTCTGAGACACATGTCCTGATGGCTGAATTTAGAGAAAGGCAGAGACACCAGACTGGCAGGCTGCTTGGGTAACCAGGGGTAACTGCTGTGGCAAACTCTCTACCCTCCACCCTCTTTTATGGACAGCCTTCATTTCACGACTGAAGGGATTCTCATAGCTTGGAACCTGGGTCACAATTGTGCCCCAAACTTCGAGATGGAAGGTGTAGGTGGGCCACCTTCATTCCCCCCTTCATGCACAGGACTCCATGGCTCCACAGCTCTGGCCTCAATTCTGGGTGGCCAGGCCAGACAGCTGGATCTCAGGGACGAAATGCAAATAAAGCAGAGGTTGGTGCGTGGGGAAATGATCCCATCCATCTGTGTTTGGCAGCAAAATCTATTGATTATGGGGGTCAGGTAGGGGCCCCTCAATGTCCCATTTTGAGATATATCAACAGCACTTGGTAGGACCCCTGGAAGGCCTTGTGGATGCTGGGGAGTGGGTACAGTGCTTCAGGGGCAACCAAGACACCCCACCCACATTCAGACAGCCAGCAGGATTGAAAGGAGGCAGGATGGGGGACCTGGGCACCTCCAGAGCCCTCTGGCTCCAAGCCGCCTCCGACCACCCCACCTTCCTGCCCTTCTCAGCCCATCCACCTCCCCGTACGGACCCTAGAAACCTACGAGCTTGCCTAGGAGGTGGTTTTAACTTGCATTCTCCAGAGGCTACAGAAGGGGTGGCCGTTATTTATATGAGGGGAAGAGGTGGCATGCTTTAAGGAACTCCCGGCTCAATTTGGAAAAATCCCAGCCAGGAACCCCTCCCAGCCCCTCCTCTTTTTCCCAGTGCCCGTGGTCAGCCCAGCGCCCCTGGTCGCGACTGGGATCGGTTCCAGCCTCCATTCCATCACGGTCTCTGACCTCAAGGGCCAGGGTTCCGAGGCGAAGGATGGGGAGAGGCTGGGCTACAAAAGAGCCGCGGCACCCCCTCCCCCAGACCCTTGGCTGCGCAGCCGCAGTGGAAGCCGTGCCGGCAGCTGGGCTCCTGGAACAAGCGCGTCCCTGCGCGCGCAGTCTCGCCTGGGCGCCTCGTGCCCCTCACGGTGCGGGTTGGTCCCCGTGCCCGGGACGCCCTGCTCCCTACTCCCGCTCCTCATTTCGCGCACCCTACCTTAACTCTCCAGACTCCCCCGCCCAACGCACCCCCGCTTTGGACACCCACGTCCCGTCCACCTTCTGTGCACCGGTGTCAGGAAACCCCCACAGTGAGGGTGTTCCGTGTCTAAGACACCCCACGTTCAGATCCCCCGCGCCTTGAGGACCCCTATATGCTGTTCACCTAGCACCTCTGACACCCCGATCTCAGACACCACTCTGCTCACCTGTGCTCTTTGGCTCTCGCTCTGCCTCCAAGTGTTTGCCCGCTGCCTAGTCCCCTGCACTGACCCCTTACACTGACCATCCCAGGTGCTGCGCTCCTCCACCCTCCCCTGTCCCCACTGCTCTGAATCCTTTGCCTCAGGCAGAGCTCCCTGGTTCCAAGTGTCCTACCTCAGGCTCCTTAGGTTCTGCAAAGGGGTGGTGTGAGTGTGCCCTGGGGTGGGAAGTAGGGTAGGAGAAACACATTTCTGGACTCGGAAACCAGTACAACGCCCAGGTCTCCACCATCCCCAGTCTGTTTATTTCTCAGAGCGGGCGCGCGCGCGCGCGCGCGCGCACACACACACACACACACACACACACACGATGCATCACCCAGTCATTTCATCATCCAGTTTTTGTATTCACCCCTTACATTTCTTCCTCACAGAGTGCCCCTTACATGCCCCTAGTATGGTGCAGGGCTGGGTGTTGAGGATGACGTTGGGCCCCACGAACAAGACTGGGAGCCCTCTCAAGGGCACCCTCGTTCTAGTGGGTGAGGTAGACATGGAAGGCATGATGGAATTCATTCTGGAAAGTGAGCAGTGTGCTAGGGAATGGATGGCGGACCCATTCGAATCTTGAGGGGTGGACCAGTGGGGTTCTGTGTGTCCCTGGCCCTCTTGGAGGCTCCCTGTTACCCCCACCTTAGGCAATATCTGAGCCCCATCCTGTTCTACACCCTAATCCGAATAAGATAAGGAGGTCTCAGCATTGGGCTGGGAGGACAGAGGGCAAGGATTTGTTCCAACTACTGTCTTTGGGCGGGGGGAGGGGGGGGCTGTCAGTCAACAAACATTTATTGAGCACCTACTCTACTGCGCACCAGGCACTGTTCTGGATGTGGGAATACAGTGATGAACGAGACGGAAGATTCCCTACTGGTGGGGCTTACGTTCTAATCAGGAAGGCAGACAAGAAATGAGACAAATGAAAGGTATAGAATGTCAGATGATGTTAAGTGCCATGGGAGAAAATTTTAAGGAGGGAAGACAGAGGAGGGTGTGGTGATGACTGCAATTTAGATAGGGGAGATCAGGGAAGGCCTCTCTGAGAAGGTAGTACTTGGATAAAGATCTGAAAAGGTGAGGGAGGAGTCATGGGGGTACCTGGGGGAAGGGCATTCCAGGCAGAGGGAACATCCCAAGCAAAGGCCCGAGGCAGAAATGCACTGGGTATTCAAAGGTGCCATGAGAGAGCCTGTGTGGCTGGAGAAGGTGAGGGTAGGGAGGTGATGGGGCAGATTGTACTGGCCTGGTGTGCTTTGGGGAGGACTTGGGCTTTTCTTCTGAGTGAGGTGGGAGCCATGGAGAATTCTTGAGCAGAGTCCTAATTCTTGAGTTAGGAGTGAACACCTAACTCAGGTGTTCACAGGCACCCTCTGTCACTACGGGGGAAGAGTGTGGAGGTCAAATGCAGAAGCTGGAAGACCAGGGCAGAGGTGACTGTACTGATCCAGGTGACCCATGCTGCGAGTAGTGACAGTGCAGGTGAGCAGTGGGTGGATTCTGGGTGTATTTTGAAGGTGGAGCAGATAGATTGGAAGTGGGATGTGAGGGAAAGAGGCAAGTCAAAGCTTGTGGTCTGGGCACTTGGAAGGATGGAGACCATGGAGGGTGTGTGTGTGCTTTGGGAGGTTAGATCTAGGAGTTACATTTGGTTTGATAGATGTTCAAGTAGAGATGTCTAGTGATGACTGGGAGAGGCCCAGGTAGCTGAGAAATGGCTCAAGTTAATACTGACAGTCTCATTTACTCTTTTTGATCACCCCATGTGGTGGGTGCTTTCTTCCCAGGTTACAGAAGGAGAAACTGAGGCTTCGTAACTCTCCCAAGTAGTGAAAATTCAGTTAGGTTCTGAGCCAAGCCTGTCTGACCCATGAACTTGGTCATTTGGAGCCACTCCCTGGTTGTGCAGGGGATAAGAAGAGGGGTTATGGGGTTTTGGGTTGTCCAGCTCCTAGCTTGCCTCCTACTCATTGATTCATCAATGGATACCAGGCTTTAACCAGGGCTTGCATTAGAGTGAGGCACTTTACGGGCTACAAAATTTAAGAGGATGCCAAAAAAAATTCAGTGATTAAGAGAAATAGTATTGCAATGCAATATTTTAAAAAAATCCAAAATCATGCCAAAAATCCATGGTGACCAAAATAACCAACTTTTAAAATAAGCACAGGATCAGTAAGAGCGCTGTGGGGAACCATGTTGGGAAGGAAAAGCCAGGAATACTGGTGCTGTCTTTTTGTTGAAGATTTCGACATTTTGTTTATCATGGATTTTTTAAAAATTTATCTTTATTGTTGAAAGTATTACAGATGTCCCCTGTTTTTTCCCATTGATCCCCTCCACCCTGCATCTGCCCCCCACCCCAGGCCTTCACCACACTATTGTCTGTGTCCACATCATGGATTTTTTGCATGAATTTTGATTTTTAAAAATATTACATTAAAACATGATTTATCTTAATGGCTCCCTCTGACCCTGACCCTGGTTCCAGGCTGTGTTCTGGGAGCCAAGGGTATGACGGTGAATGAGAGACACAAAATCACTGTCTTCCTGGAGCTCACACTTTATTTGGGAAGCATATGACTTATTAGTAATAAGAACATCTCAGAATGCGATCAATGTTTTGAAGGAAAAAACCATGAAGAATCAGGAGGTGGGATGTGGATGAGTATGATTTAGGCTAAGGTGACTGGGGCGGGGGGCACCTCTCCAAGGAGGAGGCATTTGAGCTGCGACCTAAAAGCTGAAGGGACCATTATGTGTGTGTGATACAAGAAGAGGGAACAGCAAGGACAAAGTCCTGAGGTCAGAACAGGCAAGACTATTTGAAGAGTATGAGGTCCAGCCAGGCACAGCCTCGGGTGTCATGGGGAGAGTCTGCATTAGATTCTCAGTGATGGGGGAATCCAAGGGAGGGTTTTGATCAGGGGTGGGGGTGGGGCATGGGGGGGTGACATGATCTTATTTGCATGTTTAAAAGATTATAGGAGAGGTCCCTCAATAAGTGGTACATAGAATTACCATAGGACATAGCAATTCCACTCTTAGTTATATGCCCAAAAGAAAGGAAAACAGGAACTCAAAGAAATACTTGCACACTAATGTTCACAGCAGCATTATTTACAAAAGCTAGAAAATGGAAACAACCCAATGTCTATCAGTGGATGAACAGATAAACAAAATGTTCTATATCCATACAAGGGAATATTATCCAACCATAAAAGGGAAGAAAGTTCTGACATACACTACAACATGGATGAGCCGTGAAAACATTATGCTTAGTGAAAGAAGTCAGACACAAAAGGCTAGCTATTGTATGATCCCATTTATATGAAATGTCTGGAATAGATAAATCCACAGAGAAGGAAGGCAGATTGGTGGTTGCCAGGGGAGGGATGGGGAGTGACTGCCACTGGGTTTGGAGTTTCCTTTTGAGATGATGAAACTGTCTTGGAATTAGATAGAGATGGTGGTTGCACAACACTGTGAGTGTACTAAATGTCACTGAATTGTTCACTTTAAAATGGTTAGTGGTTAATTTTATGTTATGTGAATTTTGCCTCAATTGAAACCAAATTGTAGGATTTGAGAGGGATACAGGAGACTGGCGAGGTGGTGGCCATGGCCAACCCAGGTGAGAGGTGACAGAGGTCTGGAACAGGATGCTGGGAGAAGTGTTCAGATTTAAGGCATATACTAGATGAGCCAACAGGACCGACCCCTTAAGCTTTGCACGCCCTCACCAAGACTGCTCAAACATCACCTCTTTATTAAAAACTGCAAACACCCCACCCAGCTCACTCCTTGGTTCCCCTCTGCCCCTTATTCCCTCCTGTAGCATTTTTCCACCTTACCTATTTTTGTTTCATTTATTTGTTTGTCTCTCCCACTGGAATATCAACTCCCCCAGGCCAGGATTTTTGTTTCTTGTTCACTGCTGTGTGCTCAGCACCTAGAACCGCCCCTGGCACATAGTAGGTGCTCAGGAAAAGGTAGGCGAGTGGAAGAAAGCGAGAATCCTGGAAGCAGCCCGGCGCCAGCCCGTGCCGCAGGCGGAACGGTGGTCTGTTCCCAGTTGGGCACCGAGAGGGGAGCCCGTTAGGCTGCGCTTCTCGCCCTGGACGCTAGGGGCCGCTGCCCCGCTGCTCTGCGGCCCCCAGGTGAGGCCCGGTCCCTTCCCCCCAGGTGCGCGGAGGCGCGGCGGCCGCGGGACCGGGCGGCGGGGTGAAGAGCGCAGAGATCCCGGAGAAGCTGCAGGGGGAGGGGGAGGAGAGGGGTGAAAGGAGAGAGCCGAGCGTGTACGAAGTGGGAGCTGCTAAGATGGAGGAGAAAGAAAGCCCTGGAGATATCAGAGGTCTGAGAAGGCGAGAAGCAGCCAGCTGAGTGAGTGGGGGGGAGGAGGGGGGAGGAGGGGAGAGCTGAAGAGTTTGGCAGAGAATTCAGAAGAAAACACCCAGGGCAGAGTAGGGGGAGGTAAGACCGGTGAGCAGGTAAGGAGTCTGGGAGAGTCCCTGAGGGGAAGGGGGCTTGACTGGGAGACATTTGGACAGAGCATGGGGATAGCTGGGATGGTTGGGGGGTGGGCCTGTCCTGTGGGGAGTTAAAGGACCCTGGGGAAGGGGCCCTTCACTTTGCCAGCCTTGGCTGGTATGGACTTTGGCAGTAAGGGCCGCGTGAGGGCCACACTGGAGCTTCTCAAACCCTGCTCCCTTGGGCCAGCTTCTGAGGAGTGTGGTCTTTCTGCCAAGCTCATCCTAGGAGCCCAACTTGCTTCTGCAGAAGGTATTGCCAGGTAAGTGGTTCATTCATCCTGGCATGGGGGCTCTCCCTCCCTCTCTCCTTCATTTCTTGTACCCCATGGCCAGTATTCACTGTGCATTGACCTGGGTGATGGGCAAACAGACACAGTCAAGGACTCGTCCACACAATGTGAGGGGTGGCATACAGGTAGGGGCTGTGGGGGAATATAACTGGGAGGCCTTCCTTGGCCAGGGGGCTCAGAGAAACCTGCCCTGAGGAAGTGACCTGTTAGCAGAGCGCAGGACCCTGCCCCTGAAGATAGAAGGCCCTGGTGGTCTGGGCAGAGAGAAAGTTCTGAGGATGTCAACAAGAAAAATGACAGCAGGGTCCAGACTATAGGGCAATAGGGAGTGGCAGGGCCTGAGGCAATCTGAAAATGCCAGTCAGGCCTAAAGGTGCTGCAGGCTCCGTGAGATAGAGTAGAATTGGGAAGGGTGTTGAGAAGGGAGGTTAGTGTCCTTTGGAGGTCAAGGCCATGGCCACATGAAAGTAGAAAGTGATTCCTGACCTTGCATGGGCCCAGGACAGGGGCTGCAAAGCCAAATGGCAATCAGAAGATAAAAACACAAGTGTGAGGCTGTGAGAAGGGAGGGTGGCAGCTGTGGGGAGCTGGAGACACAACCTCCTTATAATCTGGCAGCCACTTGCTACTACTCAACTCCAGCTGAGAGCTACCACGTGGCAAATCAGGCTCGCAGTTGCCAGAATGGTTCTTCAAGAGAAGTCAGAGGTCAGGATTTTTGTGCAAAAGTCCCTGAGCTTTACTGTCACATATTGATCTACTAATGTTCCGTTGCTCCGATCTAGCAGTTCCATACGTTTATTCACCAAAACACACATACACGATGTTCATAGCAGCTTGGTTCATCGCCAGATGCTGGACATCACCCAGTGGCCATCACCCGGCAAAAGGAAAATAAATTGGGGTACATTCATACTGTGAAATATGATGCAGCAATGAAACGGAACAAACAACAGAGACAGTGTAGACGACTCTCAAGTCAATGTTGGGCAAAAGTGCAAGACACAAAGCAGAACTCACAGCATGGTCCTATGTCGTGCTTCTGTGACATTCAAGTATGGGCAGAAGTAATCTATGGAGTGAATCCGTGAAGTCTAAGGTTTCCTAGCAGTGGCACCTTTGACTTTGGGGCTGGATGACTTTGTTGTGGGAGGGAGTGTCCTGTGCATTGGAGGATGTTGAGCAGCATGCCTGGGCTCTCCTTACTAGATGCCAGTAGCATCTCCACAGTTGAGACAAATGTCCCTTGTGAGGGTGGAGGATCACTTTCAGGTGAGGACCACTGAGAAAGAGATACTTGGGGGCATGACTCTCCGTGTAAAGTAGCCTTAGGAGCTTCTCAGGAACTGGAATGTTCTATATCTTCAGCTAGGTAGTAGTGACAAGGTGGAACATATTTTGTAAATTTACAGAGCTGTATTCCTAAGAGGAATACACGATGAAAGAGTTAACCCTACAACGTGGATGACCCTCGAAAAAATCACGCTGAATGAAAGAAGCCAGACATAAAAGGCCACAGGTTGTATGACTCCATTTATATGAAATGCCTGGAGCAGACAACTCCATAGAGACAGAAAGCAGATCAGTGGTTGCCAGGGGTGGTGGGAAGGGAGGGGGGATGGGGAGCGACTGCTAATGGGGACAGGGTTTCCTTTGGGGTGCTGAGAATGTTCTGGAATTAGGTACTAGTGATAGTTTCACAACACTTGAACATGCAAAAACATCAAATTGTGTACTTGAAAAGGTTAATCTTACGTTCGGTGAATTTTACCTCTAAAATAAAAAAATAAAAATAAAAAGCAAAGCGAGGATATGAACAAGACATATCCTGGGCCAGCTTGGCCATTTTACAATGGAGGGGGGACAATGGGAAAGTGAGGCGTCACCTTCCAGGGCAGACAGGAGCTATGAGCATTCTTTGCAAGGAAAGGGCTGAAGCAACTTGGAGACAGAAAAAGTATGTCTGGGCTCAGGGGAGTGGTCCCTCTTAACCCAACCTGTCAGCCCTGAAAAGAAATCAGCTAGCAGGTCAGAGGCCAGCTTTGGAACTGTGGAAGGGACTGCCGAGATCTGACGGGTGGAAGAAAAGTGACAGCCGCCCACCACAGAGGGACAATAAAGTAGTGCTTGCCAGGGTGTGGGGTGTTCTCTGCGAGCTTGGGGAAGGTGAGGGGCTCACCCCAGCTCCTTGACAGCCCACAGAGGAGCAGGCTTCCTGAGGGCTTGGCCTGCATTAGAAACAGAGGACCATCAGGTGGCACTTGTGCCTATGCTCCCCCTCCCCCGCCGAGAGACTTCCCCTCAAAGTGGGCCAGGGGGCAGGAGTGGGTGTCCTGGGTCTGGGCTCCACTGGCTTCAAAAATTGAGTGAATGAAGAGAGAAAAAAGAAAGCTAAGCCTCAAGAAAGCTGTGGACCTGTAGTGGGCTGAATGGTGGGTGCCCGTAAGATAGGTCTACCCGGAACCTCATAATATGACCTTATTTGGAAAAAGGGTCTTGGCAGATGTAATTACGTTAAGGATCTTGCAATGAGATCATCCTGGATTAGTATGGGCATGAAAACCAATGACAAGTGTCCTTAGAAGAGGAAAAGAAGGGGAGAAGATGGAGGGAGAATCATGTGAAGATGGGGGTAGAGATTGGAGTGATGCAGCCACAAGCCAAGAACCACCAGCAGCTGGGGAGGCAGGAAGGATCCTCCCCTAGAGTCTTTGGAGGGAGCACAGCCCTGCTGACACCTTGATACCAACTTCTGGCCTCCGGAACTGTGAGGGAGTCAATTCCTTGTATTAAGCCTGGGCTGTGGTCCTGTTTTCCAGTAGCCCTCGGTGACTAATACAGGCCCTGATATTCAGTCCCACACACATTTGTGGAGCCCCTGCAAGGGCTTGGGATGCACTGGGGAAGCAAACATGTATGGATCATTTTAATATGCTGGGACCATCATTCATGGAAGAGTGCTCCAGGGATGGTGATATGCAGGGTGGAAGGCTGCCTGGAAGGGAACTCTACAGCAGAGGTGATGGCACAGAGCTGGGCCCTGAGCCCTCCCCAACGCACGGGGGACAGCAGGTAATGTAAACACACAAAGCAGCCAGGTCAAAAAGACCAACTGCGTCTGCAGTGGCACAGGTGACCTTCAGCTCCAGTGTCAGAGATACAATAAGGAGTGGTGAGGACTGTGGCAAAGGATAATAATAACTGTTAACATTTATCAGCAATTGCTAAGCCCTTTCCTTATGCAGTGTTAACTCATTTAATCCTCACATCAACTCTAGAGGTAGGTACTACCATTGCCCCCTCTCCAAGTGGGCTCACTAGGCATAGGTGCCGCGTCAGTCAGGCCATAGTGGGAATCAGATGGGACATCCAAACTGGGTAACTGAGCAGTTCAATGAAGGGACACACTTACAGACATAGGGAACTATGAGGAATGATGACACACACACACCTTGGGCTAGTGGAAATGTAGAGCCCTGAGCACCCCTAGGTCTGAGAAGTGAGGGGAGGAAGCAGTTGTCAGAACCTGGAGACCTACAGGCTGTGTGGATGGCTGATGGCGGGGCCTGTGACCTCTGACAGGGACGC
Source organism: Miniopterus natalensis (assembly GCF_054644295.1). Taxonomy (NCBI): domain Eukaryota; kingdom Metazoa; phylum Chordata; class Mammalia; order Chiroptera; family Miniopteridae; genus Miniopterus; species Miniopterus natalensis. The sequence goes on along the minus strand of NC_142084.1, from coordinate 68,827,157 downwards.
AGGGGATGGGGCACAGGAGCCACAGAGTGAGAGGCTGAGCTGCGGAATAAATGCAGTCATCCCTTGATATTCATGGGGGATTGTTTCCAGGACCCTCGAGGATACCAAAATCCTTGGATGCTCAAATCCCGTATGTAAAATAGTGTAGTATTTGCAAATAACTGGTGCGCATCCTTCTATATGCTTTAAATCATCTCTAGATTAGTTATAACGCCTAATACAATGTAGATTTTTGTAAATAGTGATACTGTATTGTTTAGGTAATAATGGCAAGAAAAAAGTCTGTACGCATTCAGTACAGACACATGTCTAGCTAGTGGTTGAATTCGTAGATGTGGAACCCACGAATGCTGTGCTTGCCTCCATCCCCACCCCCACCTCTCACAGGGGTCCTCATTCATGTTGGTGGGGTTCAACAGCCCAGCCTCCCAGGACACCACAATAAGTGGAGAAGCCTCAGTTGGTCAAGCAGAAGATTCTAGAACAGGAACACGGAGTGATCCTAACCTGGGCAGTTTGGGCCCAGAGTCCACCTGAGAACTGGCAAACCTGTGCCTTCTCCTGGGGGGGGGGGGGCAGCCCTCACTGAGCCCAGCCTGGCTGGGAGGGCGGCCTCAGCCTGGCAGAGGCCACGCCTTTTGATGGAAGGTCAGGAATTCAGATTTTTAACCATCCTCTGATGCTGAAAAGCTGGCCAAGCGTTTAAGAAAAACCCTGCCTGGGCCAAACAAATCACATCCATGGGCTAGGCTGGGCTCTGGGCGTGGAGACCCCAGGCTCAGAAGGTGGACGTGCAGGGGGCAGGCCATCCAGGTGTGGGAACCAGGATGTTTGAGAGGCAGCAGCGAAAAGCATCTTGGTGAGAGGGGGGCCACTCACCAGCAGGTCAGTGGGTGTAACTAGGAGGGGCCTGCGGCCAGGGCAAGTGCGGGGTCCAGAAGGGGTGAAACTAACGGGACAGGGGTTTTGGGTCTAGACTGGGAAGGGCCATTGGAACCACGCTAGCAGGTTTCCGCCTGGAAGGAGAGAAGCCAAGGATGGCTTTGGAACAGCCGAACGACTCAGTCGTGCTTGTGCCTCCCCTCACCCCGAAGCTGGCTGTGGATCAGGCTTTCCTTGGGCGTGGGAAGGGTCACCACCGAGTGAAAAGCGGAAGCAGCCTGTCGTTCGGTGTGTCACAGCCTGGAGTGGAGGGTGGCGCTGGGGCGCAGTGGTGAGCCCGTGCTTGTGAATATTTGAGCAGCTGCTGTGTATTCCTCGCCAGGGACAGGACATGGTCCTGCCTTCAAGGAAAGTGACGATGGATGAGGGAGAAAATAAAGGGAGAGGAACCCCCAGGTGGTGGTTTTAAAAAATGTGAACCTTAAAACAAGGTGAATGGGCTCAAATCAGGGAGCCCAACGGCCCAGGAGACAGAGCAGGTGGGCAGTGGGACAGAGGGTCCTAGGTGGGTCCCAGGCTGCCCCTCCTCCCCTGGAACCCAGCATCCTGGCCAGGGCTCCTCCTCCCCAGACTCACCCCCATCACACCATCAAGAACAAGCCCACGGCTGACACGGATTCCTGCCTCAGCCTGAGCAGGGAAGAGGGAAGGAAAAGCACCCATCTGTTCTCCCTCCGAGGGATCATCGTGATTCTTCCCCCAGTGAAACCCCACCTTCTCCTCACATTTCCTCGCGGTGACAGGATAGAAACTGCTGCAAATGGGTTTTCTCGGCTGGTCACAATGTTGTTTTAATAATGGTTCATTTTCTGCCCAGGGGGAAATATTCTGTCAAGAAATCGGGGACGGGGGCTTGTTCTGTGCGTGTGCATGTGTGTGTGTGTGTGTGTGTGTGAGAGTGTGAGTGTGTGCATGCATGCTGTTCCCCGTCACCTCAGAGAAGATTCTGAACCATCCCGCTGGGACACCAAGAGGCCTGTCTGGTTGGGTGATGCTGTTCTGGGGTTGAGTGCACCCCCTCACCTAGACAAAGGAATTCATTCAGATACCTCCTGGGCACGTTTACTGAGTACCTACTATGTGCCATCCCTGAGCTAGGTGCAAGGGGACACAGTGGCTTCCCAGGCCCACATTCCAAAATAACTGTGCAAAACTATATAACTACAATGGTGGCAGCTGTTCAGAAGAGAGTGTGGGGCGTAACAGGAACAGATAACAGGGATCTTGGTATAATGGAGTCCCCCTCCCTGGAAGAGACCCTCAAGCTGAAACTTAAGTGACAGGTGGACAGAGCTGCAGGAGAGAAGGCCATCTGGAGGGAGGCAACTTCCTAGGCAAACATATGGAGACTTGAAAGGATTTGTTGCAGGCTCAGACCTGGAAGAAAAGTCATGTGTTCAGTGTAGACAAGAAATGGCATACATCTTGTACGTAGGTCAGGGACCAGACATGGGAGGTGGGAGGGCAGCTTTCACCTTGTTTCTGGGCAGAAAGTGTTCCTTCTCTATTGGGATGTGGCCATGACTGTCCCATGCATATTTAGCCCTTTAGTCTGAAGGCCAGTAACAGTCCTTGTTTTCCTGATTCAGAAACAGCAGCTCTGAGAGGTCGTGTGGCTTGTCAAGGTCACCCCAATCCCTCCCCAGCCCCAACCTTGTTCCTGTCCTCCCTATAGGAGGCTGAATGGTGCCACCCACCCCCCCCAAAAAGATATGTGTACATCCTAACCACCAGCACCTGTGAATGTCACCTTATTTGAAAAAAGGGTCATTGTAGGTGTTAGTAAATTTAAAATCTTTTTTAAAAATATATTTTTATTGATTTTAGAGAGAGAGGAAGGGAGAGGGAGAGAGAGAGAGACATCAATGTGAGATTGGCTGCCTCCCACATGCAGCCTGACCAGGGATTGAACCCGTAACCAGGACAGGGAATCAAACTGGCAATCCCTTGCTGCACAGGAAGATGCTCAATCAACTGAGCCACACTGGCCAGGGCAGTATATTAAAAACCTTGAGATGAAATCATCTTGGAGTAGAATGAGCTCTAAGTCCACTGGTGAGTGTCCTTAGGCACACAGACATGGGGGAAAAGGCCATGTGAAGACAGAGGCAGAGATTGGAGTGATGTAGTCATAAGCCAAGAACCACCAAAAGCTGGAAGAGGCAAAAAGGATCCTAACCAAATGTCTGGACAGCCACCTTGATTTCGGCCTAGTGATACTGATTTTGGACTTCTGGCTTCCAGAACTGTGAGAAAATACATTTCTGTGTGGATTTTGTTCTGGTTTGCTTTGATTTTGTTTTCTGTTCTTTTTAAGCCACTCAGTTTGTGGCTGTTAGAGCAGCAGCAGGAAACAAATACATTTCCTTTCCCAGCAAATCACCTGAGTTGTCACTCCTCGCTTGTCCCTGACCAGCCAGGGCGAGGGCTCCATCCTGCCAAATCCAATGGTCCTTTCTCAGCCTCCAGGACCCTACACTCCCCAGCTGCACTTTCTCAGGCTCTTCTGCTGATTCCTCTTTATCTCCCGACCTTGACGCTGGAGAGAGAGCGATGGGCATGCTCTCTTCTCCTTTGTCTACACTGCCCTCCCTGGTGATCTCAACCAGTCTTGAGGATTTAAATGCCACTTATAATTACCAAAGACATCTCCAGCACGAGCCTTTCCTCTGACCTTCAGTTGCCCTCCAGGTGTCTCCACTTGGAAACCTGATGGCCTTGCCCAAGTATCGTGCCTGAAACAACTCTTGATCCCACCACACACCCCAGATCTACACCTCCCCATCTTCCCCATCTCAGTCAATGGCACCACCACTGTTGTCCACTGGTGTAGTGGGTGGGCAAATGCTCGCTCCCCTATGGCAAATTCACGTTCACTTGGAATCTCAGATGCAACCTTATTAGGAAATAGGGTCTTTGCAGATGTCATTAGCTAAGGATCTTGAGATGCTGACATACTGGCTCTAGGGTGGGCCCTAAATCCAATGACGTGTGTCCTTCTAAGAGGAGGAGGCCACACAAAACAGAAGATGGAGGCAGAGACTGGAGCAATGCAGCTACAAGCCAAGGAACACCAAAATTTGCCTCAAGGAAGGATTCTCCCCTAGAGCCTTCGGAGGGAGCATGGCCCTTCTGACACCTTGATTTTGGACTTCTGGCCTCCGGATTCTGAGACAATACACTCCTGATGTTTTAAGCCACCCTGTTTGTGGTAATTTATTACAGCAGCCCTAAGAAACCAACACAGTTGGATTCTGCAGAAGACACCCTGATTTGAGTGCAAATGGTTTACCTGGGAGGCAATTACAGGAAGCACTGGCAGGGAAGAGGAGAGGTGAGACAGGGAAGGGAGGGCACCCAGTAGAGTGTGTTCATCTTGAGCAGGTTATCCTAAGGTTTAATCCCCTTGGAGACCTCTGGGACATGAACCTCAGAGTTATCTCATGCAAGGGGTAAGAGAGCGGGGGTATTTATCCACCAACTCCCAAACTTCATCGGTTGAGGTCTTCTAGCAGGGGAATAGATTCCCTAGAACACCTGGCTGCCTCTGCACAGGCCTGAGCTGCCTCCGTAACCGGAGAGACCTACCAGGCAAAGAGTGGCAGGTTCTGGCATTATGAAGCCATTGGATTGATGTGCATGGCGAGGTGACAGCCTCTAAATGGCCCCACATGGTCCCCACCCCGTGTGATTCCTTCCCCTTGGGTGTGGGTGGGACTCCACAACTTTCTTCTAGCCAACAGAATATGGCAAAAGTGATGATGGGATGTCACTTCCAAGATTAGGTTACAGAAGACTGGCTTCCATCTTGATTGCCTTCTTGCTTTGTCTCTTGCTCAGTCTGAGGGAAGCCAGCTGTCATGTTGTGCGCTGTCCTGGGGAGAGTCTCACATGGCAAAGAGTGAAGAAAGCCTCTGACCAGCAGCCCCCAACTGAATCCTGCCAACAACTGGTGAGCCTGGAAGCAGGTCCTCCCCAGCCGAGCCTTCAGATGACCACAGCCCCAGCCACCATCTTGGTTGCAGCCTGTGAAAGAGCCTGAGCCAGGGGCACCCAGCTAAGGTCACACCTGGATTCCTGACCCACAGAAACTGTGAAATAGTAAATATATTGTTTTAAGCTAATGGGTTTTGGGGTAATTTGCTACATGGCAATAGATAACTAGGAATGCTGAGTGCCACGAGACAGCAGGGAAGGCACACAGACAGTGATTGGTAAACCATCTACTCAGTCACTCTAGGCCCCCTCTTTCTCTCACCCCTCACATTCAGTGCATTAGTAAACCTGTCAACTCCAACTCCAAATCTATCCTGAATCCATATACCTTTCCCCACCTGCACTGCCACAGCCCAGATCAAGCTAGCCTTGTCTCTCACTTTTATTAAAGTAAGAGTCTACTCCTCCCTGCCAATCTCTACCCAGATGGTTCTCCACAGCCATAGAAGGCTTCAAATCCTAAGACAGATCCTGGCACACAGTAAGTGCTCAATAATGATAGACTGAATTCAGGTGTTAAGTCAGGCTAGATGGGGGTCTCTCTCACAACCTTTAGGTCAGCCCCTTTCCCTTCCAGCACCTGCATAAGAAAAGGAATGATATAAAGGAAGGGTGGTTGGGCCTCTGGGAGCAACTCCCTGGCCTCATGCCTTCCTCCACACTCAGTCAGTGCTGCCCACCATGCATGGGACCAACACTCATTAAGCACTTACTGTATGCTCCTGACTTCTGAGTACCTGACAGACATTATCTCATTTAACCTTCAAAATGAGCCACAGCAATCCTGAGAAAGAAGAACAAAACAGGAGGCATCATATTCTCTGATTTCAAACTATATTACAAAACTATGGTAACCAAAACAGTATGGTACTGGCATAAAAAACAGACATATAGCCCAGATGGTGTGGCTCAGTGGTTGAGCGCTGGCTCATGAACCAGGAGGTCACAGTTCGATTCCCTGTCTGGGCACATGCCCAGGTTTTAGGCTCCATCCCCAGTAGGGGGCATGCAGGAGGCAGTCGATCAATGATTCTCTCTCATCGTTGATGTTTCAACTCTCTCCCTCTCCCTTCCTCTCTCTGAAATAAATAAAAATATATTTAAAAATCAACAGCCGCCCTGGCTGGTTTGGCTCAGTGGTTAGAGCATTGGCCTGCAGACTGAAGGGTCCTGGATTTTATTCCAGCCAAAGGCACATACCTCGGTTGCAGGCTTGATCCCTAGCCTCCTTTGGGGCTGGTGCAGCAGGCAGCTGATTGATGTGTCTCTCTCACATCGATGTTTCTCTCTCTTCCACTCTCTCTGTAAAGCAATGGAAAAAATATCCTCGGGTGAGGATTAAAAAAAAAATTAAAACAACCAAAAAAACACAGACACATAGACCAATGGTGCAGAATTGAGAGCCTAGTAATAAACCAATGCATATCTGGTCAACTAATATTTGAGAAGGGAGCCAAGAAGATTCAATGGAAAAAGACAGTCTCTTCAGTAAAGGGTGTTGGGCCCTGGCCCGGTGGCTCAGTTGGTTGAAGTGTCACCCCACTCACCAGAGGGTTGCGGATTCGATTGCCAGTCAGGGCACTTACCTAGGTTGCGGGTTTGATCCCTGCTTGGGGTACGTGCGGAGGGCGGTCTATAGATGTTTCTCTCTCTCTCCCCCTTCCTCTCTCTAAAATCAATAAAAACATCCTTGGGTGAGGATTAAAAGGGGGGGAAATTTTACTACAAAATATAAATAAGTAAATAGTGCTGGGAAAATTGGATATTCACATGCAAAAGAATGAAACTAGACCGATGTCTTATAGCACTCCACAAAAATGAACTTGAAATGGATTAAAGACTTAATCCTGGAAATGGTCCTACCAGGTAGTACCACCATTGTTCCCATTTTAGTCGGGGAAACTGAGGCACGGGGCAGTAAAACTGCTTGCTTGAGGATGACTCAGCCAGTCCCAAGTGGGGCTTGACTTTTCAACCCAGGCAGTTTCAGCCCTGGGGCCTTCATTGAGATTCAGCTCACGTGTTCCACGTGTGAATTCTCTTGCTTTGGACGAGGTGGGCATTTCAGAGAGCTAAGTGGGTTTACACCCCTTGGCTTGTCCAGAAGCTAGTTCTGTCTGGCACGCATGAAAGGGCTGTTCTCTGCCCTCAGGGAGGCTCCAGCCTCGCTGGTGTGGTTGTAGTCGGCATATATGACCCCCTTTTGGCATCATTAAAGTCTTATGACGGTTTTTTATAATTATCCTCATAATTGATAGATTGGGAAACTGAGGCTCTGAGAGGTTGACTGAGCTATCCAGGAGGAACCAGGAAGAGGTCGTTACAGGGTGTGAATCCTAGCAGCCTGACCTCATTGCCTAACCCCAAGGGAAACAATAGGGAGTAAATGCCAGCAAGCTGGGAGGGCTGCCTGGAGGCTGTTTTGTCACCAGGACCCTGAGGGACTGGAGAAGAGTAGAGAAGGGTGGGTGCTGCAAGAAGACCCTCACTGCCCATGGCACATGAATACGTTTCTGGGGACAGTTCTTCGAGGGCAGATTTCCAAGCACGGTCCTGCCTCTCCAGCCTAGGCTTCCCTCAGGCCAGCTCTGCCTAAAAGGAAGGCAGCAGCAGGAGCTTCATTAACGCCTTGGAGACCCCAGCAGCCCTGGGGGGATGAAAAGAGTCAGAGAAGGGAGCCATCCTAATTTTGGCACACCTGGCAGGGGGCACAAGGCCACTGAAAGGAAAGCAGCAGGGGCTGGCGGGGCAGGCCCCGTCATTGTTCCAGCGGGATCCTCGGATGTCTCGACTTCAAATGCAAAACCAGAGTAAAGGGGGGTGGGGGCCCAGTGGCCTCTGCTCCTCCTTTCATAGACCAAAGGACCCTGGCGGCTTAGCTCTTTTTCCTAATTTAAAGATATTTCAGGCGTTTGGGAGCTCCCCTATGGTGAAGCAGAAAGGTTGGGAGTTGGGGGGGGTTCTTGAAACTTTCATCATGGTTGCTGAGGGAGACTGAGGGAGTAGGCAAGGAGGAGGGGGGACCAAGGCTGGTTTGGGGCCAAGGGTGGGACACTTGTGGGGTAAGGAGACCCATATTGTATTCTCAGCTCTCCTCTGCCTCAGTTTCCCCTCACTGGGACCTCGGTATTCCTCTCCAGTAGGTAGGGCAGGATGCAGAAGCACTCAAACGTTGTCCCTGCTAAGGAAAGGGGGTTCCTCTGGGTCAATCCTGGAGGCCTGGAGTGAGGGTCTTGCTCCCTGCCAGGCCCTGGAGAGGGCAGCTGGGCAACTGGGTACATGTGTGGGGCAGGGGGAGCTGTGGGAGGCGTGGGAAGCAAAAGAAGGGGGCTACCCCTCTTCCCAAAAGACTGATGGCGTAGGTTTGGTGCCAGCTTGGGAAAGAAGGTCCAGAGCTAGGCCACTGGGGTGCAGTCCTCGGCTCATCTCCACCTGGGAGGGTGCACAAGAACTGCCAGCCAGCCAGGCAGCCCCCCTGGAAGGGGGAGAGGGAGGGCACGGACAGCTGGGAGGTGGGTAGGTTTCCCTTCCCTCAAGTCCACGCTGCCCTCACTGCCTTTTTCTCCCCCCTTCTCCTCCACTCCTGCCCTTTCCCACCCTACCCCAGACGGCCTCCCCTCCCGGCCCCCTGCCCTCCCTCCTCCTCACCTCTCCTTGGCTCCCCTTCCCCTGCACCCGGGGCTGCTCTCCCGCCTCCCTCGGTGCCGCCGCCTCCCGGCTCCCAGCCATCCATCCCCTCTCCCCTCCTCCCGCAGACTAGATCCCGCCTCCCCACCATCCTCCCAGCCCCCTCCGCCCTCCCTCCCGGCCTCTCTTCCCACCTTCCCCATCTGGAGAGAGGGGGCCCCTCCCCTGCACCCCTCCCCGGCCGCGGCTCGGCTCCCGCCCTCGCCCGGGCTGCCATCTTGCAGGATGCGGGAGAGGGAACTGCGCGCGGGCCACGGAAACAATGCATTTTTTATGAAGCGCCCCCGCCCCCGCCTGGAAATCGTACATTAACGCCGCATTGATTTCTCTGGCGACGGAGGAGCCTCTCGCGCCGCACCCCAGGAGCTGTAGGGTGGGCGAGAGTAGGGGGGGAAAGGAGGGCACCCGGGGGGGGGCAGTCCTGGCTCCAGAACTGGCGCCCTCCCCGCCAACACCCCCAGATGCCCGGGTTCCGCAGGGGCAGCCCCGCAGGTGGGCCTGGCATCCAGGCCTCGGGAGCTGGTTCCCAGAATTAGGGGATTGGGGCGTGTGGCTTTCTAGTAACTCCTGGACCGAGGCGTCCCGCAGAGTTCCCGTCAGCCTTGACAGTGGCCGGGAGGGGCACAGGGGACCCGGGCTGCCCGCGAGGCCCGCTCCCTGCGGCCCAGCTCCTGGCACCCGGGAGCGTCCTGTCGCGCTCCCCCCGCCCCCGGCCCCACCCCGCCCCCGCCCCACCCGCCTTGTCTCCCCCCCCACTTCCCTTCTCCCCAGATCCCGCCTCCTCCTCCCTACTCCTCTCCCCGCCCCCCTTCCCTACCGACTGCTCCCTCCTCCCACACCCTGCGTGCTAATGGCCCAGTGGCAGGAGGCTCCGCGGCTGTTTCCGGCGAAGTAGGGTTTGCTGCCAGGGGAGATGCTGGAGCGATTCCGAGAGGGGGAGAGAATCACACGCACATAAATCTGGGATAATGAAGGTGGTGCTAATGGGGCTGGCAGCGCAGCTCCCCCGCATCCTCCACCCCATACGCACATTCAAGGACCCCCTGGGGCTACTGACCTCTCCTGAGGGCCCAGGGCCCCATCATCCCTCCGAAGGGGCCTTGATGGGTAAAGGGGCCCAGGCCGTACCCACCTCTGATACATCTTCTTGCTGGGTGTCAGTTCCGTTTGCAGCTTGCCACTTGCCTGCCTTGTGGCCCATCAGTAATTGTTACACCCAGTTTTCGCGAGATTAATTCAGAGACCGAACTGAGCGTTTGGAGATTTATTATGCCCGCGGCTGCGAGGGGCTCATGCCCTAAACAGACTCGCAGCCCGCAACAGTCTTCACAGGGAGAATATAAAGGCAAAACCCACATTGTTTGGCTAAGGGGGCAGGTGGGGGGCTAGCGAAGCGGCAGACAGAAGCTAAGAAAAGCATTAATTAACTTTCTTGGTTAACTATTCCCTGGAATTTACTCCCTGGGATTTTTATGGGGGAAACATTTTACAAAGTTTACAAAGAGCCCGGAGAAGGGGAAGAGGCCATTGCTGACCAAATTTTGTTGCTCTTGCTTATCTTCAAAGTAGCGGCTGTAAAAGGCTGAAATAGGAGCGCTATACTGCATAATGACCACCAGGACAGATGAATTTTCCAGGTCTGCAGGCCCCCTCTTCCTATTACTCCCCACCACCCCGGACCCCTACATCTCTAGGTTTCCTGAGGTCATGCCACCCACAACATGACATTGTCTGTATATTAATTGGGTTTTCAGGCCTTTTCTCCATTTTCTAGCTGTGTGACCTTGGGCAAGTCACTTAACCTCTCTGAGATTCAGTTCCCTCTACTGAAGGTTACCTCTTCAGTTAGAACCTGAATTCACTCACTTCTCGCTTCTTGGCACCCCACCCCCACTCCCCCAGCCTGCCCCTATCATGGCATCATGGCATCATGGCATCATGGCATTTAAGTTGCCCCTCTGTTCAGAATGCTGCAATCCATCCCCGTGACTTTAGATTCAAGCCAGATGCCTCACTCAGACTCTTCTGGATCCCTCTCCTCATTGCTTACTCCACTCCAGCTACACTGAGCCTTTGCACTGGCTGTTCCCACCTCCTGGAACACCCTCCCCCCAGACCTCACATGGGTGGCTCCACCTCCTTCTTTAAGTCCCAGCTCCACGTGGCTCCATGTCACCTCCTACCCAGAACCTTCCTGACCACTTCCAGTTGCCCTCCATGCACCACCTTTCCAGCCGAGCCACGTCCCACTGAAATACAATCTCTTAGACTGTGACTGTTGTTCTCAGTGTGTCCCAGAATATCTGGCATCTATTAGATTTCCTAATGTGTGTTAAATAAGTGAATTAAATACATAAGAATGTTGTAACTCTTTAAGGTTATAATGATATAAAGTCCTTGGCATGACACAGGATTCAATAAACCAGGGCACCTGCCTTCTTCATGAAGATGGAACTAGAAATGAATAATCTGTGACAATTTGCTCTTGTGGCCTCTCCCAGTCCAGAACCTACAGAGATAATGTGGAGTAAGAAATATTCCCCCAAAAGGAAGATATTTGCAAGATGTATATTTGACAAAGGACTCATATCCAGAATATATAAAGGGCGCCTACAAATCAGTAAGAAAAAGACATATAATCAAATATATAAAATGATGGACAACTTGAACTATTAACAAAAAATATCAAAATGGCCAATAAGCGCATGAAAAGATGCTCAACATCATCAGTCATTGGAGAAATGCAAATACAGCCACAATGAGATGTCACAACACATCCACCAGGATAATTAAAATGAAAAAGACCTGTGATATCCAGTGTTAGCAAGGATGTGGGGCAATGGGAACTTTCATATACTGCGGGTGTGAATGTAAAATGGTACAGCCATTTTGGAAAACCTGAAATATCTTGTAAAACTACACATACACCTGCCCTATGACCCAGCAATTCTACTCTTGGGTATTGACCCAGCAGATATGTGAACTTGTATTCCCCAGAAGACACGAGAATGTTCATGGCAGCTTTATTCACAATAATCAATCACTGCAAAGAACTCAAACATCCATCGAGAGTAGAAGAAAGCAAAATAGCCCCACAGTGGAATATTACACAACCAAGAAAAAGGACAGGCTAATAATATTTGCAATGTCAAGTATTCCCAGAGCTTTACGGTGATGTGAAAGACGCCAGACACAGAAGAGGACATGAGATATGGTTTCTTTTATATGAAGTTCAAAGACAGGCAAAACTAATCTATGAAGACAAAGTCAGATGGGGGATACTGTCTTCCAGGCAAGAGCATGAGGGAACTTTCTGGAGGGACGGTATGTTCTCTCTTGATCTGGGTGATCGATACACAGGTATATACACGTGTAAAAATTCATCGAGCTGAAATTTAAGACTGCACTTTATCTTATGCAAGTTATATCTCATTCACAGGAAAAAAAGAAAAGAAAATGTCCCCTAGAGCTGTGTGTGACCCTATTCTGGGAGAATCCTGACATCTCCTTCCTCAGAGGTTTCAGGATGGTCTTTCAGACAGAAGTTGGAAAATTTAAAAAGCTGCCCCAGATTCAGAAGGGAGGTCCCCAGGTGGGAGTGCCCCTTCCTTGTGCCCTTGGGGTGACTTGGGCCTCCAGCCTCCAGACCTTGGGGTGTGGGCAGTCTAGTTTGAGGGCAAAGGAGTGTTTTTAAGGTCTCCTTCCTACCCCAGCACCCCCCACCCCCATCCGAGCTATGGGGAGAGCCAATTTCTATACCAGAAACTGCTAGTGAGTCTGGTTGCTATGGCAACAGGGCTGCGAGGCCCCCAAGAACCTGCTGCTCTCCACATGGGGAGCTTTTCCCCCTTAAAAGGGAAATGGGAGTCGGAGAAGGAGGAACCCCTTTACTCTGATCTTGAAGGAGATGCTTCCCCCACCAGCTTTGCCCCAAACCCTTAGCTTTGGAGAGGAGGGTCAAAGTGGAATCCTCATGGTGGTTAAGGAGGGACAGGGGAGTGTAGCTGTTCATGGGTTATATCAGCCCTCCTAGGTCCCAGAAAAGACCAAGAAAACAGTCTTTCTCCAGCTCTCACTTTTCCCATTTGTTCATTCATTTTTTCTCCCACAGGAGGTGTGGGAGATGGGTAGAAAGAGCACTGCATTTGGAGTCAGAAGGAAAGGAAGGTCAAGAGTCTGGCAGCCTCACTGTGTGGACTTGACTCTATCCCTAACCCTTGTCTCCTCTTTTACAAAATCAAGAACAATAATAGTTCCTACTTCAAAGTGTTATTGTGAAGAGTTAGATGGATTAACACACAAAAAGCACTTGAAACAACTTCGGGCACATAGTTGTCTGACAATACATCTATTATTGTTTTTATGTGTCAGGTCCCCTGTCAATCACTCTCATGTGTAATAATGTATGTTCCCCTCACAGCAGCTTTGTGGGATAGTCATTATTATACCCATTTCATATACTAGGTAAACTGAGGCTCAGGTGTCCTCTGAGGTGAGAGTATTCTCCAGTCTCCCAGAAAGCCTGGACTCTTGAACTATCCCAAGCCCTTAGCTTAGCTCAACTGAAAGTGGGCTGGTGGCTTTCCCTGAGAGTACAGAGAGGGGCTGCCCAGGTCTGCCTTCTGCCTCCTTTATTCCTACTCCCTGTGTATGTTAAGAGAGTCACAGCTGCTTCAGGGCTAGTGTCCCCACAAGTCCAATGGCTGCCTTATCCTGCCTCACCCTCTTTTACTTCCCACCGAGAATGCAGGAAATCCCCCCTTGGGGGGAAGAAAAATCCAGATATTACGGACAAACCCTCCGAACCTGTCTCAGCTCCCTTGCTAGAGGACCACTGTTGTCTGTTTAGGGCGTATCCCTACAGATCTTTTTCTGAACACTTATATACACCTATACCCACCAATAGAAATATAGTATTGATTTGTGTAATATCTTAGTTTGGGTTCCCTCAAAGGCAAAGACCCTGAGACAAGGATCTGGGGGTAAGTTGTCGGTCTGGGAGGTGATCCCAGGAAACAGTTATGGGAAACAAGGAAGGGGAAAAGGAACCGCAGGTTGTGATTTTCAAAGATGGCCACCCCTCATATTTATCCCATCACACAGGCTTTTCTTACAATATGCTAATGATCCCCCCAGAAGAGGTAGGGTCTGTGCTCCCTGCCCCTTCAGTCCAGGTGGGGCTTGTGACTGCCCCAACCAATCGAGTATAAAGGAGGTGATTCTGAGAGATTTTAAGAGGCTGGGTCATAAAAAATGAGATACCTTCCACTTGGTTCTTTCTCCCTCCCTCCCTCCCTCCCTCCCTCCCTCCCTCCCTCCCTCCCTCCCTCCCTCCCTCCCTCCCTCCCTCCCTCCCTCCCTCCCTCCCTCCCTTCCTCTTGCTCTCTCTTAATTCTTGCATTTGAAATCCAGCCACTATATTGTAAGGGCCAAGGAGACTGAGACCATAAAAGGAGCCACATGCGGGTTTTCCAGCCAACAGCCTCAGCTAGATCGTCAGGCAGCAGCCAGCAGCAGCCAGCAGTCATGCAACGAGTGACTCCTCTTCAGGTGCCTCCAGCCCCAGCGTTCAAGTCTTCCAGCTGAGGTCGCAGACACTGGGGGGCGAAGACAAGCTGTTCCCCTCGTGCCCTGTCAGATTCCTGATCCACAGAAACATGAGAGATAATGCATGATCATTGTTTTAAGCCACTGTGTTTGGGGTAATTTGTTAAGCAGGACTCCCGTGGGCTCAGTTCTGCTGAGGACCTCGGGGAGACTCTGGGTGTGGATTGTGCATCTCTGACTTGTCCCCACCAGGTTAGAGAGTTGAGGTATATCCACCAGCTCCCAGTCTTTTTATCACTGTATTAGTTTCCAGTGGCTGCTGTAACAATTGATCACAAACCGGGTGTCTTGAAATTTATTCTCTCACAGTTCTGGAGGCCAGAAGTCTGCAAAATCAAGGTGTCAGTAGGGCCACCCTCCTTCCAAAGGCTCTAGGGGAGGATCCTTCCTTGCCTCTTCCAGCTTCTGGTGGCTCCTGGCACTTCTCGACCTTCTTCCATGTGTATCCAAATTGTGTTGTCCTTTCTCTTATAGGGGTACCAGTCATCAGATTCAGGGCCCACCTCAAAATCCAGGATGATCTTGAGTTCCTTAACTAATCATATCTGCAAAGACCCTATTTCCAAATAATATCACATTTACAGGTACCGGGGATTAGGCTAGGACATATCTTTTGGGGTGATACAATTCAACCTACTGTAATCACAATAGATTTGGGTGCTTTTTCTACTTCTTTTTTTTTTTGGTCTCGTTTTCCACGGTATGAAGCGTAATTCATTTAATTTGTTCCCTGTGGCTGAACCTTAGATTATGGCCAATATTTCATTGTTGCCAAAGTCCTTATGCAGGAGAACAAATACTTCTCCAGAAGGTGGAATACTTTCCACCAGTGGAAGAGCTGGCTGGATTTGAATTCTAAGTTAAGGACGGTAGGACAAGATAGTCCTATGTGGCCTTCAAGATCCACTTTTCAGCCTGGCCGGGGTGGCTCAGTGGTTGAGTGTCAACCTATGAACCAGGCTGTCAGGGTTTGAGTCCTGGTCAGGGCACACGCCCAGGTTGTGGGCTTGATCCCCAGTAGGGAGCGTGCAGGAGGCAGCCGATCAGTGACAATCTCATCATAAATAAGTGGAACAACGAATCGATGTTTCTCTCTCTCTCCCCCTTCCTCTCTCTGAAATCAAAAATAAAAAAAAGTTTTAAAAAAAATCCACTTTTCACCTACCTCCACCTGGCTTGGGGTGCTGGGACAGATGGAGGCTCCCTGGTCCTCTGGCTTCCAGTGAGTTCAGCTGACAGGAGGCACTGGTAGGAGATGGAGGGTAGGAGGGGAGTGAGGTCAGCTTTGAACCTGTCCTGTAAGCTGGTCACTTGTGCCACAGTTCCTAGGCGTGGTAACAGCTGCCAGCCTCACAAGACCCTAGGGAGGCATGGCAAAGCTATTCCCGAAGGCTTCCCTCATCTTTATAACAGACCTCAAGTCACCTACTTGCATTGCAGAGTCTTCTTCCCATGGGAACCCTGACCAAAAACAGTTCTTCCTCTTGAGCTGTTTCTCTCACCTAAATTTAGGGAGAAGTTTTAAATATTTAGCTTTTTGGCCCTGGCTGGGTAGCTCAGTTGGTTAGAGCACCATCCAGATACACCAAGGTTTTGGGTTCAATCCCCGTCAGGGCACATACAAGAATCAACCAATAAATACATAAATAAGTGGAACAACAAATTGATGTTTCTCTCTTTCTCTCTCTCCCCCTCCCTCCCTTCCTTTCTCTCTGAAATCAATAAATACAATTTAAAATAAATAAATATTTAGCCTTTTGTTTCTTATTATAGGCAGGAAACACACTCAGTGCACACCGGGAGACAAGAGTTCTCCCACGTTTCCAGCCTTGAGGAAATCGCTATTGATCTTTATAGGTGTTTATCCGGTGCATGAAGAAAAGGGGTTCTATGGAAAGTAACCTCACAGGGTGATTAATTCCTAACTGGGCAGGTCATGGTGGGTAGTCACACCCCAGGCATATAACTTTTTAGCAAAAAGTTTATCTTTGCTTTAAGCAAGCCCTGTCCACCCTGCCCATTGTTTCTGTGCATCTAGGTAACACATACCCTTCTTCAAAAAATCCTCACCCAAGGATATGTTTTCATTGATTTTTAGAGAGAGAGGAAGTAGGGGGGAGAGAAAGAGAAACATTGATGTGATGAAAAACATAGACCCGCTGCCTCCTGTATGTATCCCAACCAGGAATCAAACCCACAACCTAGGTATGTGCCCTGATCAGGAATTGAACCCACCACCTTTTGCTGTAGGGGATGACACTCTAACCAACTGAGCCATCAGGCCAGGGCTAGGTTAACGCACCTTTGAAATAAACTGTAACCACCCTCAGGAAAGCACACAGCCTGGTTAACTGTCCTGCAATCCGATCCCCGCCTCGCCTTTCCCCACCTCCATGGAATCTTCCTTATGTTTCCTCAATTTCAAATGCACACAGGAAGTTGCGAAACTGTTATTCTCTGGCCGATTTCAGATTTTGCTCCCTGGCATGCGTCATCGGTGTAGCTCAAATGAACTCTTAGCAAAATTCTCCAGAGGTTTGGACATTTGGTACATTGGATCCTCATCTTCCTCAGAGCAGGACTTTGGGTCAGACAGAGCCAGACAGAAGTCCCAGCCTGATGGTCATATGCTGTGGAATCTTGGGCAAGTTTCTTACCCTCTCTGCTCCAGTTGTCTCATCTATAAATGAGGTAATCATAGTACCCGCTTCATCGAATTTCTGGGAGGTGCAAGTGCTCAGGAGCTGAGGTGTCAATGTCAATGTCACAGTTTTTCAAATCCCCACCCATGCTTTCTGAAGGTAACAGGATCTCAGACCCTCCTTTTTGTGGCCCAAACAAGTTTTGATCTCCTTCAGCAGCCCTAGGACCTCACAAGGCTGCTCCTAGGCTACTAAGATTTTTTTTTGAGGTCTTATGTCTGTTTTTATAGTTTTTCCATTAGCCCCCTCACAAATTCAAGCTATTTGAGTACTTACTAAGTGCCAGGCATCATGCCAAACCCTTGGCAGACATAATTTTCTGTAACCCTCACAATAAGCCATTTTAAAGAAGAGGGGATCAAGGCACAGCTAATAAGTGGTGGAGGTAGAATTTCTTCTCATCTCTTGCTTCCAACGCTGTTGGTTTGTCCACCTTGAGTAGTTCCCTGTGCCCACTTAACGTAACCAGTTACTATAGTAGTGTCTAAACTACGAGTAAAGGGGCTACAACTAAGGACAGCATCCATTGGTTCAGTTCAAGTCCACACAGAATTTTTTAAAAAATATGTTTTTATTGATTTTAAAAAGAGAGGAGAAGGGAGAGGGGGAGAGAGAGAAACATGGATGGGCTGCCTCTTGCACACTCCCTACTGGGGATCGAGCCCGCAACCCAGGCATGTGCCCTGACCAGGAATGGAACTGGTGACCGCTTGGTGCATGGGATGACACTCAACCAACTGCATCACACTGACCAGGTGTCCACACAAAATGTTAACCACCCACCATCTGCCAGACCTAATACTTGCTTCTCAAGACAAGAGAAATGGGATCCCCTGGGATCTCCTTCTTCCTGGAGCTTCTACACCTTCTGGGTAGAAGATGCATGGATTGTGTGATACTGTGTTTGGTGCATAGAGAGTTTTTCCCTGCAGCTGGATGCTCAGATGGTTCCAGATGGTTAA